>NC_041389.1:698014523-698153030 GCF_002162155.2 Triticum dicoccoides | reverse complement strand
AGGGCACCCCAAAGGCACACCAAGCCTTCTCTTAGCTGTGTGCGGTGCCCCCCTCCACAGTTACACACCTCGGTCATATCGTCGTAGTGCTTAGGCAAAGCCCGGCGCTGGTAACTTCATCATCACCATCGCTGCACCGTCATGCTGAAGGAACTCTCCCTCGTCCTCAACTGTATCAAGAGATCAAGGGACGTCATCGAGCTGAACGTGTGCTGAACGCGGAGGTGTGTACGTTCGGTGCTTGCATCGGTTGGATCGCGAAGACGTTCGACTACATCAACCGCGTTACTAAACGCTTCCGCTTTCGGTCTATGATGGTACGTGGACACACTCTCCCCACTCATTGCTATGCATCTCCTAGATATATCTTGCGTGATCGTAGGTAAATTTTTTGAAATACTGTGTTCCCCAACAGCGGCATCCGAGCCAGGTCTATGTGTAGATGTTATATGCACGAGTAGAACACAACGAGTTGTGGGCGATAATAGTCATACTGCTTACCAGCAATGTCTTACTTTGATTCGTCGTTATTGTTGGATGAAGCAGCCCGGACCGACATTACATGACCGCGTTCGTGAGACTGGTTCTACCGACGTGCTTCGCACACAGGTGGCTAGCGGGTGTCTGTTTCTCCAACTTTTGTTGAATCGGGTTTGACTACGCCCGGTCCTTGTTGAAGGTTAAACAGCACACTTGACGAAAAACCGTTGTGGTTTTAATGCGTAGGTAAATTGTTCTTGCTAGAAGCCCATAGCAGCCACGTAAAACTTGCAACAAGAAAGTAGAGGACGTCTAACTTGTTTTTGCAAGGCATGTTGTGATGTGATATGGTCAACACGTGATGAGATATAAATTGTTGTATGAGATGATCGTGTTTTGTAACAGTTATTGGCAACTGGCAGGAGACATGTGGTTGTCTCTTTATTGTATGAAATGCAATCGCCATGTAATTGCTTTACTTTATCACTAAGCGGTAGCGATTGTCGTAGAAGCAATAGTTGGCGAGACGACAACGATGCTACCATGGAGATCAAGGGGTCAAGTCGGTGACGATGGTGATCTTGACGTTGCTTTGGAGATGGAGATCAAAGGAACAAGATGATGATGGCCATACAATATCACTTATTTTGATTGCATGCGATGTTTATCCTTTATGCATCTTATTTTGCTTAATACGACGGTAGCATTATAAGATGGTCCCTCACTAAATGTCAAGGTATAAGTGTTCTCCCTGAGTATGCAACGTTGCTACAGTTCATCGTTCCGAGACACCACGTGATGATCGGGTGTGATAAGCTCTACGTTCACATACAACGGGTGCAAGCCAGTTTTGCACACATAGAATACTCGGTTTAAACTTGACGAGCCTAGCATATGCAGATATGGCCTTGGAACACTACGACCGAAAGGTCGAACGTGAATCATATAGTAGATATGATCAACATAGTGATGTTCACCATTGAAAACTACATCATGTCACATGATGATCGGACATGGTTTAGTTGATATGGATGATGTGATCTTTTAGATGTCTAGAGAGATGTCTATCTAAGTGGGAGTTCTTAAGTAATATGATTAATTGAACTTTAATTTATAATGAACTTAGTGCCTGATAGTATTTTGCATGTCTATGTTGTTGTAGATCAATGGCCCGTGCTATCGTTCCCTTGAATTTTAATGCGTTTCTAGAGAAAGCTAAGTTGAAAGATGATGGTAGCAACTATACGGACTAGGTCCGTAACTTGAGGATTATCCTCATTGCTGCACAGAATAATTACGTCCTAGAAGCACCGCTAGGTACAAGACCCGCTGCAGGAGAAACTCCGGACGTTACGAACATCTTGCAGAGCAAAGCTGATGACTACTCGATAGTTCAGTGTGTCATGCTTTACGACTTAGAACCAGGACTTCAACGATGTTTTGAACGTCATGGAGCATATGAGATGTTCCAGGAGTTGAAGTTAATATTTCAAGAAAATGCCTGGATTGAGAGATATGAAGTCTCCAATAAGTTATACAGCTACAAAATGGAGGAGAATAGTTCTGTCAGTGAACATATACTTAGAATGTCTGGGTACCACAACCACTTGACTCAACTGGAAGTTAATTTTCCTGTTGATAGTGTCATTGATAGAGTTCTTCAATCACTGCCACCAAGCTACAAAAGCTTCATGATGAACTATAATATGCAAGGGCTGGATAAGAGAATTCCCGAGCTCTTCGTGATGCTAAAAGCTTCGGAGGTAGAAATAAAAAAGGAGCATCAAGTGTTGATGGTTAACAAGACCACTAGTTTCAAGAAAAAGGGCAAAGGGAAGAAGGGGAACTTCAAGAAGAACGGCAAGCAAGTTGTTGCTCAAGTGAAGAAACCCAAGTCTGGACCTACGCCTGAGACTGAGTGCTTCTAATGCAAAGGGACTGGTCACTGGAAGCGGAACTGCCCCAAGTATTTGGCGGATAAGAAGGATGGCAAAGTGAAAGGTATATTCGATAAACATGTTATTGATGTGTACCTTACTAATGTTCGTAGTAGCGTCTGGGTATTTGATACTGGTTCTATTGCTCATATTTGCAACTCGAAACAGGGGCTACGGATTAAACGAAGATTGGCTAAGGACGAGGTGACGATGCGCATGGGAAATGGTTCCAAAGTCGATGTGATCGCCGTCGGCACGCTACCTCTACATCTACCTTCGGTATTAGTTTTAGACCTGAATAATTGTTATTTTGTGCCAGCGTTAAGCATGAATATTATATCTGGATCTTGTTTGATGCGAGACGGTTATTCATTTAAATCAGAGAATAATGGTTGTTCTATTTATATGAGTATTATCTTTTATGGTCATGCACCCTTAATGAGTGGTCTATTTTTGTTGAATCTCGATTGTAGTGATACACATATTCATAATATTGAATCCAAAGGATGCAAGGTTAATAATGATAGGCAACTTATTTGTGGCAGTGCCGTTTAGGTCATATTGGTGTAAAGCGCATGAAGAAACTCCATGCTGATGGGCTTTTGGAATCACTTCATTATGAATCACTTGATGCTTGCGAACCATGCCTCATGGGCAAGATGACTAAGACTCCATTCTCCGGAACAATGGAGTGAGCAACAGACTTGTTGGAAATAATACATACTGATGTATGCGGTCCGATGAGTGTTGAGGCTCGCGGTGGGTATCGTTATTTTCTGACCTTCACAGATGATTTGAGTAGATATGGGTATATCTACTTAATGAAACATAAGTCTGAAACATTTGAAAAGTTCAAAGAATTTCAGAGTGAAGGGGAAAATCATCGTAACAAGAAAATAAAGTTTCTACGATCTAATCGTGGAGGTGAATATTTGAGTTACGAGTTTGTTCTTCATTTGAAACAATGTGGAATAGTTTGGCAACTCACGCCACCTGGAACACCACATCGTAATGGTGTGTCCGAATGTCGTAATCATACTTTATTAGATATGGTGCGATATATGATGTCTCTTACTCATTTTCCGCTATTGTTTTGGGCTTATGCTTTAGAGATGGCTGCATTCACGTTAAATAGGGCACCATCTAAATCCGTTGAGACGACACCATATGAACTGTGGTTTGGCAAGAAACCCAAGTTGTCATTTCTTAAAGTTTGGGGTCGTGATGCTTATGTGAAAAAGCTTCAACCTAATAAGCTCGAACCCAAATCGGTGAAATGTGTCTTCATAGGATACCCAAAGGAGACTGTTGGGTACACCTTCTATCAAAGATCCGAAGGCAAGATATTGGTTGCTAAGAATGGATCCTTTTTAGAGAAGGAGTTTCTCTCGAAAGAAGTGAGTGGAGGAAAGTAGAACTTGATGAGGTAATTATACCTTCTCCCGAATTGGAAAGTAGTGAAGGAAATATGCCCTAGAGGCAATAATAAAGTTATTATTTATTTCCTTATATCATGATAAATGTTTATTATTCATGCTAGAATTGTATTAACCGGAAACATAATACATGTGTGAATACATAGACAAACAGAGTGTCACTAGTATGCCTCTACTTGACTAGCTCGTTAACCAAAGATGGTTATGTTTCTTGACCATATACATGTGTTGTCATTTGATGAATGGGATCACATCATTAGAGAATGATGTGATGGACAAGACCCATCCGTTAGCTTAGCATAATGATCGTTTAGTTTTATTGCTATTGCTTTCTTCATTACTTATACATGTTCCTTTGACTATGAGATTATGCAACTCCCGGATACTGGAGGAACACCTTGTGTGCTATCAAACGTCACAACGTAACTGGGTGATTATAAAGATGCTCTACAGGTGTCTCCGATGGTGTTTGTTGAGTTGGCATAGATCGAGATTAGGATTTGTCACTCTGTGTATCAGAGAGGTATCTCTGGGGCCCTCTCGGTAATGCACATCACTATGAGCCTTGCAAGCAATGTGTCTAATGAGTTAGCCACGGGATGATGCATTACGAAACGAGTAAAGAGACTTGCCGGTAACGAGATTGAACTAGGTATGATGATACCGACGATCGAATCTCGGGCAAGTAACATACCGATGACAAAAGGGAACAACGTATGTTATTATGCGGTTTGACTGATAAAGATCTTCATAGAATATCTAGGAGCCAATATGAGCATCCAGGTTCCGCTATTGGTTATTGACCGGAGATGTGTCTCGGTCATGTCTACATAGTTCTCAAACCCATAGGGTCCGCACGCTTAACGTTCGATGACGATTTGTATTATGAGTTATGTGATTTGATGAACCGAAGTTTGTTCGGAGTCCCAGATGAGATCACAGTCATGACGACGAGTCTCGAAATGGTCGAGACATAAAGATTGATATATTGGAAGGTTATGTTTGGACACCGGAATGGTTTCGAAAAGGTTCGGACATTTTCCGGAGTACCGGGGGTTACCGGAAACCACCCGGGGAGTTAATGGGCCTTCTGGGCCCTAGTGGAGAGAGGAGGCAGCGGCCAGGTGGTGACGCCCCCCCCCCCAAGCCCAAACCGAATTTGACTCGGGTTGGGGGGCGGCCCCCCTTCCCTTCTCTCCTCCTTCTCCTTCCCTCCTTCTCCTAGTGGGAATGGGAAAGGGGGGCGAATTCTACTTGGATCGGGAGTCCAAGTAGGACTACCCCCCATGGTGCGCCCCACCTTGGGCCGGCTACCTTTCCTCCCCCCTTTATATACGTGGGAGGGGGCATCCCAAAGGCACACCAAACCTTCTCTTAGCCATGTGCGGTGCCCCCCTCCACAGTTACAAACCTCAGTCATATCATCGTAGTGCTTAGGCGAAGCCCTACGCCGGTAACTTCATCATCACCGTCCCCACACCGTCATGCTGACAAAACTCTCCCTCGTCCTCAACTGGATCAAGAGATCGAGGGGCGTCATCAAGCTGAACGTGTGCTGAACGTGAAGGTGCCGTATGTTCGGTGCTTGGATCGGTTGGATCGCAAAGACATTTGAGTACATAGACCGCGTTACTAAACGCTTCCGCTTTAGGTATACGAGGGTACGTGGGCACACTCTCCCCGCTCGTTGCTATGCTTCTCCTAGATAGATCTTGCGTGATCGTAAGTAAAAAATTTGAAATACTGCGTTCCCCAACAGTGGCATCCGAGACAGGTCTATGCTTAGATGTTATATGCATGAGTAGAACACAATGAGTTGTGGGCGATAATAGTCATACTGCGTACCAGGAACGTCTTACTTTGATTCGGCGGTATTGATGGATGAAGCGGCCCAGACCGACATTACATGACCGCGTTCATGAGACTGGTTCTACCGACGTTCTTCGCACACACGTGGCTAGCAGGTGTCTTTTTCTCCAACTTTAGTTGAACCGAGTTTGACTACACCCAATCCTTGTTGAAGGTTAAAACAGCACACTTGACGAAAAATCATTGTGGTTTTGATGCGTAGGTAAGAATGGTTCTTGCTAGAAGCCCGTAGCAGCCACGTAAAACTTGCAACAACAAACTAGAGGACGTCTAACTTGTTTTTGCAGGGCATGTTGTGATGTGACATGGTCAAGACGTGATGAGATATAAATTGTTGTATGAGATGATCATGTTTTGTAACAGTTATCATCAACTGGCAGGAGACATATGGTTGTCGCTTTATTGTATGAAATGCAATCACCATGTAATTGCTTTACTTTATCACTAAGCAGTAGCGATAGTCGTAGAAGCAATAATAACATAGATAGATCATATAACAATCCCTCAACATGAAACAAAGAGTCACTCCAAAGCCACTAATAGCGGAGAACAAACGTAGAGATTATGGTAGGGTATGAAACCCCCTCAAAGTTATTCTTTCGGATCGATCTATTAAAGAGTTTGTACTAGAATAACACCTTAAGACACAAATCAACCAAAACCCTAATGTCACCTAGATACTCCATTGTCACTCAAGTATCCGTGGGCATGATTATACGATATGCGTCACACAATCTCAAGTTCATCCAACCAACACAAAGTACTTCAAAGAGTGCCCCAAAGTTTCTACCGGAGAGTCAAGAAAATGTGTGCCAACCCCTATGCATAGGTTCATGGGCGGAACCCGCAAGTTGGTCACCAAAACGTACATCAAGTGGCACGTGATATCCCATTGTCACCACAGATAAACACGGCAAGACATACATCAAGTGTTCTCAAAGTAAAGACTCAATCCAATAAGATAACTTCAAAGGGGAAACTCAATTCATCACAAGAGAGTAGAGGGGGAGAAACATCATAAGATCCAACTACAATAGCAAAGCTCGGGATACATAAAGATCGTGCCATAGAGGGAACACGAGAGAGAACACGAGAGAGAGAGATCAAACACATAGCTACTGGTACATACCCTCAGCCCCGAGGGTGAACTACTCCCACCTCGTCATGGATAGCGCCGGGATGATAAAGATGGCCACCGGTGATGGGTTCCCCCTCCGGCAGGGTGCCGGAACGGACTCCCGAGAGGTTTTTGGTGGCTACAAAGGCTTGCGGCGGCGGAACTCCCGATCTATCTTCTTCGTGGATGTTTTTAGGGTACGTGGGACTATATAGGCGAAAGAAGTCGGTCGGGGGAGCCTCGAGGGGCCCACGAGACAGGGGCCGCGCCCTATAGGGGGGGCGCCCTCCTATCTCGTGGCTGCCTCGAGGATCTTCTGACGTGAACTCCAAGTCTCCAGGATCATATTCTTCCAAAAAATCACGCTGCCGAAGGTTTCATTCCGTTTGGACTCCGTTTGATATTCCTTTTCCTCGAAATACTGAAACAGGCAATAAAACAACAATATGGGCTGGGCCTCGGTTAATAGATTAGTCCCAAAAGTAATATAAAAGTGAATAATAAAGCCCAATATTGCCCAAAGCAGTAGATAATATAGCATGGAGCAATCAAAAATTATAGATACGTTGGAGACGTATCAAGCATCCCCAAGCTTACTTCCTGCTCGTCCTCGAGTAGGTAAATGATAAAAAGATAATTTTTGATGTGGAGTGCTACTTGGCATAGTTTCAATGTAATTCTTCTTAATTGTGGTATGAATATTCAAATCCGAAAGATTCAAGACAAAAGTTTAATATTGACATAAAAATAATAATACTTCAAGCATACTAACAAAGCAATCATGTCTTCTCAAAACAACATGGCCAAAGAAAGTTATCCCTACAAAATCATATAGTCTGGCTATGCTCTATCTTCACCACACAAAGTATTTAAATCATGCACAACCCCGATGACAAGCCAAGCAATTGTTTCATACTTTTGACATTCTCAAAACTTCTATTTGGAGGACAGATAAATGTTCACCATGTCCGGTAGATTTTTAGAGGACAGGGAAAATTTATTTCAGGATTTTTGGAGTCCGTTTAGTATTTCTTTTATTTGTTTTTCTACTCGGAATAATTTAAAAAAAGGAAACCGACCTTGGTCCGTATCCGCCTGGGACTCCGCCCGGGGGAGGCTTTATAAGCCGCGAGGCCGAGGCCGCAGCCCACCAGCCCGACCCCGCCAACCCTAGCCGTCGTGCCAGCCCCGCCGCCGCGCGTCGCAGCCACCCGCCGCCGCCTGACCCCACCATCGGAGCCGCCCGTCGCCGCCGCCGCCTCGCCGGACTTCGCTGGAGGTAGCCGCCGCCGCCTCGGTTTTCTGAGAAAACCAATCGATATTTTTCGAAATCCTAGATCAGCGTTTTTTTATTTCTAGTTCGGTTTTTTTTGGTTTAGTTATTTAGCGGAGGTTTGTTCGTTCAAACGAACGGTTTTCTCCCGTTAGCCGCAGGTAACGAACGTTTTTTCATTAGTCTATTCATCGGTTTTTCTTTTTCTCAGATTTTCCGTGATTATTTTCGATCGCGATTTCTGATCTGATTTTCGTTTTAGCTTGACTTTTCGCTCGTTTATCGAAATCAGGCGATTCAAGCGCCTAGAGTTTCGTCTCGAAGCCCTCTTTCTATTTAACCAACTTAAACAAGTTTTTGCCACTGTAAAAATTGACTTTAGTCCAGATTAGTAAATGAAGCGTCTTGCTTGATTGCTTATTGGTTAGATCTTCTTATTTGAGTTTTACCCGAGCGTCTTGCTTGATTGCTTATTGTATGCTTGTTTGTTTGCGATAGAGTACCCGGAATGTGAAGCGTGCTACTATGAGTCTCTAGGTTTCGCGGATCATCAGCAAGGCAAGTAACACTTTGATCATACCTCTTTACTACCCAGTTTTATTGCATTAGATCAATCCTCAAACAATTTCATGGTTAGGATCTAATTTAAATTGTGGGTTTGGGAAGTAGATGAGGTAGTACCTATTCACCTGTTTATTATCAAACCTTTGAGAGTTACTTCTACGTTGCTTTTATTGCTATGTTATGCTCGTAGACGTGGATTGGGTTTGAGTTTATTCCATGACAGATGTGAGATTGTTAATTAATGGTTTAACTTAAGGTGGCAACTTAAATACACATCTGGGTGGATTGAGGCACCTGGGGAATCCAGTGTTGCCTGTATTTTTGGAAATCCCGGGGTACCGTGTGATTCTCCTATGGACTGCCACCCAGGCTCAAAGGGACCATAAGATTATTCATGCTAGAAACTTCCGTGTGCAGCCACATGCCATTATGGGCTCTGACATAGTTGAGTAAGTTGTGGGAAACCTTTCCATGATGGGCTAGCAGATGTAGGGGATTGTAGGTGTACATGCCTATCTATCGGTTAAGGGGACCTCTTCGGAAAGACTGTGTCTCGGTCATCCATTTCTCAAACATTATGTAGTGCGACAAATCCAATGGAGGAGATCGAGTCTTGTGGGAAAAAACGCACAAACCTCTGCAGAGTGTACAAACTAATCATGGTTAGCCGTGTCCCCGGTTATGGACATCTTGAGTATCTAGTTCTTGGATTATCATGTGGATCTCGTCACTCTTAATATAAATTTGATTGGGTTATTAATTACTTTTAATTGGGATTGAGATGGGGTTTACCATTCTCAATGTTTGCAACCAACTTTGTAGTTAAATAAATTTATTCCTTTGTTGTAGGAAAAAATTGGCTTTTCGCAAAACATATTAACCATACAGCCTCCACCAACCATATATGCATGTAGTAATAGCATTATTCTATTCATTACTCTCTTGTGTTACTTTGCCAGCATATTCCATGTGCTGACCCGTTTCCGGGCTGCAACATATCACGTTGCAGACTTTTCAGACGACGAGTAAGGTGCCTTAGGTCGTGGTCTTTCACTCAGTGATGCCGTTGGAGTTGATGGACTCACTTTATCTTCCAATCCTTCCGCTATTATCGTATTAGATGGCCTTAAGCCATATTACTTGTAATAAGTTCTCTTTTGAGACATTCGATGTAATAAGTGTGTGATTGCTACTTTGTTATAAATCCTCAAGTATTGTGCGTGTCAGCATTACCGATCCAGGGATGACACTGATGCACATAGATCAGACTTTTTGAGGTCTGGTCGCTACAAGATGGTATCAGAGCACACGCTGACTATAGGACACGACCACTAAGCTAAAGCCCTATATCACTACTCTCTTCTCATTTCTAAATCCTCTCCATGTTCTACTCTTTAGGATGGCGGATGCAAGGATCAAGTTCACGCAACCGGATGAAGACACCCCTTTTGGACGTCACTTGAAGGAAGTCACTAGATACCTGAACATTGGAATACCAAGCTTCACCGGGACTTACAACGCCACTCTACCAGAAGAGGAGCGCTGGATGATTCAAGTTCAAGTTCCAGGAAGGACTTTCACGCCACTCACTGAGCCCATAGAGTTTTCCTTTGATGCACCAACGTGGAGTCTAGGAAAGTGTATGGCAGCCCAAATTACCATGGGACGCATTGGAGAAGTTTGCCACAATGATCTCAAGGATACTATCTACCAGATTTGTGGGTGCTGAGATGAGTAATGGGAGATGATCAGCACCAGGAAGGATAGATCGATTGCAGCTTTCATCCAGGAATTAAACCAGCACATTCGACGCCAGGAGAACCAGATGTGCGCAGGCATGACAGATTTGAAGAAGGTGATGACAAGGATCACGGAGCTAGAGGAAGAACTCAAGGCTAGTCTCGAGGATTATATGGAGGAAATCGTCGTACTAGTGGAGAAGAATGATGACCTGACAAGGAAGCTGGGAGTATTCATGGGAGACCCCGCGCCAGGAGGAGAAGACGACGGTTCCACTTGCCCGGAGAACTACATCATCATTGATGACATCGACTCGGACCCCGGCGATAGCGATGATGACTATGTTGATGAAGTTGGAGCAGATATCATGGAGTCTTCGACCGATCAATTTTTCTAGTCGACCACCATATCAGTAGTAGTATTCTACCATGTATATAGTATAGTACGAGCACTTTCGTAATGATAGTTCTAGACCGATTGTATGCCCTTGCTTGATTGATTGAGTGATATGTTTGTTTTTGTCTCATGTGCATATGGGTAGTGTTTCCCCCTAGACCTCATTCTACTCTATTTTCTCACCTTTTCTGAACCCAGCAGATGCCTCCGAGACGCGACAATGGATTTGCTTTCCCACCGGAGCTCACTCAGTTGATCCAGCAGCAGAATGCATTGATGCAGATACTAGTCCAGAATCAGAACCAGGGGAACAACAACAACAACCCACCACCACCACCAGTTGATCACTTAGCCCGTTTTCTAAGGCTGAATCCGCCGGTGTTCTCCAGTAGCACCGAGCCAATAGTTACAGATGATTGGCTCCGCAAGATTGGAAGGGAGTTGACCACTGCAGGATGTACAGATGCGGAGAGAGTGCGTTTTGCAGCACATCAGCTTGATGGACCCGCAGCATCATGGTGGGAGAATTTCACAGTCACTTACCCCATCGACACTGTTACATGGGACCAGTTCCAGCAGGCTTTTCGCACTGCCCATGTATCAACAGGAGCTATGGCCATGAAGAAGCGCGAGTTTCGCAACTTACGCCAAGGAGGGCGCACCGTTGGCCAGTATTTGGATGATTTTAGTAAGCTAGCACGTTATGCCCCAGATGACGTCGCTACCGATGCCACTAAGCAGGAGAAGTTTCTGGAAGGACTGAATGATGAGCTGAGCATGCAGTTGATGGTGGCAAATTTCAATAACTACCAGGAGTTGGTAGATAGAGCTCTTATGATTGAAGGGAAGCAGCAGCAGATTGACAACCACAAGAAGAAGTATGGACAAGGGAAGTATAATTCTAGAGCCCAGCAGAGACCCTGTTTTACCCCGAACTCGGGAGGACCCCTTCAACATAACCATGGAGGTCACAATCACACTGGAGGGAGTTCGCATAATCATAGTGGTGCCAAGAACGGGAATGGTAATGGAGGAAGCAAGGGACAGAACCGTTCCAACCTAGCAACACCAGCTAAGAGAGATCTAAGCCACGTTACTTCCTACAAGTGCCAGAAGACTGGACATTACGCCAATGAATGTCCTGAAGCTAAGAATGGAAATGGTAATGGAAGCTCTGGGAAGAAGCCCAACCTTTTCATCAGGGGACAAGTGAACCACGTTAATGTAGAGGAGGTTGAAGCCCAGCCTGATGTAGTAATAGGTAAGTTTTTGGTTAAGTCATTTACTACAGTCGTACTTTTCGATACTGGTGCATCGCATTCATACATATCAAGGGGATTTGTGGATAAGTATAAACTGCCCACCAAAGTTCTTTGTACACCTATGTTAGTGAGCTCGCCAGGAGCAGAGTATATGTCAAGCCAAGGATGTTTTTAGATGCCATTGACCATAGGTAGGCATGTTTTCCCCTCAGATCTGATAATTTTGGAGTCACAAGGTTTGGATGTGATTCTAGGTATGGATTGGCTATCGATGTATGGAGGAAACATCGATTGCGCCAGTAAGACGATTTTGCTCACCACCCCAGAAGGAAGAAGGATCAAGTATGTATCCCGGCATGTGCCGAATAGGACTCAATTAATTTCCTTATCAGGAGTTGTACAGGAGGAAGTACCAGTGGTTAAGGATTTTCCTGATGTATTTCCAGAAGAGTTGCCAGGCATGCCACCGGATAGAGACATTGGGTTTTTGATTGAGCTTTTGCCAGGCACAGGGCCAATATCTAAGAGACCGTACAGAATGCCCGCAAAGGATTTGGAGGAAATTAAGAAGCAGATTAAGGAGTTACTGGATAAACGTTATATTCGCCAAGCTCGTCACCGTGGGGATCACCAGTGCTTCTAGTGGAGAAGAAGGATGGATCGTTAAGGATGATTGTTGATTATCGACGATTGAATGAGATGACGATCAAGAACAAGTACCCACTGCCGATGATCAATGATTTGTTTGACCGGCTGCAAGGAGCTAAGGTGTTTTCCAAGATCGATCTGCGATCAGGGTACCACCACCTGAAGATTCGAGAGCAGGATATACCTAAGACAGCCTTTACCACGAGGTACGGGCTATATGAGTATACCGTTATGTCGTTTGGCCTGACTAACGCACCTACCTATTTTATGAACATGATGAACAAGGTGTTTATGGAGTTTTTGGATAAGTTCATTGTGGTGTTCATTGATGATATTCTGGTCTACTCGAAAAATGAAGAAGAACATAAAGAGCATTTGCGTTTTGTACTTGGGAAGCTCAGAGAACATCAGCTATACGCCAAGTTCAGCAAGTGTGAGTTTTGGTTGAAGGAAGTTGGATTCCTTGGACATGTTATATCCAGAGAAGGAATAGCGGTAGACCCCCACCAAAGTTGTCACTGTGACAAATTGGGAGCCACCCACATCAGTTGGAGAGATTCAGAGTTTTCTTAGACTCGCATGATACTACTGGAGGTTCATTGAAAATTTCTCAAAGATTGCGAAGCCCATGACGGAGTTGTTGAAGAAGGACACCAAGTTCAAATGGACTGAGGAATGTGAGGCCAGTTTTCAGGAGTTGAAGAAACGCTTGGTTACATCACCAGTGTTGATTCTGCCAGATCAACGCAAGGATTACAAAGTGTATTGTGACGCTTCTCATCGAGGACTTGGAGCCGTACTTATGCAGGAGGGAAGAGTTGTTTCATATGCCTCATGACAGCTTAAACCCCATGAGTTAAATTTTGCTACGCATGATTTGGAGTTAGCAGTTGTAGTGCATGTGTTGAAGACTTGGAGACATTTTCTCATCGGAAACCATTGTGAGGAATACACGGATCACAAGAGTTTGAAGTATATCTTCACGCAGAAGGAGTTGAATCTCAGGTAGAGGAGATGGTTGGAACTCATTAAGGATTATGATATGAAGTTGCACTATCATCCCGGAAAGGCTAACGTAGTAGCCGATGTGTTGAGCCGCAAAAGTCATGTCAATACACTCACGACTGGAGAATTACCCAAGGAGTTAGCAGAGGACCTTCGCGAGCTATGTTTGGAAATAGTTCCGAGAGGTTATGTAGCAGCTTTGGAGATTCAATCTACTTTGATGGATAAGATCAGGAAGCTAATTCTGCAGGAGGCCCATGATTCGCCATATCCGATTCACCCAGGAAATACCAAAATGTACTTGGATTTGAAGGATAGTTTTTGGTGGACCGGAATGAAGAACGATATTGCGGAGTATGTAGCAGTTTGTGATGTATTTCAGAGAGTGAAGGCAGAACATCAGAAGCCAGCAGGATTGCTACAGCCATTGCCGATACCAGAATGGAAGTGGGACAAGTTAGGCATGGATTTTATCACGGGATTACCCAGGACTCGTTCAGGCTATTACTCGATATGGGTTGTTGTCGATCGTTTGACGAAGGTAGCTCATTTCATCCCAGTGAAGACCACTTACACCAGTGCTAAGTTGGCAAAGATATATATGACCAGGATCGTATGTTTGCATGGAGTTCCGAGGACCATTGTATCAGATAGAGGAACCCAGTTTACCTCAAAGTTTTGGAATCAGTTGCATGAAACTTTGGGAACCAGGCTAGAGTTCAGTACAGCTTTTCACCCGCAGACAGATGGACAAACTAAGAGATTCAACCAGATTCTGGAGGACATGTTGAGAGCTTGTGCGCTAGACTAAGGATCTAGTTGGGACGATAATTTTTCGTATGCAGAGTTCTTTACAACAACAGCTATCAAGCCAGTTTGAAGATGGCCCCTTTCGAAGCATTGTATGGAAGGAGGTGCAGAACACCATTGTTGTGGGATAAAGTTGGAGACCGACAGTTGTTTGGACCAGATTTGATTAAAGAGTCTGAAGAGAAGGTTAAGTTGATACGCGATAGACTCAAGGTAGCCCAGTCCAGGCAGAAGAGTTATGCGGATTCTAAACGCAAGGAGACAGTTCACGAAGTTGGAGACAGAGTGTATCTTCGTGTATCACCACTTCGAGGAGTGAAGTGTTTTGGAGTTAAGGGAAAGTTAGCACCACGTTTTGTGGGACCATACCACGTTTTGGAACGTATGGGAGAAGTTGCTTACAAGTTGAAGTTGCCTGAAGGATTGTCAGGAGTTCACGACGTGTTCCACATTTCTCAGTTGAAGAAGTGCCATGCAGAGATGGCTGATATCCCTCTAAGAGATACAGTGCCACTGGAAGCGATACAGTTGGATAGTGATTTGACATATGAGGAGAAACCAGTCAAGATACTCGAGTTTGCCAGCCGAGTTACACGCAGCAAAGTTATCAAGTTCTGCAAGGTTCAGTGGAGCCACCATACCGAAGATGAAGCCACCTGGAAACAAGAGGAAGACCTGCGGAAGGATCACCCTCACCTATTTTCTAGCCAACCCGAATCTCGAGGGCGAGATTCATCTTAAGGGGGGTAGGTTTGTAACATCCCAAATTTTCAATTTGGAATGTTACACATTAGATCATCATTGCATATCATATTTTATTGCATTTTGGCTTGATCCTAGAAATTCTACGCAACTCAAGGACCCACGGAGAGAGTTGGGAATTTCGTTATTTTCATATTTGAGTTTTTCTCAAATTTTGAAAAAGATGATTGTCGGTGTCAAAACCGGCGGATCTCGGGTAGGGGGTCCCGAACTGTGCGTCTAGGCGGATGGTAACAGGAGACAAGGGACACGATGTTTACCCAGGTTCGGGCCCTCTTGATGGAGGTAAAACCCTACGTCCTGCTTGATTGATATTGATATTGTGGATGTTTACAAGAGTGGATCTACCACGAGATCAAGGAGGCTAAACCCTAGAAGCTAGCCTACGGTATGATTGTAAGGGTTGTTGTGATTGTAGTCCTACGAACTAAAGCCATCCGGTTTATATAGACACCGGAGAGGGCTAGGGTTACATAGAGTCGGTTACAATGGTAGGAGATCTACATATCCGTATCGCCAAGCTTGCCTTCCACGCCAAGGAAAGTCCCATCCGGACACGGGGTGAAGTCTTCAATCTTGTATCTTCATAGTCTTGGAGTCCGGTCGATGATGATAGTCCGGCAGATGATAGTTCGGCTGATGATGGTAGTCCGGCTATCCGGACACCCCCTAATCCAGGACTCCCTCAATGATCGTTTGATTTTAATTATTTTCTCTTCAAATTTTTCTTTTATGAAAATAAAAGAGAAAGGATAAAATGACTTCCTCAAAATAAAGGAATATTAGATAATTAATACTATTAAAATCAAATAAGATTTTTGTCCGGAGATTTATCGCTATTTTATTTGAATTAGGAAAAATATGAGTTTTTCAAAATTGCATTAGAGTCCCAAATAAATGTTCACCTTGTCCGGTAGATTTTTAGAGGACGGGAAATTTTATTTCAGGATTTTTGGAGACAGTTTAGTATTTCTTTTATTCGTTTTTCTGCACGGAAAAAATTAAAAAAGAAAAAAATAAACCGACCTTGGGTCGTATCCGCCCGAGGGAGGCTTTATAAGCCGCGAGGCCGAGGCCGCAGCCCACTAGCCTGACCCCGCCAACCCTAGCTGCCACGCCAGCCCTGCCGCCGCCGCCGCCACCCGAGCCGCCGGAGCCGCCACCCGCCGCCGCCCGACCCCACCACCGGAGCCGCCCGCCGCTGCCGCCGCCTCGGTTTTCGCGAGAAAACCGATCGTGTTTTTTTTGAAACCCTAGATCTGTTTTTTAGTTTTGGTTCGGTTTTTTCGGTTTAGTTATTTAGCGGACGTTCTTCCGTACGTTCGTTTTAAGGAACGGTTTTCGCCCGTTAGCCGCAGATAACGAACGTTCATTCATTAGTCTGTTCGTCAGTTTTTCTTTTTCTCAGATTTTTTGCGATTATTTTCGATCACGATTTCTGATCCGATTTTTGTTTTAGTTTAACTTTTCGTTCGTTTATCGGAATCAGGCGATTCAAGCGCCTAGAGTTTCGTCTCGAAGCCCTCTTTCTGTTTAACAAACTTAAACAATTTTTTGCCACTGTAAAAATTGACTTTGGTCCAGATTAGTAAACGAAGCTTGTTTCTTTCGCAGTTTGAGTTTCGTTGCTTCGTTTGATTTGATTCTTTTTGCAAACTGGAGTTCTTAAGTTGAACTTCATGGTTAGATCTTCTTATTTGAGTTTTACCCATGTGTCTTGCTTTATTGCTTATTGTATGCTTGTTTGTTTGCGATAGAGTACCCGGAGTGCGAAGCGTGCTACAACGAGTCTCTAGGTTTCGCGGATCATCAGCAAGGCAAGTAACACTTTGATCATACCTCTTTACTACCCAGTTTTATTGCATTAGATCAATCCTCAAACAATTTCATGGTTAGGATCTAATTTAAATTGTGGGTTTGGGAAGTAGATGAGGTAGTACCTATTCACCTGTTTATTATCAAACCTTTGAGAGTTACTTCTACGTTGCTTTTATTGCTATGCTATGCTCGTAGACATGGACTGGGTTTGAGTGTATTCCATGACAGATGTGAGATTGTTAATTAATGGTTTAACTTAAGGTGGCAACTTAAATACACATCTGGGTGGATTGAGGCACCTGGGGAATCCAGTGTTGCCTGTATTTTTGGAAATCCCGGGGTACCGTGTGATTCTCCTATGGACTGCCACCCAGGCTCAAAGGGATCATAAGATTATTCATGCTAGAAACTTCCATGTGCAGCCACATGCCATTATGGGCTCTGCCATAGTTGAGTAAGTTGTGGGAAACCTTTCCATGATGGGCCAGCAGATGTAGGGGATTGTAGGTGTACAGGCCTATCTATCGGTTAAGGGGACCTCTACGGAAAGTCTGTGTCTCGGTCATCCGTTTCTCAAACATTATGTAGTGAGACAAATCCAATGGAGGAGATCGAGTCTTGTGGGAAAAACGCACAAACCTCTGCCGAGTGTACAAACTAATCATGGTTAGCCGTGTCCCCGGTTATGGACATCTTGAGTATCTAGTTCTTGGATTATCATGTGTATCTCATCACTCTTAATATAAATTTGATTGGGTTATTAATTACTTTTAATTGGGATTGAGATGGGGTTTACCATTCTCAATGTTTGCAACCAACTTTGTAGTTAAATAAAATTTATTCCTTTGTTATAGGGAAAAATTGGCTTTTCGCAAAACATATTAACCATACGGCCTCCACCAACCATATATGCATGTAGTAATAGCATTATTCTGTTCATTACTCTCTTGTGTTATTTTGCCAGCACATTTCATGTGCTGACCCATTTTCGTGCTGCAACGTATCATGTTGCAGACATTTCAGACGACGAGTAAGGTGCCTTAGGTCGTGGTCTTTCACTCAGTGATGCCGTTGGAGTTGATGGACTCACTTTATCTTCCAAGCCTTCCGCTGTTATCATATTAGATGGCCTTAAGCCATATTACTTCTAATAAGTTCTCTTTTGAGATATTCGATGTAATAAGTGTGTGATTGCTACTCTGTTATAAATCCTCAAGTACTGTGCGTGTCAGCATTACCGATCCAGGGATGACACTGATGCACAGAGATCAGACTGTTTGAGGTCTGGTCGCTACAATTATATATGCGAAAAAGGAAACATATGTTGCGTTGAGCTTCTTCTCTTTTCACTCTTCTCTTGAACCCACTTTAGCGTTCGTCTTCTGCAACTAGCTTAACGATGTTGGGTTACAATATTTTCTCTTCGGAAGTAAGCCACGGAGAGGGTCTTCGTAACTGTTTATTTAATCTCCCACAAAAAACTATTATTCAATAAAGAATTTTGAATTTTCAAGTGGGGAGTAACTTCGACTAGTAACATGCATATATGTTACTAGTCTATATTACTACCTTCATAGTGGGGAGTAACATATGTCTGGTGTCATGCAACACTATTTATTAGCTTGTAGACTCATCTTATGTTGGTATATGTGATGTTACTCATAGTATGAGTAATTAGCTATGTTACTCAATTCATCTCTCCTTATTAAATCATTGCCACACAAGCAAACTTGCTTTTTTTAATTCAGGGCTACAAGCAAACTTGCTGAGTTGGACCTTATGTTACTGATGAAGTTACTCTCACTGTGGGTAGTCTTATAGCCCAAGAATATCCGAGGGAGCAGTATTACAAGAGGGGAAGAAGAGAGCGACAGGGGGCGGGAGGGGGGGAGCAAGCTACATCACACGCTTCCGCCGACAAGTCTACGGAGGCAAACATCCACGTGTGGCTTGTTTTCATCGTTAAACCTGCGGCGCTAGAGAGCAGCATCGTCTCTGTAGCACTTCAGCATGGCCTCCAAGGAGGGAGCTTCTCGAAGACCACCCAATTTCGCCTCTTCCAAAGGTGCTGAAGGCGAAGTAGGAGAAGGCGGCGAGGGGACGCACCTCCAACCACGGGTGTAAGAGCATCTCCAGCCGTTCAGGCCCCCAGGACGCCGAAAAAGAGCGGCCTAGGGGCGAACCGGCGCTAGATTGGCCCCTGGGGGCGACCTACCTCCCAGCCACGCCCTCAGGTGCCGCCCCCCAGCCTCGGCAAATTCAAACAAAGTCATTCCCGCTCACAAAATATACGCCACAAATCCTGCGATCAAGCGGCCACAAGTTCGGCGATCGAATGAAAAGTTCGGCGTACAAAAAGCAGAAAGGACGCGCGTGCGCATCAGACGGCGAGGTCGGCCTCCGGCGTCGGCGGAGTCGGCGTGCGCGGGCTTGGTGGGGTCTCCGTGCTGGGCGGCGTCGGCGTAGCTTCTGTGCTTCGGGGAGTCTCGGCGGCATCATCGCTCGGGCTTGGCAGCGGCGTCGGTGTGGGCGTCGTCATCGAGGGAAGCTGGTTCAGGATGAGGCCACGCTCCACCAAGTACCACGCCTTGACCGCCTCGCCGTTGCTCTCGAGCATGTCCACCCTGCCCAGCAGGAAAGCCAGGTCGGTGTTTCTCTTCTTCGCGGCGATGTTGGTTCAGAGTAGGTCGAGCTTGACGGCGCTGCTCGACATCAACGCCGACCACCGCGGCTCGGTCTTCTCTTCACGAAGGACGGCCCAGGCCTGTGCGTCGGCGAGGCAGTGCTCGATGGACTCCTGCACTTGAGTGGTGGCCACGTCGGCGTGTTTCCCCTTCTTGGCACCTTTGTTGTCGTTCGGCCGCCCTTTTACGCGCCCGGTGTTGTTGCCGCGCCCTCCTCCCTCACTCACTGGAGCACTACCTCTCTCTCACTCTCTTTGCACTTGAGGAAGAAGAGGACTGGAGGAAGAAGAAAGACGCAAGGACACAAGTGTTTTTCTCCGGAGCACGAACTCCGCCCGCCGCATAAACAGCGTCCTTATTTTTCCCTGAGCACGTACTCAGCTTCTTCTACAACAACATGAGCAGTACACCGTGACTTATAGCCACTCGGCGATGCAGCGCCCACGAAACAAACTCCAGCTAGCTCTACGCACATGTAAGCGCTCTCCGGCCGAGTCTTCCGCCCTCGCGCATGAAGCCACCAACTCCACCACGCGACTCAGTTTCCACGTCTCGCTCCCGCGCTGCATGCGCCACGCTCAGCATACTCCGCCCACGCACCGGACGTGCACGTATGCGCTCCACGCGGGCGAGCTCCAACCGAATGCCACGGCCACCCCACTACCGCTGCACAACTAACTCACGCACATGCATACACGACGCACCCCCTGAGCCATGGACTCGGCGTGATTCTGTCAGCGCCCGACGCGCCCTACGCTCACGCGGCCACCATGCTCTGGCCGTGGCTCTTATGGCCAACACTCACCCCCTGAGCTACGGCTTAGAGGAGCCCGTCATCCTCGACGTTGGCGTTCACCAGTAGCGCCTGCTCCGCCGTGCCGCCGACGTCATCGTCATAGCCGCCACCGCTCTGACGTCGCTGCCGCGCCTGCCACCGTGCCGCCGTGCCCTTCGCGCGCAGTCCCCACGTCCCCGCGCTCCCGCCGCGCACGTACGCGACCTGCGCAACCAGGTCCAGCGCCTCGACGCGGTCCACTCCCGCAGTCCCAACGCGCCCGACGCGTCCGGTGCGCACCCATAACACGCACCGGTCGCGCCCGGCTCGCCGCCGCGCTTATTGCCCTCCACCGCTGCGCCCGCAACCGCAGCGCAGCGCCTCCACGGTCGTCGCGCCGAGCCGCCGCGGCCACTGCGCCACCACGCAGGTCCTCCGCGACCTCCTCGTTTTTGCGGTCGCCGCTGCTCGTTGCACGCACGGCATCACCGTGCATGGCCGCGCATCGCAGCCGACACGTCCATGTCCGGCGCGCTCGCCGCGGCCGCCGCCGCCGCAGCCTCCATCTCCGCCGTGCTCGTCGTGCGCGCCGCGGACGCGGCCGCACGCCACGGCCGGCCCCCGAACCTGTGGCTCTGAATACAAAATGTTGTTGTCGCGCCCTCGTCCCTCACTCACCGGAGCGCTACCTCTCTCTCACTCTCTTTGCACTTGAGGAAGAAGAGGACTGGAGGAAGAAGAAAGACGCAAGGACAAAAGTGTTTTTCTCCGGAGCATGAACTCTGCCCGCCGCATGAACGGCGTCCTTATTTTTCCCTGAGCACGTACTCAGCTTCTTCTACAACAACATGAGCAGTACACCGTGACTTATAGCCAGTCGGCGACGCAGCGCCCACGAAACAAACTCCAGCTAGCTCTAAGCACATGTACGCGCTCTCCGGCCGAGTCTTCTGCCCTCGCGCATGAAGCCACCAACTCCACCACACGACTCGGTCTCCACGTCTCGCTCCCGCGCTGCATGCGCCACGCTCAGCATACTCCGCCCACGCACCGGACGCGCACGTACGCGCTCCACGTGGGCGAGCTCCAACCGAACGCCACGCCCACCCCGCTACCGCTGCACAACTAACTCACGCACACACACGCATACACGACGCACCCCCTGAGCCATGGACCCGGCGTGATCCGGTCCGCGCCCGACGCGCCCTGTGCTCACGCGGCCACCACGCTCTAGCCGTGGCTCTTATGGCCAACACCCGGCGTCGGCGCGTCCGGCTTGTAGGTCTCCTTGGCCTTGTCGAGGGTGCGCCGGACTTCCGCCCACTTCTCGCACATCAATGCGCTTGTAAACGTGGAGGTACTTGAATTCGGCGTCGTTGTTGCCCTGCCGATACAAGGCGAACATGCGCAGCAACTGCACGGAGGAACAAACAGTTGGCGGGCGCACACGGCGAAGAGAGGCGGTCGAGCCTGTCGCGATGATGTCGTCCATGTCGGCCTCGGTCTCGTTGGTGTCGCCGAGGTCCGAGAAACGCAGCACCCCACGGCGGAGAGGGGGTGTCGGGTAGGACGCGTAGGCGGGCGTCGAGTAGTTGTATGGAGGGTACTGCACGCCGGCGAAGGTGGGCGAGGGCGTGCGCTGGGCCGGGTGTCCATGGGGGAAGGTGACGTTGGCGTTGAACCCACCGTGCATGTCCCCGTCGGTGTAGACCGGCGAGGGCGTGCATCCCCATGGCTGCGGCGAGGGAGAGCCGACACCTTGCTGGCCCCAGGGCGTGTACTGCGCGTGGCTGCCGGGTGGATTCATCATCCCCGCGCGAGTCGCCTCAGCCTCGGCTTGGTCCGCCGAAGCCACAACCGTACGCGCCGCGTTGTCACGGGCCTTGTTGGCGATTGCCCTATTCCGCCGGTCGGCGGTGACAGCCTCCCGTTGCTGAACTTCCACCCTCCACTCGGCGGTTGTCATGCCTGGTGGCTTGGACGGCGGCGCCCTCGGCTTCCTTTGCTTTGGCTGGGCGACGAAAGCGGTCGCGGTTGCTGGGTTCGGCCTGGGTCCGCCGACACCAGTTTTAGCCCGAGCCGACGAAAAACGGGCTTCTGGGGGCGCGACTGGACCGTTTTTTCGGCACCGGCGCGGCAAAAATGCCTGGAAAGGGCCTGTTAGGGACGTGGCTGGAGATGCTCTAACGTCGAACAGATGAAGGGCGTGCACCTTTGCCCGAGCCCGAGTAGAGGCCAAGGCACTGCCAGAAGCAGACGGTGAGCCCGCAGCCAAAAATAGGTGGTATTCCATCTTAAGTGCGATGTCATGGACAGAAGCCAGACGAAGAATTTCACGCGAGAGGGGCGACGGAGCTCCAAAGGAAGACCACAACCCCCCCCCCCCTCGAGTCGGAACAGCCCATACGCCACACGGGTAGAGAAAGCACCATGAAGAGCGCCACATGCCATGCATCGTCTGAGGCGGACGCGGGGCAACCATGCATTAGCTCCTGCACCACCTCCAACTCGCGGGAGGCAACTCGCGTCAAGTGGGGGACAACGAACACCAGCAGACCGCCCCGCCGGACCTGCAGCGCCATAGCGTTCGAGCAGGGGAAAAAGTCCAAAATGAACCCTGAACTCGTAGCCCGTAGCTAAATGGAACCCCCAACTCCTAATCCCGGTAATCAGCACTCTCAACTCTCTGATCCCGGTCCAAAATGAACCCTGAGTCCACTTCCAAACAAGGATTGATGAGGTGGCATACCTGCGCCGGGATCGGTGGCTGTTGGGCGCGTTGCGGAGTAAAGTTGGGCTGGCCCATGAGGCCCAGAGCGCTCCCTGCTCTTAATTAGAGCCGGCCCACACAAGGGGCAGTCAATCCCCACTCGAGGCGTCCCCTGAAATTCCCCTGCTCGAGCGGCGGCAATGGCGACGGGCGGGTGATCGGCTCCGGCGGCGGCGATCGTGACGGCTTGACGACGAGTGACGTCAAAGGTATTGTCTCCGACGTCCTCCTCCTCCTGTGGCTGCAATTTAAGCTGTCACCGCAGTGTTAGTGTTAGGGATCCAAAGAGAAAAATTGGGGCTTTGGTGCGATTACAGAGTTAGGGTTTTTGGCGATTTTTTGTGCGTTTTTGTCAGTCCAGTTGCTCAGATTAGCACAATGTAGTGATATACTCTTGTTTGTTGCAGCTCAATCATGGACCCTACTGAGATTTTGAATGTCAGATTTCATTTTGGGGGCCAGTTCATCCACATTGGTAATGTTTTGGATTATGTGGGGGGAGATGAAGCACTTTCAGTGATTGAGAGGGACAAGTTGTCACTGTTTGAAGTTCAAGGGCATTTGAAAGACCATCTGGAGTACAAGGAATCAATGAAGTTGTATTTTCATCTTCCTGGGAAAGAACTAGCTGATGGCTTGAGGTTTTTGTTTGATGACAGTGGTTGTGTACAAATGTCAGACTACATTTGTGTTGGAGATGTAGCTGATATTTATGTGGAATACCATGGGGAGCAGGACAGTGAGTACAGCAGCAGTGCAAGTGACTGTGAGGATGAGATTGATCTTGATATGGATGATGAAGAACCTGACATGGTCATTACTGCAGAAGCAGATGATGGTGTGCTCACTCAAATGAACAACATCCAATTTGAGCAGCCTAGGGCAAGCAAAACAACAGTGGCCAATGAGGTTGATGAAGTGGCAGGATCTCAGTTGTTATTTTCTCTAATATGCAGCCCAGATGAAGTGAATGTTCATAGCATTGATGTGACAGATCAAGTGCATTCTCATACCAATTTGAGGACAGATGCAGTGAACTTTCAGAGGAATGTGAGGACAGAGGCAGTGAATGATCATAGCAACAATCCAGCAGATCAAGTGAATGTTGAGAGCAACAATGCAGTCTCAGGTACTGATTCTGAAGAAGATACAGAGTACATACCACACAGTGAGGACAGTGGAGAAAATTCAGAGGTTGTTGAACTCAGAAGGCATGCTAGAAAATTTAAGAAGAGGATGAGAGATACAAAGAGTTGGCTTGCAGGTGATTCAACAGCTCCTGTTCCTATTGACTTAATTGCCAATATGGAGGATCAGTTAGAGGGAGAGGAGAAACAGTGGGGCTATATCTAATGAGGATTATTCTTATGATGAAGATTCAGATGGGCACATGGTGAGGAGGAAGAGCCAGTATCAAAGATACAATAATGACTCAGAAATTCCACACTTTGCATTGACAATGGTATTTAGGAGCAAGAATCAACTTGCCAAAGCATTGAAGAAATATGGAATTGTGATCAAAAAAAAGCATTGCGTTCTTGAAGTTAGAGAGTAACAGAGTTAGGGCTAAGTGTGGATGGCCTGGCTGCCCTTGGCTTATTTATGGAGCCAAAACCTCAAGAACAAGCAGGTTTCAAATCATAACATTCAATGATGAGCACCACTGTGCACAAAACAGGGAGAACAGACTTGTGACAACTAAGGTTATTGCAGAAAGATATGAGCACTTCATTTTAGCTAATCCAATGTGGAAAATTGAGAGCATGAAAGCAATAGTTCTTCAGAACATGTTTGCTGATGTGTCCACTTCTAAGTGCAAGCATGCGAAGAAGCTTGTCATGGACAAGTTAAGGACTGGAATGAAGAATGAATACACCAGGGTTTTTGATTATCAGCTGGAGCTACTTAGAAGTAATCCTGGACGCACTGTTGCAGTCTGTTTGGATCCAACAAACATGGAACAAAACATATTTCAGAGTTTCTATGTCTGCTTTAGTGCACTGAAGTTGGGATTCAAGGCTGGCTGTAGGAAAGTGATTGGTTTGGATGGTTGTTTTTTAAAGGTGCTATCAAAGGAGAGTGTGTTGTTGCAAGAGATGCAAACAATCAAATGTATCCACTGGCATGGGCAGTTGTTGAGAGGGAAAAAATGATACGTGGAAGTGGTTTATTGCCCTGCTTATTAAAGATCTTGACATTAATGACAATGGAGCTGGCTGGATGTTCATTTCAGATCAGCAGAAGGGACTGATAAATGCCATGAAGGATTATTTGCCAAATGCAGAGCACAGAATGTGTTCTAGGCATATCTATGCCAACTGGAGGAAGAAGCATAGGGAACATCAGTGGCAGAAGAAGTTCTGGGCAGTTGCCAAAGTAGCAAACAAGCAGGACTTCAACTACTATAAAGCAAAGCTTGCCCAAGAAACTCCAGAAGGTGCAAAAGACATCATGAGAACAGAGTCAGTTCACTGGGCAAGGGCATTTTTTCCAGTGGGATTTAATTGTGAGTCAATTGATAATAACTTGTGTGAATCCTTCAAGCATGCAATTGTTGAAGCAAGGTTTTATCCAATAATTTCAATGCAAGAAAAAATAAGGAAGAAGGTTATGGTTAGAATTCAGGAACAAGAAAAAGGTCAGAACTTCCATGGGAAAATATGTCCAAGTGCATTCAAGAAACTGAAGAGCAGCATAGCAAGGACCCAATTCATGGAAGTCCTTTGGAATGGCAAAGATGGATTTGAAGTGAAACTTGTCACTGGGAGAAAAAGGCAGTACACAGTTAGTCTTGACAATTGGACTTGTTCATGTGGCTACTTCCAGCTAGCAGGTCTACCTTGTTCCCATGCAATAACAGCTATCTACAAGTGTGGAAAAAAAGTGGAAGATTTCATTGCCCCTTGCTACTTTGTTGATGTTTTCAACAAAATTTATGAACATTGTTTGATGCCTGTGGAAGGTGAGGAAATGTGGCCAGTTTCTGAGAAACCTAGGCCTCAAGCTCCAGCATATGCAACCATACCAGATAGCATGCCAGGCAGGCCTAAGAATAATGACAGAAGGAGAGAGGAAAATGAGAAACCTAAGCCTAGCAAAAAATGACCAAGCATGGCACTGTCATTATTTGCTCACTGTGTGGCACTGCTGGACACAACAAGTTAGGTTGCAAGCAAAACCCAGAGAGAGGCAAGAAGAAAAATGCACACCTTAAGAAGACTACCAAAGAAAGAGACACAACAAAGGTGAGTATTTTACTTGGTTCCCTACAGTATAAATGATTTAAGTTGGTTCAATGCATTTCTGCATTTTAAATGATTTACTGCAGTTTAAATGATTTAAGTTGGTTCCCTGCAATTGTGACATGTAGCAAACTGGGTCTAGTGCCCCTACATCATCTGCATCTGCATCAGCTACTGCCCCAGGAAGAGCATCTGCAGCTGCTACTGCCCCAACAACATCATTTGCACAGCAAACTGCCCCAGAAAGAGCATTTGCAGCTGCTACTGGCCAAGCAAGAGCATCTGCAGCTGCTACTGGCCAAGCAAGAGCATCTGCAGCTTCTACTGGCCAAGCAAGAGCATCTGCAGCAGCCATTGCCCCAGGAAGAGCATCTGCATTTAAGCCTCCAAGAGCAAGAATTGGCCAAACAAGTGCACAACCTGGGCCATCTACTGGCCATAAGAGAAAGAGAGCTCCAGCATCATCTATTCCTAGCTACAAATACTTTACTGCTAGTGGCAATGTGTAATCTTGCTCACTTTCATTTGTTGCAAACATTATGGCTGTGTTGCAACAGAAATCTTTTGCAATGGCAGAGATATTAAGGCTATGGTCCTAGCTTTTGTAATCTATTTTGCAAACATGGATTTGATGTTTGCAAATGCTATCTATGTTGCAATGCTGTCAATTAAGATGTTGTGAACTGAAATGCAGTCAAATTCAAGCAATGTTTGCTATATATGCATTCAACTACTGTCTTCTCTGTTTTTATATGCAAATGCAAGCAGAAATGCTGTCAAATGAAATGCATTGCACTCAAATTTGAAGCAAATGCTGTCATTTCTTATATGCAAATGCCAGCAGAAATGCTGTCAAATGAAATGCACATGGTTTCCAAGCAATCTTCACAACAAAGTTATCATACTGTCAACTTGCTCATTTCCATAGGATTGATACAAAATAGGTACTACAAATTCCATTAAAAACTGAGCTTTTCATTGACTGACATATCATAATATCATTCATAACAAGCCACTCCCAGATCACAAATAGCATTACAAACCATTGCATACATGTTCAAACTGACACCAGCTGCACTTGCATTTTTTCTTGGAAATGAAACTGACACCAACTTAAATGAAACTGACACCAAATGCTAAACCGACACTAGCATTTTCCCTAGGACTAAACCTAGCACAAAGACAATGAAAACCATCACCACATTCATATATTTGCCCTTCATTGCTCCCAGTTATGCATTCTTCTCCTTTACTTGAACCTGCAGAGAAACAACCAGATTCTCTAATGCTGCTTCATGACCAGAGATAGGCACATTTGGAATTTGATCTTCAGTTTGAGCCACAGATCCTTGACCCTTTAGCCTCCACACCTCGTCTCTCAGATCTCCAATCAAGTCACTCAGAAACTTTGGCAAAGGATCATCATGCCATTCCACGAAGCCACATCCACCTTGCTATTCCACATAAATGTGACAAGAAATCAATCAGAAACTAAGAGAGCAAGAATGAGCAGCAGAAAAGGAAATGAGCACAGAAAATGGGCCTCACCATTGCATCCACACAGGCATAGTATCTCCTGCCAGGGTTTTGGCGGCTCCATGAGATCCATCTCGGTGCCTTCCGCCGCGGACGGCAGTAGCACAGCTTCGGCGGCTCGTACGCCATTGGGCTCTCCCTGTAAGCTACAGGGGACCTCGAGTCCATGTCCCTCCTTCCAGTAACACGACGGAAGCCGGGAGCGGAAGAAGCCCCTGAAGTCCACGACATCGCGCCGGGGTCATCCCTGCCGCCGCCGTGCTCTGCGCCCCGTCGCCCCAGCCGCCGCCGTGCTCTGTGCCTCGTCGCCCCTGCCGCCGCTAACCCTAGCTCAAAGTGGCCCAAATTCCCCAATCCTCAAAACAAAAAACGACCAGTCAACACTATCAGTGGCTGGCCCACAAGTCAGGTCAACAATCCCGGTTGACTACTACCACGTCACTGTTTTTTAACCCAAAACGCTGTCAGGGTTCATTTTGGACCGGGATCAGAGAGTTGAGAGTGCTGATTACCTGGATTAGGAGTTGGGGGTTCGATTTAGCTACGGGCTACGAGTTCAGGGTTCATTTTGGACTTTTTCCTCGAGCACGTGGTGTGGGAGAACAAGGAGGGAAAGGCGCAGACCAAAGGGCCAGGGGGTAGCCAGGAATCATGCCATAAGAAGGTTTTCGTGCCGAAGCCGACTAACACACGTGTGAGCCCCTGGTAGGCGGGGAGGAGCGCCTGCAGCCCCCGCTAGTGACTGCCGCCGAGAGCCGTGGAGCCTGTAGCAAGGAGCGAGCGCCCAGCAAGATCGTCCCAAAGCCACCCGACCCACCTCGAGGGGGTCGTAGCATGCTGGCGGTGGAGCATCTTGAGCAGGAGACAGTCGTTCTGGGTGGCCAGATCACGCACCCCTAGTCCCTGCCTTGGACTAGCAGACACAATCCCAGGCGACGAGACACTGCGCCCCGGAGGCCCTGTCGGCCACATTCCAGAGAAATGCACGCCGAAGAGCATCAAGGGCGGCGACCACTTTCGGCGGCAGCCTCATGGCGGACATGGCATAGGACGGGATGGCATCAAGGACGGCGTCGACCAACACCAACAACCGCCCCCCGGGGAAGAGAAGGCAGGAACGCCACCCGGCGAGGTACCAGTCCACCTATTTATTTAATAATAAAAACCTAAATTCTCATCTTTGTTGCACAACCTCTGTTCTAACAAGTGAGCTAGGCTTACAAAGTTACAATTCACAATCATCATGCCATGAACGATGGGCAAAAGCTCTTGTCTTGCATAGCGCTCTCTACAGTTTTTATGGTGACTTTTGCCTACCGATATGCTAGTCAAGAACGCACTGCTACATGCCCTCACACAATTATAGACGGCGAGGCTTTGAGGGTGAGCACATACAGAACACATAGTGATGATGGAGTGTGGCGTTTCTGCTCCCGGGCTCAGCTGCACCCACGCTGACGAAAAAATCAAAACAAATACTAGAAAAATTCAAAAACTTTCAAAAAAAATTGGGTGGTAGATAATTTGATGCGTGAGGTTCGCTGCAAATTTCAACTCATTTGGACATTTGAGCAGCTCTCTGCAAAAAAGACAAAATCAAGGTATGTAAAAAAGTTTACTGTTCATGCGCTGTTTTGACCAAATTTGTCATTTTTGCTGAGAGCTGCTCAGATATCCAAATGAGTTGAATTTGGAGTGGACATCATGCATCAAATTATCTACCACACAAAAAAATGGATTTTTTTTGAATTTTTCTAGTATTTGTTTTGAAATTTTTTCTGACCAGGAGCAGATGATCGCCTGGGTGCCGATTTGGATTTTCGGTGATGTAGCCACTTTGAGTTGACAGTAGTACATAGTTACAGAGAATGCCTTCTAGATCCAATGAGCCCGGACTTTAGAAATTTCAATATTAAAATTTTCAAGTTCCAAAAGATCTGAAAATAATATGTACATATGGATGTAATATATGTACATATAATTTTTTTATGCAACACATGTTTTTACATATGATTATACCATTTTTTACTACAAATCCACAAAATTATCCTTTTTTAGTATCTCACATTCTAAATATCTCGTACTAAAAATTTATATACATGTATAATTCATCGATTATATACATTTTTATATTTTTTAATGAACAGTTAAATATGATTTGTACTTCAAAAAATTCAAGCTCAGACCCCAGCTCCAAATCACCTCACTTGTAAAAAAAATAAAAAAAAATAAATGTGAATGTACAGATATGGCTCCCGCATAAACGGCAATTTTTAAATCAAGCATTTAGAAAGATCAACAATGTATGTAAAGTTCCACATGTGCAAGTTATATGTTTTCATATAAATTTTGGCTTCACGTGTTAAACAATTTTAGAAAAAAGAAACTCAGTGATAAAAAATTATCTTCACATAGGCAACAATAATAATAATAATAATTTTTTTCTCGATATTTGCAAGCACATGAATGATGATATAATACGTTTTGGATGCCAATCCCTTGCGAACGGTTGCTAGGAGGGATGGTAAGGTGAACTCCTCAGATGGCATTTTGTGTGGCTGGGGGTGGTATTTTACAAAAATGTCATGGCATTTTGTTTAATTTGCAGGGAGTTTTTGGCAAAAATTGCCACCGTGAGATCAAGATCAGATGGCTCGGGGGCGTTCACTGACATCCCACCCCCAGCAAATGTTTGCCAGATATCTATACCGTATCTTTTTAAAAAAAATCTACATATGTTTATTGATGGGTGTGGCTAGATCTCATTCCAAGTCTCAGTCAAGTGACAGAACATGTAAAAAAGAAGACAAAAAAAAGTTTAAAAGAAAATTTTGCATGGATATCCGCATGAGATCTCATAAATATAGCATCGACTGAAACTTGATTAAATCTTAGCAATCTCGTTGATTGATTATTCGACAAGGTTACAATAACGCTGAAGTTATCCAACAAGAACTCTAAAACAAAATTCTGACATATATATAATAAGCAGTTACGTCTGTTTTTGACACTTGGAAACTACTCTTCTTTTGCAGATTGGCAGCAGGTAACTAGTAAGAGGCAATCTACAGAGACTGGATGGAGGCAATCTAGTGTACAGTATTAGTGAATAATCACAATCTTGCGAGAGCGAGACACGACACGCACACATCTTCTACTGCACGATGCTGTCGCCGTAGAGGGCGGCGAACGCGACGTCGGCGTCCTCCCTGGACCGGCCACGCCGCCGCGGCCGCGTGAACGGCAGCGTCAGCGACGTCGCGAACCGCGCGGACATGGACCGCCGGTGCCGCGGGGCCGTCGCAGCCGCAGTCGCCGTCGATGGCGGCGACAGCAGCGCTGCCGACGACACGCCAGCGAAGGTCCACCGCGCCGACGTCGAAGCGGGGCAGGTCCACCGCGCGCCGCCGCTGGACGCAGCGCGTGCAGAGGCGCCGGGGGGCAGCGCGAGCCTCGGAGGGAGCTGCAGCGGCGCCAACGACGACGGTGGTGCTGTAGCGGCGGCTGCGTGGCATGCCGGTGGCTTCGGGGTGCCCGGCTGGAGCTCCCACTTGAAGGGCACGGCGCCCGGCGTCCTGAACGACGGCAGCTCCTCCGTGGACGCCATTGGTTGCCCCTAACGGACGGCGTGAGCTCTCAGGTGTGGTCAACTGAAGGAAAGCGCAATAATGCAGACAGAGTGCGGTGCCGTGCCTTGCCCGGTGGTTTTATATCGCCATCGTCAGAGAAGATCACTTTTGCAGATTGAACCTTGGGGTTTTATCACTGTTGGAGTTGATTCCAATTTGGACCACCTCTTTGTCACGATCCCATAATTGTGTCACTGCATTTTGGATTTTACAATATATATTCGGATTCCCAACATCATCATATTTCATAATTTTGTCCGCTGCACACTATAATTTGGATTCTATGATGTATTCCAATTCGCAACGTCACCATATTTCATAATATATAGTCAGGTTCGCACTACATTTTGGATTCTACAACATATTCCGATTCGCAACATATTTTGTTTTGGGGGTTTGACCTTACATCACACCATGCTCCTATATGAGTCCAATCTGGCCAGCGCTGCCTCGCCCTCTTCTGCCACTCCCCCCCTAACTTCTAACCCGAGTTCTTGACCAGGTTTGGGCTTGCCGGCCCCTAGCGCCAAGTTGGCCCGTCGTCTATCAGCTCGTAAATGGCCGAAGCGCCTCCGAGTTGGGTCAGGAAAGAAAAGAGTAGTTGTTCTTGTCATGAAAAACAAAATGCGATACAAATCTCCTCGTTCTCATGTGCTAGCGAACTTTGGCTTTTGTAATAAGTCCTCTTTTAGTTTGTTGAACGAGTCTCCTCATTGTGTGGTAGTAAGCTCGTAGACAATGTAAACATTTTTTGTTCTTAATAAAGCTAGACATTATGACCTTCCCTAAAAAAAAATACAATGCAAAGTGTCGCTTCAAGGTAGTCCAAATCGAAATTAACTCTTGTTATTGCTACAAAATAGAGCCGACATGTACCGTCGACAATAGTGATACATAAATGCTCACTACAATAGCAAAAGTCACTTTCGAGGGCGGGCGCATTGGGGCCCTATTTTTGAATAGTGCCAAAATGCTTTGTTGAAGTTTCAAAAAATTCTGAAAATAAATCAACATGTTTATATCGATGTATATTACACATGTGCAAATTTGATGCTGAAATAAGTAACCATGTGAGCTGCACAAAAATGACAAAATCGTGATTTTGGAAAGATGAATAGTGCATGTATTATTCACTATTTGGAAATCACCATTTTGCCATTTTTTGTATAGCTTACATGTTTACTTATTTCATCACCAAACTTTCCACATGTGTAATATGCATCCATATGATCACTAAGAAATTCTTTTCGGATTTTTTTTAAACTTTAAATGTGATTTTTAATGTACTTAAAATAAGATCCTTCAATACACCCGGGTTCTAAAATCCACTCTCCACAGCAATACGGATAATCCACCGGTACCGACGTATACAACACAAAATTATAGTAACTAAGGCCACAACGCCTCACACGTATATCCTTGCCAATTGGTGCCACGCAGCTAGTCGACACTGGCGCTGTGTGTCCAACTCCAACGCTGCCGATTCAGACACCGATGTCGATTTCAGAATTTAAGCCATCGTATTGAAACATCATTTCAGAATTTAAGCGCCAGGGCCAACGTACTGAAACAGTTGTAGACCAAGCTTGGACCCTTGATGATGGCCAAATGATGGGAGCAGTAGCATCGACCTGCGAGGAGCCCGCGACGAAGCGAGGAGAAACGGGAGGACTGGACTGCAAATACGAAGGTGCTGATTAAGCAGAGCAGAGGAGACAAGTCCAAAACTGTATTGAATTGATTATTTAGCATAGTAATACAGCGAGGAACGAGCTGTGCTTGATGTGTACGGCCAAATTAAGAGAGAGACACAGACCACTAATGACTGTTGTTGTTTTGCTCCAAGTGTCGTCTTCCTGGTCACTCAAGCCAAGTCCCACTGGAATCGCCGGCCGGACTTCATATTAGTGTTATTTTAGAGGGAAAAATCCAAGCTCTCTTAGCTAGCCAACTGATTCCATACCCTTTTGTTTTGGCAACACTGTTTCCACACCAACATGGCACCAATGATTCTTTTAGAAGCATCAGTGATTGTTTTTGTTTTTGTTTTTGTTTTTCAGAAGACATCAGTGTTTTTTTTCTCTGAGTGAGGCCAAAATTTTGAGGCCCATGAAAAGTTGGGCCAGGACAGGCCGGATGGCTGATCGGGGCCAGCGATAGATAGGCCCGACTGGACATCTCGGCCCACCAATCTAGAAGCTCATATGCATTTTCTGTTCTGATGATGATCCTTTTGTTAGACAGGAAAATAAAAGCTCTCTTTCACTACCCAACTGGTTCCACACCCTTTTGTTTCTGCAACACTGTATTTTCTTTCTCTGATTTCAGACCAAAATTTCGAGCCGGGTCAGGCCGAGTAGTTTGTCAGGTCCGGTGAAAAATGGGCCCAACCGGACTTCTCGGCCCATCCAGCTAGAAGATCGTCAACACCTGAATGCCGAAATCACTAGTTAAGGAGTACTCCTTACGAAGATCACTTCAACTTTCCTAGGTTGCGACAAATGGCGTGTTGCATGTGCGCCACTTGTCACATCCCGGGAGTTTTCCCTTTTTTCGTAGATCCGCTTATTCAAAACGTTTTATCTCTTAAACCGTGCATCCAAATCTCAGACCGCTTCCGCCATTGGATTCCTCGCGTCGAGATCTTCAAAAATAGATCCTATGTTGATAGGTTTTGACGAACTTTTTTTTCAAAAAAAACCGGACGAAAAAACCGAACCGAGAGCATGGGTTGTTTCCCTTTTCAAAAGAGGCACGCCCGTGCCTCCGACGAAATCACAACTGTGCCTCTCGCGGAAGCAAAACCGTGACTCTCGCGAAAGAAAAAAATGTATTTTTTTTCGTTTCCGAGGAGGCACGGCCGTGACGATTGAAAAGCACAACCGTGCCTCTCGCGGAAGCAAAACCGTGGCTCTCGCGAAAGGGAAAAGAAACATAAACCGCTTTTTTTTTGTTTCCGAGAGGCACGGCCGTGACTCTCGCGAAAGCAAAAGCATGCCTCTCGCGGAAGCAAACCGTGACTTTCGCGAAAGAAAAAAAATAAAATGTGTTCGAAAATTTCGAGTTAATTGCACAGAGGTACCACAATTGAGGCATTGGATGCGGATTGGTGCCACTTTTCGTAATTTTTACATGTCAGTATCATGTTTGGGGTAGTCCGTTGCAACATAGTCTAAACTGCGTATAATAGTGTATTGATCGTGTCTCTGACGGTAGGGGCCCGCCTGTCAGGTGCTGTCGTGGCTTGTTCTTTTGCAAAAAAGACCTTCACTCTTTATATTTAATCACGCATCCATCCCTTGTTAGCCGAAAAAAGGGCCTGCCAGAAAAAATTCCGACGAATCTTTTTAAACGGTCGAGCGCCGCGAGGATTCGAACTCGCGCCGGGGCGGTCTAAGCGTGCGCGCACAGCCTCTACGCTATAGCCCCATTTCCTTCATAACGCACACGTGCTTCATTTTATATAAGTCCTTTAGTTTTTTTTTTGACCATACAGCCCAGCGCTACTGCACCCTTTCGTTCATAATATGGCACACATATAGCCTTTTATACTTCGAATCATTTTGTTATTTTTTCGCATATGTTATTTTTTTGTGTTTCTCATATTTGGGTATTCTTCGGACCGTATAGCCCGGTGCTACTGCACACTTTGCTTCATATATGGCACACATATAGCCTTTTATGCTTCGGATCATTTCGTTATTTTTTTAGTATATGTTTTTTTTCGTGTCTCTTTTAGCTTTTCTTAGATTTTGGGTATTCTTCAGGCTGTATAGCACGGCGCTATTGCACCCTTTGCTCCATATGGCACACGTATAGCCTTTTATACTTTGGATTATTTTTTTATATGTTTTTTTTTCATGTCTCTTTTAGCTTCTCAGATTTTGGGTATTCTTCGGGCCGTAGGCAGTGTGCGTATCATATTTTGGGGCAGGCCCTCCTGCTGCCGGGTGCGAGACGGCTGACGAACCGCAGCTGGGGGAGGGCCAACCCTTCGACGAAGATAGCAGCCGGACGACAAGGTGAGGGATTGAAGGTTGAAACGAGCCGACGCCGGAAAGCAAGTCATCGCCGCAGCCGGCCCGCCGAGCTGCCGTGATGCCGACATGGCGAATGGAAGCCTCCACACCTAGAGAGCCGAGCAACCGAGCCACCGCCGGCGCCCATAGCCGGAGCAGCAGCCACGCCAGGCCGTTGCCCCAACCTGCGCCGCTCGCTGAAAAATCTAAGAAAAGCTAAAAGAGACATGAAAAAAAAACATATACGAAAAAAATAACAAAATGATCCAAAGTATAAAGGCTATATGTGTGCCGTATGAAGCAAAGAGTGCAGTAGCGCCGGGCTATACGGTCCGAAGAATACCCAAAATATGAGAAAAGCTAAAAGAGGCACGAAGAAAAACACATACGAAAAAATAACGAAATAATCCGAAGTATAAAAGGCTATATGTGTGCCATATGAAGCAAAGGCTGCAGTATCGCCGGGCTATACAGTCCGAAGAATACCCAAAATATGAAAAAAGCTAAAAGAGACACGGAAAAAAATATAAAAAAACCTAAATGAGATAAGGTATAAAAGAAGGCATGTGTGCGATAGGACGCAAACGGTGCTGCAGCGTAGTGGCCACGCCAGCACGCCTGGTACGCCGAGGCGCGTGTTCGAATCGTGGAACAGTTTTGTTTGATTGTTTTTTCTTTTTCAGATAATATGAGATGGATGCGTGATTAACTAAAAAGTGAAGGTCTTCTTTGCAAAAGAACAAGACACGTCAGCACCTGACAGGCGGGCCTCAACCGTCAGATACACCATCAATACACTGTTATATGCGGTTTAGACTATTTTGCAACAGACTGCCCGAGACATGATACTGACATGTAAAAATTACGAAAAGTGGTACCAATTCGCGTCCAATGCCTCAATTGTGGTACCTCTGTGCAATTAACTCGAAAATTTCTTTTGGTCAAAAAGCTAGGAAAGACCGGTGGAAAACCAAAACGTCAAAAAAATGCAGAAAAAACCGTTTATAAAGCCGAAAACGCGTGCGGAAAAATAAAAAAAAAAACAAAATCCGAAGGGAGCGCCCAGAGCGCGACACGTGGCGAATGGCTGAGAGTGCGCCAAGTGGCGGTGATCGTTGCGAGGCTCCCGAAGGAGCGCTTGTTAATTAGTTGCTCCCCCTGAATGCATTTTGCAAATAGTAGAACAAATCAGCGTCTGGATGTATTTTCGAGATCAACTAATGAATTTCAGTTATATCCCGGCTTGCAAAATTAACAATTCCCAACACCAGAGACCGCAGGCTATCAAATAAACACATTGGCGACGGGAATCGTCAGCATATGCGTATTGTGTAGGCTCCCAAATTCCTGTTTTTCTAATGAGAATTTAGAACTGGAGTGTTCTCACCTTTTTGACTTCAAAGGAAAACTTGCCCTCCAAACCAGCCAATCTGCGAGGGTTCCTTGCCCTCCAACCAGCCAAGCTAATCACCCTGTTGATTACTTCGTTTCCTGAAACAAGAGACAATATAGATGAGGTTAAACTACATCTTCAAACAAAACCTTCGACAATGACAAAGAGGTACTTTATTTGTCATGTGGATGACTTCCCGTGTTCTTGCTCGAATGCTTTCATCAGACGGTAAGCATCAATAGTGATGTTCAATTAAAACAAAGAGGCGTCACATCACAAAACGAAAACAAAAGAAAGAATGAGGCAACACGCCGAAGAATCAGGGTCAAGGTTTCTCCTGCTGGTACGATTAGTGATATCATTTGTGGTACTTAAACTAACACCTTATCGTTTGAGATGCAGTGAGCAGAGCACCATACCAACTTGTGTTTACTTATTTGCAGGCGCAGACCTACTCCAAATCAGTTTAACATGGCCTGGTATGCTGTATGATAACATGTAACATGAGTAATCAGCGTCCAGCTATGCTGGTTTTCGTAGCTAGCATTTTACTCCCAGCAGCGGCAACGCTGGCCGGAGCCTCTTCCGGGCGCTCCGTCTCGCTGCCAGGCTGCCCCGACAAGTGCGGCGACGTGCCCATCCCATACCCCTTTGGCATCGGCACGCACTGCGCCGCGACCAGCCTGAGCAGCTACTTCAACCTCACCTGCAACGGCACGATCGATCCACCGCGGCCAATGGTCGGCAATGACGAGGCAGTGGTTGAGATCACCGACATCTCGCTGGAGCATGGTGAGATGCGTGTGCTCAGCCCCGTCAACCACATCTGCTTCACTTCGGACACCACGTTCACCAAGTTCCTCGGAGGGTATGAGCTGCAACTCACGCCCTTCCTCCCCTCCCCGTCGCGCAACCGCTTCACGGTAATCGGCTGCAACACGCTTGGGCTCATCAGCGGGTACAAAGGCACCGCGAGCCAGTACGTGGCTGGCTGCTACTCCTACTGCGAGGGCGTCAATAACACAACTGAAGGCGCGCCGTGTGCTGGGATGGGATGCTGCGAGGCTGCCATCCCTGCCAACCTCACCTCCTTTGGGGTCAAGTTTGAGATGAACCAGAGCAAGGTATGGGGCTTCAACCCGTGCTTCTACGCCATGGTGGCAGAGGTTGGGTGGTATAACTTCAGGCAGCAGGACCTCATCGGCAGACTTGGGTTCGTTGACGATCGAGCCCAGAGAGGTGCCCCCGTTGTTGCTGACTGGGCCATTAGGAACGCCTCATGCCCGGAGGAGGGGAAGGACATGCCCAATGACTATGCCTGCATCAGTGTCAACAGCCATTGTGTGGCCGCAAACAATGGTCCAGGGTACTTATGCCAGTGTTCCAAAGGATATGAAGGAAATCCTTATCTTTTGAACGGCTGTCAAGGTAAAGTATCTACTCAAATTTAACTTCTGTGGTTTTCCAGGGATAGTTCTCTGAAAACTGATGCAATTCTGAACCATATCTCAGTGTTAGTTCTACAAGATATAGATTCATGAAAAATTAGTGTTCGACACAAGTCTTCAATTTTTTTGCTGGTAGCAAAAGGCAACACTCATATAGTCATATTTGATTTCTACCACACCTAAAGAAAGAATTGGAAAATAATGGCCTTCTTTTCTGGTGTGAATTGTTTATTTTAACACATGACGTAATGTTACTTTGGAACAAGTAATGTATAGGGAAGTTTACAGCATTACAAAGTGAATTGACTGGTTGACTTCATTACTTGTTGAAACTTTCTTCGGCTGACATATAACAATGAAAATAATGTGTGTTTAGTTTGACTATTGAGTGCATGTTCTTGTTATTGTCTTCAGACACAGATGAGTGCGCATTGCGTAAGCAGCACACCAAGTATGAAGATTTGTATCCATGCAGAAAAGGGGTCTGCCACAACACACCAGGAAGCTACTTATGCAAATGCAAGAAAGGAACAAAATCTGATGGTACAAATTTTGGATGCCAGTCTAAGCATTCTCCAGCAGACAAAATGGTTATTGGTAAGTATCATCTATTTAAAGAGATTACCTCTGTTTCATATTTTCATCTACATTAAGGCGTGTTTCGGAATAACAAACACCCATGTAATAGTAACATATAATATTATTCTAGACGCTACTAAGCAAAAAGGAAGAAAAAAAATACTGAAGTCAAAATTGAAATAGAAATTTACTAAATATATTTTTACAGGCCTCAGTGTTTCTGCAACGGTGGTGATGGCCTTAGCATGCTCGTTGATCATGCAATTACAAAGGAAAAGGCACAAGAAGGAGAAAGATGAGTATTTCAAACAAAATGGAGGTCTCAAGTTATATGATGAGATGAGGTCAAGGCAGGTTGACACAATTCGTATACTTGCTGAAAAAGAGATAAAGAGAGCAACTGATAACTACAATGAAGATCGAATTATTGGATGTGGTGGGCATGGGATGGTCTACAGAGGAACTTTGGATGATCAAAAAGAGGTTGCCATAAAAAAGTCCAAAGTAATCAGCGATGATTGGCGGGAAGAATTTGTCAATGAGATAATAGTCTTGTCACAAATCAATCACCGAAACATTGTGAGGTTACTAGGATGTTGTCTGGATGTAGATGTCCCAATGTTGGTCTACGAGTTCGTCCCCGGTGGTACTTTATCTGAGTTTCTTCATGGCGCTGGTTGTAGATCGCCAATCCCTTTGGATCTTCGCCTTAAGATTGCTACACAGTCAGCAGAAGCTCTAGCTTACTTGCATTCTTCGACATCTCGCACAATCCTACATGGGGATGTCAAGTGTGCCAACATTCTCTTGGATGATCAGCTCAACGCAAAAGTTGGCGATTTCGGAGCATCAGCACTTAAGTCCATGGATGAAAGTGAATTCATCATGTTTGTTCATGGAACACTGGGCTACCTTGATCCAGAGAGCTTTATCAGTCGTCATCTCACCGACAAAAGTGATGTATACAGCTTCGGGGTGGTTCTTCTCGAGCTGATGACCAGAAAGAGGGCTATATATACTGACAACTTCAACGAAAAGGAATCATTGTCATATAGTTTTCCATTGATGTTTCAAAAGAGGAGACACCTTGTTATGCTGGACATTGAAATTATAGATGATGCAGTTACGGTGGTGCTTGAGAACATGGCTGAACTTGCAGTGCAGTGCCTTAGCCCAAAGGGAGATGACAGGCCAACGATGAAGGAAGTTGCTGAGAGCCTACAGATGATGAGGAGACTCCGACTGCACTCAGCTAGTGATCCTGAAAATAATCACTATACACATAGCTATGGAGGATCATCTTCGGTTGTGGTCCCTTTGGAAGAGACAACACGTGGGACCATCGATATGTCAGAACTGGTTGAAGATCTTTCAAGATGATATTTGTAATTTTGTATGGACAGTCAATTCTTTTGTTTGTGATATGTGACAATATATATTTAACCCCCACTGTTGCAATAGTTACACCAATTTATGGGGCAAGGATCATAAACATTCGATTCGACATGCCAGAGAAATCACCACATACATCATTGTTTATTTTTGATAAAACACACACCATTGCAGGTATGGAACATGTAGATGATAGGCGTATAGTTTGATTATGAGTAACCAGACTTTGTTTTGGCCATTTAATTTGGAAATGGTACCATTTGGACTAAGGACATATCCACTTATGCAACACAATACGGATTTGATTAGTTCCATAACAGAAATCGGAATTTACCTGTGCTGGGTGGGGAATGAGTATCTCCCAATTCTGTGGTCGATACGCGCTGCCGATCCAATCATGAGCTGATGACTAGCTGCCACTGAGCAGACTCGGCGGCGTCACTACGAACTGATTCAAATTCATCAGCGCCGGCGTTGACCGCTAGTCTCCACACCACATGGAGCCCTCCCTCTCGGCCAGGGTCACCGCGGTTCGCACGACAGAGACTTAGTGCCAGAAGCCCGCATTTCTAACCCGTGGGAAATAGAAGTTCACTCATCGCATTGTTAGCTCTCTTTTGCTGCCACCGTCACCGAACAACCATTGTTCTCAAGCAGCAGAGATCATAACTTGTCCAGGACATGGCGTTTGATCCGCTTAGCTTCATGTGCCTCATTTTACTTTTCGGAAAACCAACAGGAGCCACATGTTTGTCAGTCAACCTTCGATAGTCGAATGATAAAATAGGAGCAGTAGCATCGATTTTGGAGAAGCTTCCGACGAAGCGAAGAAATAAAAATTCTTAATTGCCAACTGAGTCCATATCCTTCTTTCTCTGCAACTATGTTTCGACAGCAATATATCGCCAGAGCTTCAGGCCAGGTAAGATGCCGGATGGTATGCATTTTCCTGGGCCCGGAGGTAAATAGGCCAAACCAAACCACCTTGACCATCCAGCTAGAAACTCATCACAATGTTTAGAACCTCAAAACTCATCATTCGCTCCTTGTCTCCTCATGCCCCTCAGGCCCTCATAACATAAATGTATTCTTCTAGGTGAACATGTGACTATTGATATGCTCCAACTGAACAAACAAAAAAATCACCACTCTGACATTGCAACAAGTTAACACAGTGGCGAATGAGAGTGTACTGTGTAGGCTCCAGATTTCTTCTCGAATGAGCCGGGACCAGTTTGTGCTCACCTTGTTAATTTTCTATTAAGGGTAGGCCCCAACTGGCCAGTCTGTGATGATTCCTACTCCTGTATGTTACCAAAAACGCCAGATCACCTCGTTTCCTGAAGACAAGAAAAAAATAAAATGAGGGGGCAAAACCATTGACAAAAGCAACCACACAAATAAAGAATTAAGACTATGGCAAACACGCAATCAAGGTCAAAGCATCTGTGCGTGTTAACGTGCACCCCCACAAAACCACACTCATATACTAATACCACTTGTACTAGTTAACTGACACTCTTGGAGATTCCCTCCCATGAATAACCATATACAATCAGTATTGTATGACAAACTTACAAGTACATGTATGAGTGCATACATGTAACATGACTAATTGGCATTCAATCATGCCAGGAGCATCAACAGCCCTGCTAGTTTCCATAGTATGCATCTCCTTTCCAGCAGTGGCAGCAGTGGCCGGAGCCTCTTCCGGGCGCTCCATGTCGTTGCCAGGCTGCCCCGACAAGTGTGGTGATGTGCTCATCCCATACCCTTTCGGCATAGGGGAGCACTGCGCCGCGACCAGCCGGAACAGCTACTTCAACCTGTCCTGCAATGGCACGATGGATCCCCCACGGCCAATGGTTGGCGATCCCGGAGCAGTAGCTGAGGTCGCCGAGATCTCACTGGAGCACGGCGAGATGCGCGTGCTGAGCCCCGTCAGCCACATCTGCTTCAAGTCAAACGCCACATTCACCAAGTTCACCAGAGGGTACGAACTGGACAACACGCCCTTCCTACCCTCCCCGTCGCGCAATCATTTCACAGTCATCGGCTGCAACACCCTGGGGCTCATCGGCGGTTACAAGGGCGCCGCAAGCCAGTACGTGGCTGGCTGCTACTCCTACTGCGATGGTGTCAACAACACGTCGGATGGCGCACCATGTGCTGGGATGGGCTGCTGTGAGGCTGCCATCCCAGCCAACCTCACCACCTTCGAGGTCAAGTTTGAGATGAACCAGAGCAAGGTATGGGACTTCAACCCGTGCTTCTACGCCATGGTGGCCGAGGTTGGATGGTACAATTTCAGGCAGCAGGACCTCACCGGCAGCCTTGGGTTTATCAATGATCGAGCCCAGGGGGGTGCTCCCATCATCGCTGACTGGGCCATTAGGAATGGCTCATGCCCAGAGGAGGGGAAGGGCGCACCTAATGACTACGCCTGCATCAGTGCAAACAGCCACAGCATGGCTGCGAACAATGGCCCAGGGTACTTATGCCAGTGCTCCAAAGGATATGAGGGCAATCCTTATCTTCTGAACGGCTGTCAAGGTAAGATATTTACTCTAATATACCTTGTGTAGATTTCCAAGGATATTACTCTATAAACTGATGGAACTCTAGACCATATTTAGTGTTAGTTAGACTAAATACACTTCCATCGTTCCACGAAACATCTGTAAGAAAACTCACCAGCAGGTGGGTTCCGAATTTCACCTTGTGTAGCAACTCCAATTTTTAGTTCCAACAGAAGTCTTCAAAATTTCTGTGCATACAGGTGACCGCCTGGCACACCTCGCTGTAGTACTGGGAAAAAAACTCATCATTTCTATTCTAAATTACTAAAACGTGCTGTAATATTAAGTTGAGAAAATTTACAGAAAGCCAAGCTGCATTACAAAGTGAATTCCCTACTTGACTTTATTGCTTTTTGATCCATTATTAAAGAAAGTACTACAGTGATTTGTGTTTAATTTGATGCTTCTAAGTGCTTCCGTTAATATCTTCAGACACAGATGAGTGTGCATTGCGTAAGCAGGACACCAAGTATGAAGATTTGTATCCATGCAGAAAAGGGGTCTGCCACAACACACTGGGAGGCTACTTATGCAAATGCAAGACAGGAAGAAGATCTGATGGTACAAATTTTGGATGCCAATCTCTGCATTCTCCAGCTGAAAAATTGGTTATTGGTAAGCTACATTAAGATGTGTATTGCCATAAAGACATCATGTAATAGAAACAAAAATATTAACTCTGACCACTATTCTCAAGCTGGAACCAAAACGAAAATAGAGAAGACCAAATTCTAATAGAAATTCACTAAAGTCAGTTTCTCCAAAATATACTTTTGCAGGCCTCATTGTTTGTGTTTCTGCAACTGTGCTGATCACCTTAACATGCATGTTGCTCATGCAATTTCAAAGAAAAAGGCATAAGAAGGAGAAAGATGAGTATTTCAAACAAAATGGTGGTCTCAAGTTATATGATGAGATGAGGTCAAGGCAGGTCGACACAATCCGCATACTCACAGAGAAAGAGATAAAGAGAGCCACTGATAACTATAATGAAGATCGAGTTATTGGACGTGGTGGTCATGGTATGGTCTACAGAGGAACTTTGGATGATCAAAAGGAGGTTGCCATAAAGAAGTCAAAAGCAATCAACGATGATTGGAGAGAAGAATTTGTCAATGAGATTATAATCTTGTCACAGATCAATCACCGAAACATTGTGAGATTACTCGGCTGTTGTCTAGATGTAGATGTCCCAATGTTGGTCTACGAGTTTGTCTCCCATGGAACTCTATCTGAGTTCCTTCATGGTGCTGCTCCTAGATCTCCAATCCCATTCGATCTTCGCCTAAAGATTGCTACACAGTCAGCAGAAGCTCTGGCTTACTTGCATTTGTCGACATCTCGCACAATCCTACATGGGGATGTCAAATCTGCCAACATTCTCTTGGATGATCAGCTCAATGTAAAGGTTGCCGATTTTGGAGCATCAGCACTTAAGTCCATGGATGAAAGTGAGTTCATCATGTTTGTCAATGGAACACTTGGCTACCTTGATCCTGAGAGCTTTATCAGCCGTCGGCTCACCGATAAAAGTGATGTGTACAGCTTCGGGGTGGTTCTTCTGGAGCTGATGACACGAAATAGGGCTATATATTCTGACAGCTTCAATGGAAAGGAATCATTGTCATATAGTTTTCCCTTGATGTTTCATCAGAAGACGCACCATGTTATGCTGGACTCTGAAATTACAGATGATGCAGGCTTGGTGCTCCTTGAGAACATGGCTGAACTTGCAGTTCATTGCCTTAGCCAGAGGGGAGATGACAGGCCAACAATGAAGGAAGTTGCAGAGAGACTAGAGATGATGAGGAGACTCCATTTGCATGGGAACAATGCTCCCGAAAACAACCGCGGTGCGCATAACTATGGAGGATCATCTTCGGTTCTTGTCCCTTTCAACGAGAAAACACACGGAACCATCGATATGTCTGAACTGGTTGAAGATCTTGCAAGATGATGTTTGTGATTTCATATGCACAGTTAATCTTTTTGTTTGTAGTATGCAATACTAAAACCACACACTTCTGTAAATTGCAATAAGTTAGAGCAAGAATAATACACTCTAAAAACACAGCCTCTATAATGGTTTTAGAGTGCACTCTAAGAGTTTTTTTAGAGGCTAAAGTGCTTTCCCATTTCAGACACACTAAAACTGCAGCTATTATATTTTTGTTGTCATATGGACCCACTTGGCAGTGGTTTACCATTTCTTTCTTTCTTTTTCTTCCTGCTCATCCCGCCTGCACCTCCCCCGTACGGGCCGGCCCCTCCGCCGGCGGCCTCTCCCCGCGCAGCCACATGCTGTCAACCTTCGATACCAAATGATATGAGCAGTAGCATCGATTTGGAGAAGCTTCCGCTGAAGCGAAGAAAACAAATTCTTTTTTTTTTACATCAAAGAGAAAAAATCGCAGCTGCCAACTGAGTCCACACCTTCTTTCTCTTCAACTATGTTCTGATAGCAATATATGGTCATATATTTTCAGCTTATAAGTTGGGCCACATCGGATTCCGGATAGTGTGCATTTTGTTGGGCCCAGAAGTAAATAGGTCCAACCGTACCACCTGGCTCATGCAGCTAGAAACTCGCCACAGCCCTCCTCAATACATGAACGTATTCTTCTAGGTGAACACATGAATGTTGACATGCCCCAGCTGACCAATTTCTTTTTAACTAAAAAGCCTCTGAGAATGCAAGCTATAACGCGTTGGCTAATGAGTGTATGAGTAGGCTACATACTTTTCTAATGAGAAGTTGGAACCGGGGTGTTCTCACCTTGTTGGTTTTAAAAAGAATGTGTAGGCTTCAACAACTCAAATTGTCTCCTTCACGTTACCACCAACACCAAATCATCTCATTTCCTGGAAACGATAGAAAATAAGATGACGGGGGCGAAACCATTGACAAAAGCAACAACTCCAAATAAAGAAGTAAGAGTAAGGCAAACACACAATCAAGGTCAAAGTCTCTGTGCGAGTTAACGTACATATAGCAATACCAGTTGTAGTAGTTTACTGTCACTCTTGGATATTCTCGCAGATGAACTATATACAATCAGGATCGTATGGCAACATGCAATTACTTCTTTTGCAGAGATAAGCATACCACATACTGATTTAGCTGGGCTAGCTGATGTGCTGTTTGCATACAGGTAACATGGGTGATTGGCATCCAATCATGCCAGCAGCATCAGCAGCCCTGCTAGTTTTCATAGTATGCATCTCCCTTCCAGCAATGGCAGCAGCGGCCGGAGTCTCATCCGACCACTCCATGTCTTTGCCAGGCTGCCCGGACAAGTGCGGCGACGTGCTCATCCCGTACCCCTTTGGCATTGGGGAAGACTGCGCCGCAGCCAGCCGGAACAGCTACTTCAACCTCATCTACAACAGCACGATCAATCCACCACGGCCAATGGCTGGTCCTCCAGAAGCAGTAGCTGAGGTCGCTGACATCTCACTGGAGCATGGCGAGATGCGTGTGCTCAGCCCTGTCAGCCACATCTGCTTCAAGTCAAACACCACATTCACCAAGTTCACCGGAGGGTACCGGCTGCAGGACTCGCCCTTCCTACCCTCTCCATCGCGCAACCACTTCACAGTCATTGGCTGTAACACCATGGGGCTCATCGGCGGTCAGAAGGGCACCGCGAACCAGTACGTAGCTGGCTGCTACTACTACTGTGATGGTGTCAACAATACGTCGGATGGCGCACCATGTGCTGGGATGGGCTGCTGTGAGTCTGCCATCCCAGCCAACCTCACCACCTTCGAGATCATCTTTGCAACGAACCAGAGCCAGGTATGGGGCTTCAACCCATGCTTCTACGCCATGATAGCCGAGGTTGGGTGGTACAATTTCAGGCAGCAGGACCTCGTCGGCAACCTTGGGTTTATCAAAGATCGAGCCGGGAGGGGTCGCTGACTGGGCCATTAGGAATGGCTCGTGTCCAGAGGAGGGGAAAAACGCACCTAATGACTATGCCTGCATCAGTGCAAACAGTTACTGCATGGCCACGAACAATGGTCCAGGGTACCTATGCCAGTGCTCCAAAGGATATGAGGGCAATCCTTATCTTCTGAACGGCTGTCAAGGTTAGATATTTATTCTAATATAACTTGTGTAGATTTCCAAGGATATTACTCTAAAAACTGATGGAACTCTAAACCATAAAGTGTTAGTTAGACCAAATACACTTCCACGAAACATCTGTAAGGAAATTCACCAGCAGGTGAGTTCCTAATTTCACCTTGTGTGACCGCCTGGCAATACTCATATAATTGTATCTAGTTTCCAGCACACATCAGCATAGTAACGACAAAAAAAACGTCAGTTTTTCTGTAATATTAAGTTGAAACAAATTTACAGAAAGACAAGCTACATCATTACAAAGTGAATTCCCCTACTTGGCTTTATTACTTTTTATCCATATTTAATGAAAGTAAAAAGAATTTGTGTTTAATTTGATGCTTCTAAGTGCTTTCGTTGATATCTTCAGACACAGATGAGTGTGCGTTGCGTAAGCAGGACCATAAGTATGAAGATTTGTATCCATGCAGAAAAGGGATCTGCCACAACACACCGGGAAGCTACCTATGCAAATGCAAGACAGGAAAAAGATCTGATGGTCTATGTTTTTAAGGCGACGCCTTACCGCCTTAGGGAGGGGGGGGCGCTTTGGCGCCTAGGCGACGCCTAGGCGGGCGCTTTGGACGCCTAGGCGCCCAAAGCGGTCGATTTTCCAAAGCGGAGGGGGAGCGCTTCGACGCCTAGGCGTCGCCTAGGCGTCGCCTTAGGGACGCTTTAAAAACATAGCTGATGGTACAAATTTTGGATGCCAATCTCTGCATTCTCCAGCTCAAATATTGGTTATTGGTAAGCAGCGTTCATGTAAACAGCTTATCTCTATCCATGCCTCCATCAACATTAAGATTTGTACTGCCATAACAAACATCAAGCAATAGAAACAAAAATATTACCTCTGAACACTACTTACAAGTTGCAACCAAGAGGAAAACAGCGAAGTCCAAATTCTGAAAAAAGGAATTAACTAGCATCAGTTTCTCCAAAAAATATATTTTTGCAGGCCTAAGTGTTTGTGTTTCTGCAACTGTGGCGATGGCGTTAACATGCATGTTGCTCATGCAATTTCAACGAAAAAAGCACAAGAGGGAGAAAGATGAGTACTTCAAACAAAATGGAGGTCTCAAGTTATATGACGAGATGAGATCAAGGCAAGTTGACACAATCCGCATACTTACAGAGAAAGAGATAAAGAGAGCCACTGACAACTACAATGAAGATCGAGTTATTGGATGCGGTGGTCATGGTATGGTCTACAGAGGAACTTTGGATGATGAAAAAGAGGTTGCCATAAAGAAGTCCAAAGCAGTCAACGATGATTGCAGAGAAGAATTTGTCAATGAGATTATAATTTTGTCACAAATCAATCACCGAAACATTGTGAGGCTACTCGGCTGTTGTCTAGATGTAAATGTCCCAATGTTGGTCTACGAGTTTGTCTCCCATGGTACTCTATCTGAGTTCCTTCACGGTGCTGATCCTAGATCGCCAATCCCATTTGATCTTCGCCTGAAGATTGCTACACAGTCAGCAGAAGCTCTAGCTTACTTACATTCGTCGACATCTCGCACAATCTTACATGGGGATGTCAAGTCTGCCAACATTCTCTTGGATGATCAGCTCAACGCAAAGGTTGCTGATTTCGGAGCATCAGCACTTAAGTCCATGGATGAAAGTGAGTTCATCATGTTTGTTCATGGAACACTTGGCTACCTTGATCCTGAGAGCTTTACCAGTCGCCGCCTCACCGACAAAAGCGACGTATACAGTTTTGGGGTGGTTCTTCTGGAGCTGATGACACGAAAGAGGGCTATATATACTGACAGCTTCAATGAAAAGGAATCATTGTCATATACTTTTCCTTTGATGTTTCATCAGAAGACGCATCACGTTATGCTGGACTCTGAAATTACAGATGATGCAGGCATGGTGGTCCTTGAGAACATGACTGAGCTTGCAGTTCACTGCCTTAGCCAAAGGGGAAATGACAGGCCAACAATGAAGGAAGTTGCAGAGAGACTAGAGATGATGAGGAGACTCCATTTGCATGCAACCAATGGTCATGATGACAACGGCTTTGCACGAAACTACAGAGGATCCTCTTCAGTTGTTGTCCCTTTCGACGAGACAACACATGGGACCATCGATATGTCCGAACTAGTTGAAGATCTTGAAAGATGATGTTTGTATTTGATGCAGAGGCAATTCTTTTGTTTGGGATATGCAACTCTAAATATTTAACCCACCCACTGTTGTAATAAGTTTGCCAGTTTCAAATCTTAACATTTGGTTTGACATGCTGGATAAACCGCCATATACGCCATTATTATGTTGTAACACTTACCCCATTGTAGTTATCCAGCGACGAACAAGCTTTTGGATGTGTATGGTTCAATTAAGAAGCCCGGACTTTCGTTGTTTTGCACCAAGTGTCATCTTCTAATGGCAACTAACTTCAGCTGCCATTTCGATCAAAAAACATTCAGCTGACATTGTCTGCCGGAATTTGTGCTTATCTTTGCCGATGGGAAAAAATGCACTCTTTTAGCTAGCTGACTGATTCCCTACGCTTGTTCTATTTCACAAATCTATTTCCATAACAATTCAAATTGATATTTTTAGAGTAAGCAACCTTGTTTTATTATTGGCCCATAAATATAAGGGCTTATTTGTCTCTCATGGTATGCATTTTGTCGAGCCCAGTGGCAAATAGGTCCAACTAGACCTCCCAAACCATCCAACAAGATTCATCGCACACTCCATGTAAATGACTGTATTTTTATCAAGACATGAATGTTAATATGCTCCAGCTGACTGAACTAGTAATTCTCACCTCTGAGATTGCAAGCTGATACATTGGCAATGGAGAGTGTATGTGTATGTCCAGGCTCCAGATTTCTAATGAGAAGTTGGAACCAGGGCATTCTCACCTTGTGGAACTTTAAGAATTTTATAAGTCGATTGGTTGTTGCCATGTGAATTGTCCCCATTCTGAACTCTGAAGATATATTCAGCTATGTGACGCGATACTGAATCGAAGTTTACCTGTGGTGGGCGTGGAATGGATCCCCTTGTGTTGGCGCGGCTCGATCCGCTCCCCCGATCCAAACGTGGGCCGGCGACCAGCCGCCGCCGAGCAGACTCCCGGCCGTCGCAACGAACCGGTTCGAATTCACCAGCACCGGCGTTCGCCACGGTCGCCGCGCCGCACGGACCTCTCCCGCCGAGTCCGCGGGACGGAGCCTCGGCGCCGGAAGCCCGCAGCTACGGGAGCGCGAGTCCGGCAGGAACCGCGTGGACACTGCCGCTGCTGACGAGGACGCTCGCTGAAGCCTCCCTCCCTCCATCCCTGCCGCAGAGCCCTCCCGTCGAATCCGCGTCTCGGTTCGGAGCCGGAAGCCCGCGCTACTCCTGCCGCACCAATGCGGACGCTCGCCGAAGCCACCCGCCGGTCACCGCCGCCCGTCCGGCACCTCGGCGGCAGGGTGGGGGGCCGTCCGGCGGCTTGGGCAAGGGACTCTCACTCGCTCGCTCTAGTGTGCGGTGAAACGGCGAGAGTTATTCGAGTGGGCGTATTCCTGCCTTCAAAGCGTATTCTATTTTTACCGCTTTCCTTTCTGCTTTGTTGAATTTTGTAGCAGAAGATGAGTTGCGTAGCTATGACAGTGACAGCATATCATTTTTTTCTAATAGAAAAAACACCAAAGGTCATCTTATATACAGTATTTTATCAAGATCATTTGGTTTTAGATGTAAATAGAGAATAGAGAAGGTTTTTGGTCCTCTGAGCGAGAGATGGTACACTGTTCATTGCTGCTCAATGCTGCACCGCAACGGCACTAATTCCTTTACAATCTAAGAACTCATCTCTCGCTCCTGGTTTCCTCATGCTCCTCAAATAGTCAATACAATGAGGTCCATATGACATATAGGCATATAGGCATATAGGCCTATATGCAGCTATCTTTTTTATGTTGGGCTGTTTGGTCACATGCAAGTACTTTTTGGCCTGCAGCGCACGCTTCGGTGAACTCGCCCCCGCGCGCGCCATATCCGGCCGCCGGTCCCGCCTCGCCGCGTGCGAGCCCGTCGCCGCTGCGCTCGAGGTCGCCTTCTCTTCGCAGCCTCCACCACAGCAACAGCCGCCGGAGTACGCGGGCGCACGCAGCTCGAGCGGGGGAGGACTACATCGACGGCAACAGCGGCGCAGAAGTCGCGCGGCGGGGCGCGAGCTGCGGCTGCGGCGCGGAGGAAGTGTGGGCCGAACGCGAGCTGGGCTGCGGCAGGCGGAGGAAGCGCGGGCCGACGCGGCCGGGCGCGACCTGGGGCTACGGCGGGCAGACTTCACCAGCTCGACGGAGTCGGCAAAGTTGAGGCTGCCAGCGCCCCCGGCGCCGAGCGCGAGCATGGCGGCGTTGTTCGCGCGGGCGGCAGCCTCGGCGGTGTCAAGCCAGAGCCTGCTCCCGCGTGTGCCGGGCGGTGCGCACACCCACCGTGTGCAGGAGTTCTTCCCGCTGCACGGCAATCCCGACTCCCCGCTGGTCTCCTTGATCTGACGCATCTTCTTCCTTCGATTCATAATCCAACAAGACGGAGTAGTTTTGCTCTTGACGCTCTGTTCCTTGGCCGGCTTTGAGGTCCTGGAAGCTTTTGATTTGCTTAGTGTGGAGTGGTTTTGCTCTGCGATGAGAAATTTGAGCAGGGTGGTTTCATGGTGCTTCACGGCTTCACGCTGGCGGAGGTGCTCTGATTTAAGTACAGTCGTTAACTTTTAATCACCATGCGAGCCAGGCAACCAAACACCGGGGTAACAACATGTAAACGACATTTTTCACCCTGTATTTCCAAAGCCTGGCCCTTTTTTTCCCTCTCAACCAGGCCCTGTGGAAAAAGCAACCAAACGCGCCCTGAGTGTTCACATGCTCCAGCTGAGCAGACTAGTTGTCCCCAGCCTATGAGAATGCAAGCCAGCACATTGGCGAATCCAACACAATACATGAATGCTGATATGATCCAGCTGACCACGCACTGAATGATCTTCTGGTTAGCATCTCACCAACCCCTAATAGGCCAGACAATAGGAAGCCAGTGGCCTGGATAACAAGCTATCAACAGCCTATTTCTATAGGCTGCTCACCTTCAGAGGCATAGATTGCCCCTTGGCCCCTTATATCTAGGATCGAATTATACCCAAAAGGAACCGTGTCTTCCTATGGCTGGCCATCAGGGATAGGCACAATACTAGGGATAACATGGTGAGGAAGCAATGGACAAGGATTGTAAAACACAACGGATGCGATCTGTGCCCAGCAGCCGAGACCATGCACCACATCCTGCTCAGATGCAAACTCGCCCAAGTTGTTTGGGCCAAGGCTGGCCTCCTGGATTCAGCAACCTCTGCTGAAACTGCTGCAGTTTTTATGGCCTCTGGGGTAGCAAGGGAAACATATGGCGCGCTTTGGCATGTTTTCTTTGCAGCTGGTGCAGTGGCGCTTTGGCATGCCAGGAATGCACGAGTCTTTCATAGCGTTTGTTGGACGACCGGAAAGGTTCTTACTGAGATTGCTCAACTACTTATGCTCTGGAAGCTGAGAGCATCAGGAGGAAATGCAAGGGAGGTGTTAACTTCTTGGGCTAATGTAATGCTGCAACAGTAGATATACTTTAGACTCCTAGCCTCTGTCTCTCCTTCCTCCTTTTGCTTTCCTTTTCAGGCTTGGCGCTGGCCTGCTGCACACTCTGTGCAGCGCTTACACCGCCTTCATGTAAAATGACTTCGGTCTATCGGGCTACGGCCTGTTTTGAATGCATAAGGTAGAACAAGATCTACCTTTTCTTTCAAAAAAAAAAAACAAGAGCGTATGTGCATGCTACAGAATTGTTCTTCTTTTCTAATGCGAAGTTGGAACCGTGGTGTTCTCACCTTGTTGATTTTCTTTTTCAATGAGTAGGCTTCAACCAGCCAATCTACAATGATTCATCTCATCCTCCTTCACGTTACCACCGACACCACCAAACCATCTCATTTCCTGGAAACGAAACGATAGAAGATCAGATGAGGGGTGTGAAACCATTGACAAAAGCAGCAACTCGAAATAAAGGCACTCTCGCCGCTTCGGGACCCTTCTCGAGAGCTACAGTAGAGAGGAGGAATCGGCGGCAACTCCGTTTTTCAGGTTCTTCTGCCGCTGCCTCTGGGCGTTCCCCTCGCCTCCGGCTGCCCTCTGGGTGGCTGGAGGTTGGGGGAACATCGGATCCCGGTGGCGCGTGTATATAGGTGTGGGGCTTCGTCCCCTGCTTGGGTCTTCGGCGCCGGAGTCTTGACGGAGCGAACGACGGCGAGTTCTCGAATAAAGGTACCCTGGCTCTGGCTCCGGCTCGTCGGTGTCGTGGCTGGTGCTGACGAGGGGCCGGTGGAGTATAGCCTTTTGGCGCGATGGTGGCCTGGTTCACCGGCTTTCCACGGTGATGCCGACTCGTCGTGCAGGGAGAAGGGTGGCTTGGTCTGTGGTCGATTGTGGCTTGTTGGTGAGGGATCCGGTCATCTCTTACGAGGTGAGTTGGCGTCGTCCTCGGATCTGAAGCAGGAGCGGCTCGGGGAGCATCCTCAACAGGGGGGTCGCCTCCGACCGATATACTTCTGGGATTTAGATCCAGTTTCTTTTGAACTGGTAGCTGCTGCGGTTCGTCAACGCCAATTTGGCAAGGGGCTACTCCTGCTCCAGGCTTGTGGCAGGTCCGAAGTCTTTTCCGGTGCCGGCTGTCCGTCGACGGCGGAGAAGTGGGCGCCGTGCGTCCACAACGTAGATGGAAGTCTCCCGAGTCTCCTTTGCAATACTCTTTGTGCGTGGGGTTTCCATGTCTTTCGGCTACGGATGGTGCTGCCTGTATCCTTTGTATCGTTGTGTATTAATACGTGTATTGGTCTGTTCTGTAATGTTTTCCTACTCGTATGAATACAAGTGACGTATGCCTTCGGGTGTACGGTTTCAAAAAAAAAAAACTCGAAATAAAGGCAAACACACAATCACGGTCAAAGTCTCCCTGCGTGTTAACGTACACTGGTATAGTGATACCACTTGTGCTACTTGACTGACACTGCTGGAGACTCTCTCAGATGAATCACATGGCAACTTGCAATTTTTCTTTTGTACACACAAGCATACCACATACTGATTTAACATGTGACATACATGTAACATGGGTTGTCGGCATCCAGTCATGCCAGGAGCATCAGCAGCCCTGCTAGTTTTCCTAGTATGCATCTCCTTTCCAGCAATGGCAGCAGCCGCCGGAGCCTCATCCGACCGCTCCATGTCGTTGCCAGGCTGCCCTGGCAAGTGCGGAGAAGTGCCCATCCCATACCCCTTCGGCATTGGGGAAGACTGCGCTGTGAGCAGCCAGAACACCTACTTCTTCAACCTCATCTGCAACGGCACGATCGATTCGCCGCGGCCAATGGCTGGTGAGAAATTGGTTATTGGTAAGCCTCGTTTATATAAGCAGTGTATCTATGTTCATGCTTTCATCTACAAAATGTGTGCTTCCATGGCAAAAATGATGTAACAGAAACAAAAATATTAGCTCTGAACACTGCTTACAAGTTGCAGCCAAAAGGAAAATAGCAAAGTCCAAATTCTAATAGAAATTTACAAGCATCCGTTCCTCACAAATATATTATCGCAGGCCTCAGTGCTTGTGTTTCTGCAACTGCGGTGATGGCCTTCACACGCATGCTGCTCATGCAATTTCAACGAAAAAGGCACAAGAGGGAGAAAGATGAGTATTTCAAACAAAATGGAGGTCTCAAGTTATATGATGAGATGAGGTCAAGGCATGTCGACACAATCCGCATACTTACAGAGAAAGAGATAAAGAGAGACACTGACAACTACAAGGAAAATCGAGTTATTGGATGTGGCGGTCATGGTATGGCTAGAGGAACTTCCATTTAGTTATTTCTGGTGACAAACCTACTCCATATTGATTTAACCCTGTCCAGCTAATGTGGTGTTTGCATACATGTAACATGGCTAACTGGCATCCAACTATGGCAGGAGCATCGACAGTCATGGTAATCTTCATAGCAAGTATCTTCTGCCCAGCAGTGGGAACACTTGCCCGAGCCTCTTCTGGACACTCCATGTCGTCACCAGCTTGCCCTGACAAGTGCGGCGACGTATCCATCCCATACCCCTTTGGGATTGGCGCGCACTGTGCTGCAATCAGCCTCAACAGCTACTTCAACCTCGACTGCGACAGCACGGTCGATCCACCAAGGCCAACTGTTGGTGATCCGAATGTAGCAGCTGAGATTGCCGACATCTCACTGAAGAATGGCGAGATGCACCTATACAGCCCCGTCAACCACATCTGCTTCACGTCGAACACCACATTCACCAAGTTCACCACAGGGTACGATCTGAAGCACACGCCCTTCCTCCCGTCACCGTCACACAACCGTTTCACAGTCATTGGCTGCAACACCCTTGGGCTCATCACCGGCTACAAAGAAACCGCGGGCCAGTATGTGACTGGTTGCTACTCGAATTGCGAGGGCATCAACAACACGTCTGAGGGCGCGCCATGCAATGGGATGGGCTGTTGTGAGGTTGCCATCCCCACCAACCTCACCTCCTTGGAGATCAAATTTGAGATGACACAGAGCAGGGTATGGAGCTTCAACCCATGCTTCTACGCCATGGTGGCTGAGGTTGGGTGGTACACCTTCAGGCAGCAGGACCTTGCCGACACTCTTGGGTTCATCGATGGTCGAGCTAAGAGAGGTGCTGCCGTTGTTGTCGACTGGGCCATTAGGAATGGCTCATGCCCGGAGAAGGGGAAAGACACACCTACTGACTATGCTTGCATTAGTACAAACAGCTATTGCATGGCCGCGAACAATGGTCCAGGATACTTATGCCAATGCTCCGGAGGATATGAGGGAAATCCTTATCTTCTGAATGGCTGTCAAGGTTAAGTATTTACTTTAGTTTAAGTTCTCTAGATTTCCATGGATATTACACTGAAAACAGATGGAACTATAAACAATATGCAGTGTTAGTTAAACCCAGATACACTTTCACAAAACATATATATGAAGACTTTCCAATATGTGGGTTGCGATTTTACCTCATGTAGCTTTGATTTCCACCACACCATCACAGAGAACTGGCAAGCAAAAAAAAATCTGATATAAGTTGTTAATGCACAGTGTAATATTAATTTCGAAGATGTTATGTGAAGCATAGTTGCAGCATTGCATATTGAATTGAAAACATGGATTCATTACTTCCTGAATCTTTCTTTAGCCAACATGCAACAGTGAAAGCATAGTGAATTCATGTTTCAGATTTACACTTCTGAGTAGATGTTTCCAATGTTATCTTCAGACATAGACGAGTGCACATTGCGTAAGCAGGATCCCAAGTATGAAGATTTGTATCCATGCAGACAAGGGGTCTGTAACAACACACCCGGGAACTACTCTTGCATATGCAAGAGAGGAACACGACCTGATGGTACAAAATTTGGATGCCGATCTCTGTTGTCTTCAGATCAAAAATTGGTCATTGGTACGCATCATTTATTCAAACAGTGAATCCCTTTTCATACTTTTATTTACATTAACATATGCATTGTAATAACTAACATTCATGTAACAATAAAAAGTATTACTTATACAACCAAAAGATGAATAGTGAGCTCAAAATTTGTTATAGAAATATATTAGTGTTAGTTTCTGAAAAATATACATTTGCAGGGCTCAGTATTTCTGCAACTTCGGTGATGACCTTAGCATGCTTGCTACTCATGCAATCTCAAATAAAAAGGCACAAGAGGGAGAAAGATGAGTATTTCAGACAAAATGGGGGTCTCAAGTTATACGATGAGATGAGGTCAAAGCAGGTTGACACAATCCGCATACTTACGGAGAAAGAGATAAAGAGAGCCACTGACAACTACAATGAAGATCGAGTTATTGGATGTGGTGGTCTACAGAGGAACTTTGGATGATCAAAAAGAGGTCGCCATAAAGAAGTCCAAAGCAATCAATGCTGATTGGAGAGAAGAATTTGTCAATGAGATTATAATCACCGAAACATTGTGAGGTTACCAGGCTGTTGTCTGGATGTGGATGTCCCAATGTTGGTCTACGAGTTTGTCTCCCATGGTACTCTATCCCAGTTCCTTCACGGTGCTGATCGTAGATTGCCAATTCCCCTTGCTATTCGCCTGAAGATTGCTACACAGTCAGCAGAAGCTCTAGCTTACTTACATTCATCCACATCTCGCACAACCCTACATGGTGATGTCAAGTCTGCCAACATTCTCTTGGATGACAAGCTCAATGCAAAGGTTGCTGATTTCGGAGCATCAGCACTTAAGTCAATGGATGAAAGTGAGTTCATCATGTTTGTCCATGGAACACTGGGATACCTTGACACTGAGAGCTTTATCAGCCATCTTCTCACTGAGAAAAGCGATGTATACAGTTTCGGAGTTGTTCTTCTCGAGCTAATGACACGAAAGAGGGCTATATATACCGACAACTTTAATGGAAAGCACTCACTGTCATATAGTTTTCCCTTGATGTTTCATCGGAAGACGCACCACGTTATGCTGGACTCTGAAATTACAGATGACGCGGGTATGGTGGTCCTTGGGAACATGGGTGAACTCGCAGTTCACTGCCTTAGCCAGAGGGGAGATGACAGGCCAACAATGAAGGAAGTTGCAGAGAGACTAGATATGATGAGGAGACTCTATTCGCACGCCACCAGTGCTTGTGAACATAATTGCTTTGCACGTAGTTATGGAGCATCACCTTCAGTGATTGTCCCTTTGAACGAGACAACGCGTGGGACTATCGATATGCCTGAGCTGGTTGAAGATCTTGCAAGATGATGTTTGTATTTGATGCACATTCAATTCTTTTGTTTGGGATATGCAACACTAAATATTTAACCCGCACATTGTCGTAATAAGTTAGCCAGTTACAGAGCAATAATCCTATCATTTGATTTGACATGCTGGAGAAATCGCCACACACGGCATTGTTTCTTTGGTAGAAGTAGAACACTTATACCATTGTAGTAATTCTGTGAGGAACGAGCTTTGGATGTGTATGGTCCAATTAAGCAGCCTTTGACTGTCAGTATTTTGCTCCAAGTGACATGTTCTGATGGCTCAAACTAACTTCAATTGGCATTTTGGAAAGAAAAAAAAAACTTTAGCGGGCATCGTCCGCCAGAATTCATGCTTACTTTTGTAGATAGAAATAAAATGCATACTTGGTAAATGAAGACTTCAGCTGGCACACAACCAATGGTCCTGAAGACAACAGCTATGCACATAGTAATTAACAATGGAGGATCATCTTCGGTTGTTGTATTGTTCGACAAGGGAACACACCGGACCACCGACATGTCCGAACTGATCGGTGATCTTCCAAGGTGATGTTTGTAATCTTGTATGCACAGTTAGTTCTTTGGTTTGTGGCATACAAAACTAAACCCAGCCATTGTTATGATTGTGACTAACCCTGCGCCTGTTTTGGCCATTTAGCTTTAACTCTGAACTCTGAACTCTGAAGATAAGTGTTCACAGTCTGAACTCTGAAGATATATTCAGCTATGCAACACAATACTGAATGTCTGAATTAGTGGTTCCACTACTGAATCGAAATTTACCTGTGCTGGGTTTGGAGTTGATCCCCTTCTCTTCGCGCGCCTCCAAGGTCCAACCTTGGGACGCCGAGCAGGCTCGCAAGACGTGCCGACCCAAACTCGCCAGCACCGGCGGCCGCGCGGCACGAACCCCTCCTTCTTGGTCAAGGTCGCCTTGATTCGCGCTACGGAGCCTTCGCGCCGGAATCGCGCAGCGGCGTCCCGGAGTCGCCGCGTGGCCCCGGCCGCTGCTGCTGACGCCGGAATCCCGCATGCAGAGCCCTCCCGTCGAGTCCGCGTCTTGGTTCGCGCGACGGAGCCTCGTCGCCGGAAGCCCGCGCTGCTCCTCCTGCCGCAGCAATGCGGCCGCTCGCTGAAACCTCCCGCAGTCGCTGCGCCGCCGTCCTCCTCCGTCCGGCCGGCACCTCGGCGGTCGGCGGAGCGGCGGGATGGAAGGCCGCGCTCATTGGAACCGTATTCTTGCCTCCAAAGCGTATTCCAGTTTACCGCTTTCGTTACTCCTTTGGAGAAATCAGCTGGCTGATAGCGGGGGATCCTGCAACCGTATTATTGCCTCCAAAGCGTATTCTAGTTTCCCTCACACACAAAAAAGCGTATTCTAGGTTACCGCTTTCGTTACACCTTTGGAGAAATCAGCCGGGCCGTCGGATTGGTCATAATCTAGATGCAAACATAGCCATCTGATTGATTCAGTCAACGTACAAACGCTGCTTCGTTCTCCCCACGTACGTCGCCGCAACGCACAACATGAAGCCGCACCGTCGGACCTCCCTTTGAAGCGTAACGACATTCCTTGCAGCAACGACCGGAGCGCCGTCGGCCAGTTGCAGCACCGCTCGGCACCCTTCGTAGCAGCCACCAAAAGAACGTGTGTTGCATTGCCACGTTGCGCACCTCGCCGGGAGAGCGCTAGCGGTGATCACAATTGCAGCATCGTGTCAAGCCCGGTGACGCAACACGCGACGGCCCCCGGGCCCCAGCAGATGCTGCGATGCAGCGCGCGATGACGATGGCGGTTGCTGCGATGCAGCACGCAACAAATGACACCACGTGGCAACGCCGACGGATACAGTTGCGACAGCACGAGGCGGCGCCGATGGATGCTTCGATGCAGCGCGCAGCAACGACAACACGCGACAGCGCTGACGGATGCTACGACGTGTTGCTTGCCCGGTGCTGCAAAGCGGATATGGGGTCCTATCGTGGATTCGTGGTTGTCAACAACGCTGGCAGCAATCGGGGAACGGTTGTTGTGAGCCTCCCGAGCCTCTCGCCGAACTTGGAGGAGAAAGGGTTGGCATGGTACCAGGGAGGGAACGTATTCATAGCCTCGGGGCACGTCTCGATTATGACAATAAATTAGATTGAGGATGGTACCCGGGAGGGAACGTATTCGAAGGCTACTTGATGGTAGGGACATGCAAGCAATTATTATAGGGGCATACTTGCAATAAACAAAGGTGAAGACCCTACCGCCAAGGACGAAGGCTACTTGACGGTAGGGTCTTTTCTACACCAAACGGGCATGACGGCGCACGTACTACCGCCATAGACCTAGGCGATAGGTTGTGCTACCTTACCGCTGAGGCCAAGAAAAAGAGTCAGATCCTAAAATTTTACAGACCGGGGTTAGATTTATATGAACTTTTCAAAAAGGGTCAAAACAGCAAAATCGGCCCCCAACGTCCCCCACATCCTCCTCCTCCTCCTCCTACACCTCCAAGTCTTCCTCCGGATCCACCGCGTCCGGAGGTAGCCCCACGGCAATCCAGGCTTCGCGCCTTGCCCGGACCTGCTCAAGGAGCTGCAGCGGCGGCGGAGGGAGGGGGGAATGTGGACCAGTAGGTTTTCGGTGCCGACGGTCAGCTTGAATAGCCGGGTAGGCCACTACGCGACCCATCAGAGCGGTGCCACGCGTCGACATCATTCCAACGGAGGAGACGAGCTTCAGACCGCAGGGTTTCCGGACGATTCCATGTGGGACCAATCGTCACTCCGACATGACAAACGCGTCTGGGTTCCCCACATCCACTCTAGATTTGGGCTGGATGTGAGGGGCGTCGGTTAGCCCGGGCGTTTGAGGCGTCCGTTTGGGTCACTTTTTGTGGCCAATACTGACCAGGACGTTTACCCGTACGTTTGAGGCACCTGTCTGGGTCACTTTTTTGTGACCGGTCACTGACCGAGCTATCCGCCCGGACGTTTGAGGCACCCGTCTGGGTCACCTTTTTGTGACCGGTCACTGACCGGGCCGTCTGCCCGGATGTTTGAGGTTGGTTGGGGTGCCGGCTCTAACCAACCCTCACCATGATTAATTACGTAACATAACGGGATTTACATAGACTTGGACTGCGTAGTGTTGGTAACGGCCTGTCTGACGTGCATTTCACTTCCTTTATTTTTCTTTTACCGGGAGACGACCAGTCGGACAGCGCGGTACATGCTACATCGCCCCTGCAGCGGTGCATTTTCCATCCGTCGCGCCCGTACAGTCTCGAGTCCCGCCCGCCGTCTCCATCGTCGAATACACGCGCACGGTACGTACTACGGGCTTTACCCAGTCACCACCACCAACGTCGTACGTACCTCGTAGTTGGTCGGGAGAACAACTACGTACGGCGCCGTTGATCATGGATAGATGGACGCCATCACCACCGTTGTCGGCCGGCAGTCGTTGCCACCCTACCATAGCGCGCCGGCGCCACCGTCCCTTCCGCAAGGCGCAGTCCTGTTCACCTCCCCCATAACCAGGCGGCCACGGCGGCCGGCGCGGGATTGACTGCGGCTTGCTCCTCCTTCGGCCAACGTTGCCCAGGTCCGTGGCCGTAGGTCACCATATTCCGACGTAACGTTATGGGATTATTACATACTCGCTACATTGTGGGACATAGTCCGACGTGGTGCCGTGAAGCACTGCTTCCGCTAAATAGGAAAACCACTTCATCAGCGTAATAAATGATCCAGATGCCTCTCGTCCCAGATCCAACGGTTGTTGTTAATGGTTGCACCCGCCTCTCAATGCCTCCCACGCTTATATTTTGCTCTCGCTCGCAGCCTCTTGGCGACCATCACCCTGACAACGGTCGTGATCTCAAGTTGTTGCTTCAAACCATTTTTTTATGTACTGTAGTAACTAGTAAGTACGTGGCCACTGGCCAGTGGCCTTAACCGGGTTTAGATTGACATTGTATGCGCATCAAACTTGCATAAGCGGAGTGCATACAATGCCCACGTGGAATGAAACAAGTACTCTTTTCTAAAGATACCACAAATTACATATACTTCAGTGAAACTTTCTAGAATTAGATAGGAGTAGCACAGATGACATATTGCACAGTTATTTTTTTATTTAGAAAAGACCATGGTACAGAATTGTTTTCCTAGAATCAATTTTAGAGGTAAAATTGTACGACAGAGTATATTTTTAGGTAATACTACAGAGCATGCTATTTTCTTTTTCATGGCAATACACGTCTCACTCATTCATTCGTATAATAAATATCAAGTTAAATGCCACGTAGGCATCGACCTAACAATACTAAAAAGATAATGAAACTCTAGCCTTTGAACAAAAGATCAATAAGCAAGATAGAAAATTATAATGAAGATCGAAGAACCCCTGAGCTTGACACCAACACTCAGCACAAAGCGTAACAACCATCAAAAGAAAATGTGTCAGATCACCTCTTCACCTAATCTTAACGCGGCTCCATCGCTGATATATAACTTTTCGGACTTCCAAAGTGGTTTACCAAAGGCGAAACCAATGGCGCTGAAAAAAATTGACCGAGGCAGCACCCCAGGCACACCATCGAACTCAAGATCTGCCACCCCCACTTGACGATGATGTCGGAGGAGGAAATCATAATTGCCAACCGCCAACCAGAACCCAACACATGATCCACCATCTTCCAGTTGCCATTGACTCATGCAAACACCGTCACAACAACGGAGCTCGAGGATACAAATTCACCACAACGATGTATGTAGTCACTTACTGAAATCTCTAGGATACAAATGGACTACCACATACGGATGTATGTAGACATATTTCAGAGTGTAGATTCACTCATTTTGCTTCATATGTAGTCACTTACTGAAATCTCTAGAAAGACAAATATTTAGGAACGGAGGGAGTAGGTGTTATCAGTGTCATTTTGTTTTTGAATGATCAGGCGCCGTTTAACACGATTTATCCACCTTGTTCAGAGTGAACCATAGCTATTTTTTTTTTAATTTACTGAAATATGCGTCCCCCTTCCCATTTAGTCCTTTGCTCACTCTCACAATAACTTGCAAAGACTTGGGGAGTTATGTTAGTGTTTCTGTTCACTGCATTGCATTGCATTTATATATTGGAAATCTATGTTCGCATTACCAAAGTAGCAGGACCACATACCATGGTTGTCAGGTTGTTTGTGACCGCTTATGTCTCGTATGTAATTTTGCGCCAATAGATCATAAACTCTCAAGAGACATAATTTAGGCGCTTTGCAATGTTATGGCAGTTGATCATAAACTTATGGGAGATTTGTTCCCTTCAACTGTAAGGTCAATTGAAGAGCAATTACACCAAGTTTCAAGCCACTCATGAAAAGTTCTGCAAAGTTAAGGCTGCACACATACATAATTAAAGTTATGCCGAATGGGCATCCGCTTCCACATTTTCTGAAGTCTATGGCATATATACACTCTACGTATTATGATAAAAACATATATGTAGAACATAGTCTGCTCTTGTCCTAGCTTTTGACCCTAGAAGAACAGTAGCTGCGTCCTGTCGAATTATAAGCATATTTGCGTATGATTTGAGTTTGTTATCTATGCCCTGACACTTGTAGGAGAACCATATCGCCAAATAGTATCCAAAGAAAACTATGTCTTTGTTAACCTTTAAAACTTGTTGAACTGTGTGCGCAGTTTATGAATAATTGTGCTACTGGCTATTAAATACACTTAACTATTTATTATTTGTTTGAAGGGATGAGCCAATATCTTCAGTTCATAGTTGTGTGCATAATGATACCTGAATTTGTAGTTTCCTGCCACATAATGAATCATCTCTGTTTCCGACTACTTACTTATCCACATGTTGTGTTCTGCAGATCTTATCCACATACCTGAAAGGACAAGGATCACAAGGACGACCAGAAGAAGACCGAGCAGGCCATCTCCAGGTGATTCCCGCTCCCATCCACCTCCCCATGTTTCTCCCCGGTCAATTTTGCAATGCTACTCTGCACATTCTTTCTAACAGCCCCACTCTTATGGGAGATTTGTTGCCTGCAACACTAGGATTCAGTGGCTATGAGTACCTGGAGTCCTAAACCTTCTGAGTGCCCTGAATCCGAACCTTCTGCATGCCCTGAATCCGAACCTTCTGCATGCCCTGTATCTGAACCTGCTGTATGCCCTTTATCCGAGCCTGCTGTATGCACCGTATCTGAACCTGATGTATGCACTGTATCTGAATGTAGGCTTCAGGAGTCTGTACCTGGATGTGAACTACGTATTACCAGTGTCATGTTGTTTGTGAATGATTAGGTGATGATTGAAGTAGTAGGTACCAATGCGATGACAGGATTTATGAGTGTTATGTTGTTTCTGTATGTTCGGGTGTCCATCTGATGATTGGAGTAAGTGGGTACATACTGATGCAACGATAAGACCTGGAAGCGTTGCGTGCACCGATTGGTTTGAACACGATTTATCTGCCTGCTTTGTGGAACGATAACTAGTTTTGTTGATTGAATATATGCATCCACCTTCATATTTTTCTCCTGACTCACTCTCAGAATAGCCTGCAAAGACTTCGGAGTCATGTTACTGTTTCTACCTGCTGTGTTGCATTTAGACACGGGAAATCTGTGTTCGCATCATCAAATTAGTAGGGGCAGCAGACCATGGTTTTCCTGATTGGTCATGACTGCTTAGGTCTTGCATGTAGTGTTGCGCAGTACTCCCTCTGTAAAGAAAAGAGTTTCAGAGAAGCTAGTAGATGCAGAAGAATCTATGAAGAAGTTGAAGCAGGCCTGTTCAACACTCTGCGCCGATTACTACAACTGGTGCTTTGGTCTTGTGTAACCACACAGCTTTAATGGAGTTCAATCAATGTTTATCGGTGCGACGGTACCATGTAGTAATTCTCTCTCTTGGACAAGTAAGTAACCTTGTGTTTGTGTCTTGCAGGGTAGGGTGACAAATCCATCATCAAGCTTCGCAAGTCCTTTGCCTCGTTCCTGGGCCCCGATCGATGACGAGGATAGTGGTATATGGTTCTGAAGAAGAGAGATGATGCACAGGCACAGTACAGGGGCAAGAAAGAGTAGGTTCCGTAGGGTTTGTATAGAGGTTTTGGTGTTCCGGTCATGATCAAACCTATCTCTTTTCCTGCTCTTACATTCAGCAGCCATTGCTAAACTTGTGGCCGACCTTTGCTCATGTTTTGCCGCATGCATATTTTCTAGCACCCTTCCCTATGCCTGGACCAACAACATTCAGTAAGAAACATATAGTGCTACATATACATATATCAAGTAATTATATAATCTTGTCATGTATGTTTCCAAGGAAAAATAGAAAAAGTTTACATCTATTGCAAGGTTTATCATATGAGCTAGTTGTTTTTATTATTATTTTTAAAAGGTTTATGAGCATGGCATCCTTTCCTGGAGATTGTAATCGGAAGGGGCAATCTGAACTCTGAAGACGTTGTCGAATGTCGTTCCGCTTCACATACACGTCGTCTCCGCCGGGGCCCTTCACCTTGACAATGACGCGCTTCAGGCTGGTCCGGCACCGCCGGACTCCATGCATCGACGTGAAGTGCGTCTCGCACTGCGGGCACCGGGAGGGGCAATGGAACGCCGTCTTCTCGCTGGGCACCTGGTGGTACTACCCGACGACGTCCTCCTCTGCTCCGGACGCCCGGCAGCCAGGTCGCTGCCGGGGGCCTCCCTGGCCACCCTCAGCGCTCGCAGCGGATGCGGACGAACCTCGCGGATGGCGGCGGCGCGGCGTGGCCGGCTTGGACAGCTTCGGCGGCGTGGACTGCTTCGCCGCGTGGCGCGATCGGCACCACTCCTGTCCTGCCCTGCGCGGGGGCTTCGGACCTGCGGTGGCGGCGGCGCTGCTGAAGTAGGGGCGTAGCCGGAGCATTTGAGGATTCCGTAGGATTTCTGTAGCATTTGTGGTCCTAAAAGATCTCACAACGATTTCCAACGAGGGATATGTTTCAAGATGATGATGATATGATTCTATATAATCAAAGTGGAGATTAGGGAGAGTGTTAAATTTTACAACAAATTTTGCTTTGCTTTATTATGAGTCAAACTTTTATAAAATTTGACCAAGTTTGTAGGAAATATTATAAACATTTATAATAACAAGTATACGTATGATGTGACAAATATATTCATGATGAGTCTAATGGTAAGGATTTGATATTATAAGTATTAATAATTCATTTTCTAAACTTAGACAAAGTTTACAAAGTTCGGTTTAAGAGAAAACAAGCACTTGAATGTCTCCTTCAGCTTTAATTTGACAAGGACAATGTTGGTGCACCATTTTTTTTTGCGCGGGAGGTGTGCCATGGCTTTGACGCGGACTGCGGCTCGCAGTTGCAACGATGGAGCCCGAGGACCCAAATTCACCATAAGGATGTTGCCGCTGCCACGTCATCCTAATTTGAATAGATCGGTTTCCAAGTCCATCACTGGTCGTATGGCTGACCGCCTTGATGGGAAGTATTTAGAGCTTGTTTATTCATCGTCGCTATCATTATCGTCGAAGCCAAGAGGTTGAACGCCCAAAAAATCTAAGCTACTAGGGCGTAAAACCAAAATCTACACGATCTACTCATGGCGGTTCTGGCAACCCCCTCACCACCATGATCAAGAGGTCGCCGGCGGCCGGGAGCTGCCGGAGGACGGCGGGGAAGGCAACTCGCCTGGCCGAGGCCGCTCTTCTTTCTTTCCTCTCGAAGAAAGAAAACCCCTCAACTAGTTTGTTGACTTGCAGTTCATGCATGCTTCATGAGTGTACGTGCCTCTTACTCGGGCCATGCACCACGTACGACATGCGTATATGCCGCTCATACATGCATGCATGCATGTTGCATTATTCGAGGATGGCATTTCACCTGTACGTCTATCTACATCTCATTTGTTTCGCCTTCCTATATAATGCATTTCGGATCCTGCATGCAACCTACAGCACGCGTCCGCATCCAAACATGTACGTACAAACTACTTCAAACAAGTACGCAAAAAAAAAAAACACTACTTCAAACAACAAACAAATTACATGTACAAACAAGTTCACGCATCCGCATCCAAACATGTACAAGCTACTTCAAACAGTAAATTACATGCATTTTTACCACACACAAGAAAAAAACAAATTCTGTTGGGGTGGTACACCTTACTTCTCTTTGCGGTCGGGGATGGGACGGAAGTTCACTATATATACTTCCGAAAATAGTTACCATGTGCTTTTTCCGGGCGTCTCCAATCATGTACTCCCTTCGTTCAGAAATAAGCGTCGTGGTTTTAGTTCAACCACGACAATTATTTCTGGATGAAGGGAGTATGTACTTGGTATTCTTCTTCTTGTTATGAGTAGGTAACACTCAGGCCAGATTGACCCTAACAAAGTTGATAATACTTCATATCGTCCACGGTATGATAATTACTAATATCGTCCATGGTCGTGCTCTCATCAAAATCAAGGAACAAAGGAAAAACATGGAAAATAAATAAGATCAAAAAAATCAAGGGGTAAAGAGATCATCCATGAAGTTATTCCAGATTATTAGGATGTTTTAAAATGCTTGGCATTTTAAATACTCGGTTGGAACCATGGGAATGGTTCAAACAAAAAATGTTTCACTTTTTATGCTTCATGTTTTAGTTCTTTGATAGTTCAATAACTTTCTGTGGCACAATCGATTTTTCTAAATTTCATGTTCCTTCTAAATTTGTTGTTTTTAATGTATGTTTTGATTAAAATGTGTTTTGGAATAAATTTCTATGGCTAGTAAATTCAATTTGTCATGTAGTTTACAGATTTCCCCCTAATTTTCCTTCTTACTTTAGTATTCAGATAAACTTCCTCCACCTTCCCATTTCCTTGATTACGTAGCCACCACGCACGTGAAACCGCACGCCATTGATCCATCGACCAAACTGTTGAGGACAATTACGTCGGATGCCTCTCAGCAATATGTTAGTCGCACTAGATAATTGGGAGTGAGACGTCATCACATGTCACCACTCACCACATAGACACAAGACACGAGTTTAACCTAGCTTCAACTCTTTCGCATATAATAGCCCTAGTCCTGCTTATATTAGGTTGATCTCGAAATAGGGCACCATAGATCTTCGCCCTCCTCCATGGTGCCGGGCTCAAACGACTTTATTTCATGCAAAGTATGGAGGCAGCCCAACCTCATCGTAAGGTACTCTTGGTCATCCACAAACAAGACTCCTTCTTTGGTAGGGATACAACTCCTTTTTTTAGGAAAACTTGGGTAGTACGCCTTATGAAGCAGTTGCCTATGTATATATGAGTCCCATGAGCCATTGAGTTTGTGAGCTCGTACGGCCTGTGATACGGTACACATGGCACACAGATAATAAGACTACTTGACAAAATGACTAACTAAGCAATTTTGACACCATAAGAGACCAATAGTTTTCGGTATTGGAGTTGTGGGACCAAATAAATTTTTTGACAATGGGAAGGATCAACATGCATATTCTTCTTCCTATTATCTACCATTTGACAAGTTCCCCTCTTGTGAGTTTACAAATCTTAAAATTATCATAGCAACAAAAACACAACTACTCCCTCTGTTCCTTTATATAAGGTGTATTTGTTTTTTGATAAAATCCCACAATGTAAGGTGCATTTCTTCTAAATCCTCTTAATTCCCTTTTATCCCTCCAAAAACAGGAAAGTATCACCCTTCTGATTTCCTATATCTCTCCCTATATCAAAAGAAGGAAACTATGTCCCTCACGATTGCATGTATATCTTACTCTCTTGGAATCATTGATTTACTTACCACTAACCAAGAAATTTGCCAAGGGTACCTTTGTCCTAACACCTTTATAATTGTGCGCCTTGGTCACCGTGCCCAATATAATACACTTTACATAAAGGAACGGAGGGAGTACATGATTACCGTAGTCACGCAACTCCCTAAGCGAGCGGAGTGCCTTATCTCTAGCCCTACTTAGCCACTCCCTTCTTTCATAAACATACCCGTTTTTAGTTCTACTTCAACCATACGTACGTAGTACGTGCTGTGTCATGCATGCATGTATTAATTGGAGCATGGAGAAGATAAATGATAGTTCCAATATGCCTCTTATGTTTGTATTTTTTTTCAGATTGTGCTATATAAGATGGCTAGTTTTTGGAAGAGGGAGAAGGTGAGAGCTCAAGCGAGGAGGAAGATCGTGGCATTTGGATGGTGAATGTACGGTTTGGGAGGCTCATGCCGTGTCTCGACTACGACAAAATAGACAAAGGGATGGTACCACACAGAGGGGGCAGATTCGGAGGCCCATTTGAGAGTTTGATATAATCGGCTAAAAGATAGCTTGAAATAGGAGTATTCAAATAAATTAAGAAAGTTAAAAGATAAAGTTTGGTGTATTCGGCATAGAAGCAACAAAATTCATACATTGTGGATGCTCGAGCTCTCTTATTTTATTGATCTTGGGCAGTGCCGGAGACAGGGGTGCCAGCCAGGGCCCTGGCCCCCCTAACATCTGTGATTTAGGTCTAATATATGAATAGTAGCAGTGATTTTTTTTTTTGCTAAAATGGGTGTTTTTGATGGATTGACCCACCCCAACAAGGTTTAGCAATACTCGGCCCTCCTCATCCTATTTTTCTGGCTCTGCCACTGATCTTGGGATCTACTCGAGCTTGACCTCGTGACGTCGGTCGCCCTGGGTTCCTTCCATTGCATCGGCATCGACATCGGATCGGCGGCGCGAGTTTGTGCTTCAAGATTAACTTGGGAATTACATGATGGCAAGGTCAGCCCCTCGATCCTTCATTATCTAATTATTAATCTAAGCTGAAGCTCAAGTTGAAGCATTTCAAGAATTTTGAAATGGTGAAGATTAAATTGTGTGAACTATCTAAGTTAAATATGAAAGCAAAAGAAAACAAGATGGTTTGGGCCAAGCTCCTCGGCCATCGCCGGCCGACGATCCGTGGCAAGTAGGCAGGCGAGGCGTATCAAAGTTCCCGCCAAAACCAACCGCCCAACCAACAGACTCCGCTCCCCACCGGCGTATCAAAGCCCCCAACCCCAAAGCTCTCTCTCGCTGCGCACCTCACCTCACCTCACCTCGCTCGCTCCGCCCCTGCCCTCCCTTCCTCTCCTCCCCGCCGCCATGTCCGCCTTCACCCGCCTCCTCGCCGGCGCCGGGCGCGTCCGTGTCCTTGCCGCGGCGCGCGTCCGCACGGCCACCGCGGGCTCCACCGCGGCTCTCCGCGCCGCCGCCACCCGGGCATCCGCCCTGCTCCGCGCCCCCGTCTCGTCTCGGCCCCGGTTCCGCGACGGGTCGCCGCGCTGGCGGGCGACGGTGCGACCCGCCGTGGAGGACTTCCTGCAGGGGCTTCCGGGCCCGGCCGAGCTCTTCCGCCGGACCCGCGACTCCCTCGCCGAGCTCCGCTGGAGCCTGCCCTCAACCGACTCCATCCGCCCCGCCCTCAGGGACCTCGTCCAGGCGGTTCCTCGGCCGGGCGCGGGATCGCTCCTCGGAGGCCGTGGGCGCGGCGCCGAGGAGGCCCTCCGCCGCCGCCCCGTCGGGCTGCTCGAGCGGCTCCGCCTCCGCCCTCGCGCGCGCGACGCCGAGGAGGCCCTCCGCCTCCGCCGCGGCACCGAGCGCCGCCCTCGCGCGGGCGACGCCGAGGAGGCCCTCCGCCTCCGCCGCGGCACCGAGCGCCGCAACTTCGAGTTCGAGCCCCACGGCGACGACGTCCTCGTCGTCGATGACGACGACGACCGCACGGCCGCGAAGCTCGAGGCCGCCCTTCGCCGCCTGTGCAAGTCTTTCTGGGACGCCTTCCTCGACCCACACCGACTCAAGACATGGTTCGGGCAGCTCAGGCACAAGGCCCCAGGCCAGCCGCAGCGGAGGCTTGGGCTCCGCCCTGTCCGCCCCCGCACCACGCCGCGCCCGATCTCCTCGTCTCGGTCGGCTCTCAGGTGATTCTCCCCCCCTCTCAATCTCCTCCTCTCCTCTCTGACATAGAAATTGAAGGGGCGCTCCGGTGTTGGATTGGATTTGGTCTCAGTTCTCAAACGCATTCTCGCGCTCGATCGGCGTTGTTTTCTGTGTCGCAGGATCCAGATGATCCCCACCGGCGACCGGTTGCAGTGGATCCTTCTGGGTTCCGTTGCTCTGGTGGACGCCCACATCGCGCCGGGTGTGCAGATTCAGCTGGATGCGGACACCCCTCCGCAGCCGAGCACGCTCGCGGTGTCTCCGCAGATCAGCGGCTCGTTGACTTCGCTCGACGACCACCCCTACGTGGCCGCGGTGCTGAACCCAGGTCACCTCCTCCTCCTCCGCGCGCGCCCCGACTTGTACCTCTGCGACATCGCTTCTGGTACGGCGACTCGGCTGCCCCTGCCCGTTCCAGGAGCTTTGCTGGCACCTGACACCATCGCCATCGTCTCCCGGGTCGACGGCGACGGCTTCCTGCTGCTGGCGCTCCAGCACGCACCAGCAGCAGGTATGAGGACTGTTCTATCCTTCGATAGCCGCACTTGGACTTGGAGCGACTTTGCTGTTGCCGTGGAGGGAGAGGGAGTGCCCGTCGGCGGCGGCGATAGGCCGTGGTCCTTCAGCCACGGCGTGGTGTCCCACGGCAGGCGGATCGCCTGGGTCGACCTGCGCCGAGGTTTTCTCCTCTTGGACGCGCACGCCCAGGACCGCACCCTCAGGTTCGTGTCCCTGCCCACGGGGAGGGCGCTTCCAGCTCACACCACCGGGGTGGACAGGCTCCGCTGCGCCGCGCTGAGTCAGGGAGTTGTACGCTACGCGGAGCTGATCGAGCTGGACGCCCCCCACGTCGAGCTCTGGAGGTTGGACGAGGAGGACCGTACCTGGCTGCGCCGCGGCAGAGTGCGCATGGACGCCGGCCTCCACACGGACCTCCCCTGGGTGGCGGCGATCCACCCCCACGAGGACGTCGTCTTCGTCATGGTGGGGTCTACCATCCACGCGGTAGATGTCCGCCGCGGCCGGGTCATAGCCGAGGACTTCTTCCAGCTGCCACTCCCGCCGGAGCCACGTTCGTCCTACTTCGTCGTCCGAGCGTGGGAGTTCGCCTGATCACCGATCGAGTGATAGTCTGATAGATGTTCTCGTTGTGTTGTTTTCTCGGTCAGTAGACTTGATGGAAGTGATCGTTCGCATTCTTGTCTCTAGACGATTATTGTTGATGATATGCTTTGGGCGGTGAATGCATCCAAGTAGAACACCTTCCTTGATGGTGTTATTCATCTTTTCATCATTTGCCTCTGCATGCATGAACTTTGCATATATACTACTATATGTTGTTGTCTACTTGTCTGTCATAACCGCGCACCCTACAACACCTTCAAGGGAGTCGTCGGCTAGCTTCATATGTATGTCGCGCTTTAATTACCTAGTCTCTCCTCGATCGGTTTGCATTGCTCCATATATATATAGCTAATTACACCGGCCGGATCTCACCTCGACTTTCAGAGCGCAAGCAATTGACAAGTTAATTAGCAGCTAATGAACCAACAACTAGAAGAATTTGCCTCCTGGATTGATGAGTATCTTCTCCATGGCAAAAACTTGCCGTACGTGTTCCCACCGTACATGTACGTGTTCTCCTTAAAACTCACCTGACCAAGCACCAAAACCTCCTCTTCCTCCGCTATGCTCAACAGCTTCTCCAGCCAAATCAACTAATCCAACCCTTGTGCGATTAACATCATTAATACCCAACAGGGGCCGGCCATACATCTCCTTAGCTCAAGGGCATTCAAATATCATATATATGCCTTATATTATCCGGACTAGTATTACAAACTGCACATTAGGATTCAATCGCGAGAGCAGCTTTACACACAAGCAATATGCATGAATCTCCTCTGTATTGATCAGTTGCGGCCGTGCATCTAGAACTTTGATGTATCTAGAACTAATATACATCTAGATACATCCCCTTCTATTCATTTTGATGACAAGTATTTTCGGACGGAGGGAGTACAAGCTAAGCCCCTACATGCAGAGGTGCACAATCAGGTGATAACAATCTCCCTGAAGACTAGGACCTACAGGAACATCATCAGGAGAATGGTACAACATGTCACATCTCCCTGAAGACATCAGAGTACTGGGAGGAGGTGGGAACATGAAGAATCTTCGCCTTGCCGAGATCTAGTGGAGATCGATCTCCACGTGCTTCGTCCGTTAATGCTGCACGGGGTTAGATGACAAGTAAGCGGTGGTGATGTTGTCGCAATAGAGAATGGTGACATGACGAGGATGATGATGCAGTTCGGCAAGAAGTCGGCAAAGCCATCATGACTCCGCTAGACAGTTAACCACGGCATGGTCGGCATTGGAGCGAGAAACGGTGTGCTGACGCTTGGACGTCCACAAGACTAAGGTTGGCGCCAAGAAAGATGCAAAAGACGGAGGTAGAGCATCGAGTATCGGGCCACCCGACCCAATCGGCGTCGCTGTACGCGAGTAGATCGTGGGAGGAGCGGAGGAGCTGCAAACCGTAATGAGCAGTGTCACGGATGTAGAGGAGGACACACTTAAGAAGCAGGCAATGTCTGTCATGGGGGTCGTGCTTGACAAGGCAGAGGTGCTGAATGGCGTAAGTGTGATTCGGCCTTGTCAAGGCCAGATACTGTAGGGTGGCGGCGAGATTGCAATAATTGGTAGGATCGCGAAACGGAGTCCCGTCGGTGTTGGAGAGCTTGCTATGAGTGTCACCGGGTGTGGAGATGGGCTTGCAGTTGAGCATGTTGGCACGATCAAGATTCTCAAGCTTGTACTGCTCTTGCAAGAGAAAGAGCTCAACGACGGAGTGTCAGACGTTGGCCCCGAGGAAGTGGTGGATGTCATTGAAGTCACTCATGGAAAACACACTAGCGAGAGAGGGGACAAGAGTGTTGAGCAAGGTGGACGTGCTAGCAGTGAGGAGGATGTTGTCAACATACAATAAGAGATATGTAAGAGTAGTGTCGTGGCGAAAAAATGAAGAGGGAGGTGTCACACTTGGAGGAAAGAAAACCAAGTGTGTGGAGGAAGTGCGTAAAGTAGAGGAACCATGTGTGAGGCGTTTGTTTAAGGCCGTAGAGGGATTTGTTAAGGCATCAGACATGTGTGGGGTGAGTAGAATCTGCGAAACTGACGGGCTGCTGACAATAGACCTTCTCGGTGAGATCACCATGAAGGAAGATGGTCTTGATGTCCATCTGACGAATAGGCCACGCGTTGGCCATGGCGATGTTGAGGACGACACATATAGCTGTAGGGGAACGTAGCATGCAATTTCAAAAAATTTCCTACGATCATGCAAGATCTATCTAGGAGATGCATAGCAACGAGAGGGGGAGAGTGTGTCCATGTACCCTCGTAGACCAAAAGCGGAAGCGTTTAGGTTAATGCGGTTGATGTAGTCGAACGTCTTCACGATCCAACCGATCTAGTACCGAACGTACGACACCTACGAGTTCAGCACATGTTCAGCTCGATGACGTCCCTCGATCTCTTGATCCAGCAGAGTGTCGATGGACTCGATGAGTACCATCAGCACAACGGCGTGATGACGGTGTTGGTGATGTGATCTGCGCAAGGCTTCGCCTAAGCACTACGATGATACTATCGGAGGAGTAAGCGGTGGAGGGGGGCACCGCACACGGCTAAGACAATGTTGTACCTTTGGGGTGCCCCCTGCCCCCGTATATAAAGGAGGGGAGGAGGAGGCCGGCCACCAAGGGGCGTGCCATGGGGGGGGGGAGTCCTACTAGGACTCCACTCCTAGTAGGATTCGCCCCCCTTTTTCCGTCTTTCCTAAGTAGCAAAAGGGGAAAGGGAGAGGGAGTAGGAGAGTGAAAGGGGGGCGCCGCCCCCACCCCTTGTCCAATTCGGATTGGCAAGGGGGGTGCGCGCCACGTCCTATGGCCGGCCCTCTCTTCTCCACTAAGGAGAGTGAAAGGAATGCAGTTTTGACATCCATTTGCCAAATTTCATAATCATAAAATGCGGCAATTGCTAACATGATTCAGACAGACTTAAGCATCGCTACGGGTAAGAAGGTCTCATTGTAGTCAACTCCTTGAACTTGTCAAAAACCTTTCGCAACAAGTCGAGCTTTGTAGACAGTAACATTACCGTCAGCGTCAGTCTTCTTCTTGAAGATCCATTTATTTTCTATGGCTTGCCGATCATCGGGCAAGTCCACCAAAGTCCATACTTTGTTCTCATACATGGATCCCATCTCAGATTTCATGGCCTCAAGCCATTTCGCGGAATCTGGGCTCATCATCGCTTCCTTATAGTTTGTAGGTTCATCATGGTCTAGTAACATGACTTTCAGAATAGGATTACTGTACCACTCTGGTGTGGACCGTACTCTGGTTGACCTACGAGGTTTGGTAGTAACCTGATCTGAAGTTTCATGATCATCATCATTAGCTTCTTCACTAATTGGTGTAGGAGTCACTGGAACTGATTTCTTTGATGAACTACATTCCAATTCGGGAGAAGGTACAATTACTTCATCAAGTTCTACTTTCCTCCCACTCACTTCTTTCGAGAGAAACTCCTTCTGTAGAAAGGATCCATTGTTAGCAACGAATATCTTGCCTTCGGATCTGTGATAGAAGGTGTACCCAACAGTTTCGTTTGGGTATCCTATGAAGATGCATTTCTCCGATTTGGGTTCGAGCTTATCAGGTTGAAGCTTTTTCACATAAGCATCGCAGCCCCAAACTTTAAGAAACGACAGCTTAGGTTTCTTGCCAAACCACAGTTCATATGGTGTCGTCTCAATGGATTTAGATGGTGCCCTATTTAACGTGAATCCAGTTGTATCTAAAGCATAACCCCAAAAAGATAGCGGTAAATCAGTAAGAGACATCATAGATCGCACCATATCTAATAAAGTACGGTTACGACGTTCAGACACACCATTACGCTGTGGTGTTCCAGGTGGCGTGAGTTCCGAAACTATTCCACATTGTTTCAAATGAATGCCAAACTCGTAAATCAAATATTCGCCTCCGCGATCAGATCGTATAAACTTTATTTTCTTGTTACAATGATTTTCCACTTCACTCTGAAATTCTTTGAACTTTTCAAATGTTTCAGACTTATGTTTCATTAAGTAGATATACCCATATCTGCTCAAATCATCTGTGAAGGTCAGAAAATAACGGTACCAGCCGCGAGCCTCAACACTCATCGGACCGCATACATCGGTATGTATTATTTCCAGTAAGTCGGTAGCTCGCTCCATTGTTCCGGAGAATGGAATCTTAGTCATCTTGCCCATGAGGCATCGTTCGCAAGCATCAAGTGATTCCAAAAGCCCATCAGCATGGAGTTTCTTCATGCGCTTTACACCAATATGACCTAAACGTCAGTGCCACAAATAAGTTGCACTATCATTACTAACTTTGCATCTCTTGGCTTCAATATTATGAATATGTGTATCACTATGGTCGAGATCCAACACAAATAGACCACTCATCAAGGGTGCATGATGATAAAAGATATTACTCAAACAAATGGAATAACCATTATTCTCTGATTTAAATGAATAACCGTCTCGCATCAAACAAGATCCAGATATAATGTTCATGCTTAACGCTGGCACCAAATAACAATTATTAAGGTCTAAAACTAATCCCGAAGGTAGATGTAGATGTAGCGTGCCGATGGCGATAACATCGTCCTTGGAACCATTTCTGATGTGCATCGTCACCTCGTCCTTAGCCAATCTTCGTTTAATCCATAGCCCATGTTTCGAGTTGCAAATATGAGCAACAGAACCAATATCAAATACCCAGGCGCTACTACGAGCATTAGTAAGGTACACATCAATAACATGTATATCAAATATACCTTCCACTTTGCCATCCTTCTTATCTGCCAAATACTTGGGGCAGTTCCGCTTCCAGTGACCAGTCCATTTGCAGTAGAAGCACTCATTTCAGGCTTAGGTCCAGACTCGGGCTTCTTCCCAGGAGCAGCAACTTGCCTGCTATTCTTCTGAAGTTCCCTTTCTTCCCTTGCCCTTTTTCTTGAAACTAGTGGTCTTGTTAACCATCAACACTTGATGCTCCTTCTTGATTTCTACCTCCGCAGCCTTTAGCATCGTAAAGAGCTCAGGAATTGTCTGTTCCATCCCTTGCATATTATAGTTCATCACGAAGCCTTTATAGCTTGGTGGCAGTGATTGAAGAACTCTATCAATGACACTATCATCAGGAAGATCAACTCCTAACTGAGTCAATGGTTATGGTACCCAGACATTCTGAGTATGTGTTCACTGACAGGACTATTCTCCTCCATCTTGCAGCTATAGAACTTGTTGGAGACTTCATATCTCTCAACTCGGGCATTTGCTTGAAATATTAACTTCAACTCCTGGAACATCTCATATGCGCCATGACGTTCAAAACGTCCTCGAAGTCTCGATTCTAAGCCGTAAAGCATGGCACACTGAACTATCGAGTAGTCATCAGCTTTAGTCTGCAAGACGTTCATAACGTCTGGGGTTGCTCCTGCAGCGGGCCTTGCACCTAGCGGTGCTTCCAGGACGTAATTCTTCTATGCAGCAATGAGGATAATCCTCAAGTTAGGGACCCAGTCTATGTAATTTCTACCATCATCTTTCAACTTAGCTTTCTCTAGGAACACATTAAAATTCAAAGGAACGGTAGCACGGGCCATTGATCTACAACATAGATATGCAAAAAACTATCAGGACTAAGTTCATGATAAATTAAGTTCAATTAATCATATTACTAGAGAACTCCCACTTAGATAGACATCCCTCTAGCATCTAAATGATCACGTGATCCATACAACTAAACCATGTCCGATCATCACGTGAGATGGATTAGTTTTCAATGGTGAACATCTCTATGTTGATCATATCTACTATATGATTCATGTTCGACCTTTCGGTCTCAGTGTTCCGAGGCCATATCTGCATATGCTAGGCTCATCAAGTTTAACGCGAGTATTCTACATGTGCAAAAACTGGCTTGCACCCATTGTATGTGAACGTAGAGCTTATCACACCCGATCATCACATGGTGTCTCGGCATGACTGTCGTGTCAAAACCGGCGGATCTCGGGTAGGGGTTCCCGAACTGTGCGTCTAAGGCTAATGGTAACAGGAGGCAGGGGACACGATGTTTTACCCAGGTTTGGGCCCTCTCGATGGAGGTAATACCCTACTTCCTGCTTGATTGATCTTGATGATATGAGTATTACAAGAGTTGATCTACCACGATATCATAGAGACTAAACCCTAGAAGCTAGCCTATGATTATGATTGTTGTTCTTGTCCTACGGACTAAACCCTCCGGTTTATATAGACACCGGAGGGGGCTAGGGTTACACAGAGTCGGTTACAGAGAAGGAAATCTACATATCCGAATTGCCAAGCTTGCCTTCCATGCAAAGGAGAGTCCCATCCGGACACGGGACGAAGTCTTCAATCTTGTATCTTCATAGTCCAACAGTCCGGGCGAAGTATATAGTCCGGCTGTCCGAGGACCCCTTAATCTAGGACTCCCTCAGTAGCCCCTGAACCAGGCTTCAATGACGATGAGTCCGGTGCGCAAATTGTCTTCGGCATTGCAAGGCGGGTTCCTTCTCCGAATACTCCATAGAAGATTTAGAACACAAGGATCATGTCCGGCTGTACAAAACAAATTCCACATACCACCGTAGAGAGCACAATATTCCACAAATCTAATCTGCTGACAGCTTCTTATAGCATGACACACGCCATGGTCCGGTCATTATTCGAACCGTTTTTCTCAACCAGCTATTGCACGTAATGCGAGGCGGTTTCCTTGACATATCTTGTCAAAGCAGAGATCGTGTCCCCTTATCACGGGATTCTCATCAATACGGGTATGGGTAACCCAACCGCGCCATCAATCGTGGCGCTTGGGAAATAAGCGATTTTAATGGGCAAGTGGGGAGGCGCACAGTTTCTACCACCCTTATAAAGTGATAGGGGTTCTCCTCTTTCAGCCATGCCCTCTTCCTTCTCCGCTCATCCATTCTTGCATGCTCGAGCTCCAGCGCCCCAGCTCTCACCTTCTCCGTACAGCCAAACATGTCTGGAGCGGGAGTCAAGTGGATGGCCTCCTCCGTCATGGAGGAGGACATTACAATGCTACGGGCGGCAGGATAACTTGGCCGCAGACATCGCACACCGGCTCCCGGACGCAGGGCAGATCATTCCGACTCCGGGACCCCACGAGAGGGTTGTGTTCCTCGCCCACTTCGTCCGCGGACTGGGATTCCCCCTCCACCCATTTGTCCGCGGGATCATGTTCTATTACGGTCTGGATTTTCATGATCTGGCCCCCAACTTCATTCTCAATATCTCGGTGTTCATCGTCGTGTGTGAGGCTTTCCTCCGCATCAGGCCCCACTTCGGCCTGTGGCTGAAGATCTTCAACGTGAAGCCGAAGATTGTGGTCGGTCAGCAGGCGGAGTGCGGAGGCGCCATGGTGGGCAAGATGCCCATTGTCACCTGTCTCGAAGGCTCCTTCGTGGAGACCGTGAAGGGGTGGCAATCGGGGTGGTTCTACATCACTGAGCCACGCGACGCTAACTGGGTGACGGCCCCGAATTCCAATCCGGCATCCCCATGCGGCTTACCTCTTGGAATAAGAAGGGCCTAGCCTGGGGCGCGTCCGCAGAGCTGACCGGACTCCAGAATTGCGTCAAAAATATGATAACCAAGAAGATCAAGTTTGTCAACATGGTCCAGGTCATGCTATTTTGCCGGATTCTCCCGTGTCAAAGACGGGCATTCAACCTGTGGGAGTTCGATGCTGCCCAATGCCAGACACTGCAAGAGGTCTTCAACACGACGCACAAAGACGTCTGGAAGGTGTTGTTCAAGGCCAGCGAAGTTCCTCCTCCCACCACCGAGGACCGCGGACTCAGCGCCAAGCGCCACGCCAACTCGGTAAGCACTCTGCATCAAGTTGTGCCTTTCCTCAGTATATTCGTGGGAGGAGCTTAAGCCACCGTACTGATTTAACAGGAGTATGTGGCGACGACGGAGCGGATCGACTGTCCGGATCCGTTTCCTGGAGATCCAGCAACCCCTCTCCTGACGGAGATGCTGGTTTCGGCACCCTATGAGGTGCCGGAGAAGAAGTCCAAGAAGAAGGCCACGAGGACCAGGAAAAGTCTCTGTTGCAAGGTGGTGTCGGACTCATCGTTCGAAGACACCGAGGCGCACTCCTCCAACGACAGTGAGGAGGAGGAAGAGGAAAACCCTCTCCCCCAAACCGAGGGGGAGAAGAAAAGGAAGGCCGCCCCTTCCGGGGAGGTCGAAGTGTCCAAGAAGGGAAGGACCCTCCCTCCGGACCACTCCACAACCGCCGCCTACAGCGAGAAGGAGTGGCTACCCAGGGCCAAGCCCCTGGTGAAGTCGTAAGTATTCGGATGCCATAATACTTTTTGCATGTTTGAGCTTTATGGCTTCTTATTATGGCAAGATGTGTTTGTGCAGTCCGTCCAAGGCCCATATCGACTTATCCTCCTCGGATGGGTCTTTGAGCTTGTCGAAGATGAACATATATTCGCTCCCGACGGCTTCCACTCCCTGGCCCGCGGATGACACCGAGGTGTTATCTCAGAGGATACCGGGCCAGGAGGAGGTAGTCTTGGAGACGCCTCAAGGCAAGACTCCCGATGCCGGGCTCATGGGGGGGAAGATCCCATGGATTCGGATGAGGGGGGCTGCAGCAGGCTTGGCCCCCAGCCGGATACTGCGCCGGAACCTCTAGTGGTTCCGGATTCAGGCATGCAGCCCCCGCCAAGGGGGCGAGCCATGTGTGCCAATGACCTCTATCGATCCAGAGCCATCATATTACTTGGTGGAAGCGCTTCATAGCACTTCCCTTGATGAAGGACACCATACTCTTATGAGTACGGTGATTGCGAAGGTTCAATCCGCCAAAAGCGGATTAACCGAGGTCTGCGCCAGCCTCCTGGCAGGCTTTGAGGTAAGTAATTTTAAATTATGAGAAAGTATCACAGGATAGACAATAGCCCCTGATGCCCTGTTTAGTGTTCGGGAAGAAAAACCGAACAGAGGATCCAGTATTATTCTCAGGAGTCTAATCATATTATGTCTATGTGAATAAGGAGGCGTCGCTACTGGCCACCGCTGCTGCCACCGCGGAGGTCTCCGGACTGAGGCAGAATCTGGGGCGGGCCGAAGAAGAGCTCGGCCTCGTGAAGAGGCAGCTCGAGGAGAACAAAGGTAAGTACTACCTCGTCTGAATGTTATATAAAGGAAAAAAATCATTGATGCTAATAGAAGCACGATGAATTTTACTAGGGGCCACGACCAAAGTGGCGACCCTTAAGAAGGCGCTGTCCGAGGCCGAAAACAAAGCGGCCAAGGAGCACACCAAGCGTGAAAAACAAGAGGCGCGAGTTGATGAGGTCCAGCAAGAGCTTTAGGACTTCGTCAAAAAATTCGAGTCCTTGGAGCGTGACCCCAAGACGCGCAAGTCGAAGCTTGCGAAGGCCCGTCAGAGCGCACTAGACGCCAAGGCCGAAGCCCAGAAGGCCCTCTAGGAAATTGAGGCGGCCAGGAAGATAGCTGCGGGTAAGGCTTTCATTATGCAAAGCAAGCATGTGAAGGAAACTTTCCTTTTACTTACCCGAGTTCAGAGCTCTCCAGGAGCATTCGCAGATCTACCGCGCAGCATCTCTGATGCCGCAGAGTTCTACCGGGCTGAGGAGGGGAGCTCGACAGATAAGCTATTTTGGTCCCAGTATATTGGGGCCGAGCATCCGATGCCCTTGAGCGACCAGCTGAAGCAACTGGTCGAACTGCACAAAGCGGCCAAACTAGCCATGAAGGACTTCATAGTCCGGTTGTGGCCTGGCGAGCCCCTGCCCAGTAGCTACTTCGGCTTTGTCAAGCAGATGGTGAATGCCTATCCGCGGCTTGAAGTCGTTAGGCGGTCCGTCTGCATTGAGGGTGCACGCAGGGCCTTGGCCCGTGTGAAGGTGCACTGGGGGAAGATGGACGCCGAGAAGCTGGTGACAGAGGGGCCGCCGAAGGGCAAGGAGCATCGCCACCCCGAACAGTATTATGAAAATGTCATTAAGAGTGACCACCTTGTGGCGGATGAATGTACCAAGGATGTAATGTTCGAATGAATGTATTCATGTCATCCTATTAAATGAAAACCAGTTCATGTGCTCTATATGGCGCTTGTTAATTTAAAATATTACCTTCTGTGCGGCCATTATAAAATCTTGAGAGTTGGCCAGTCGTTGGCTTCTGCCCCCATGCAACTAGTACTGGGGTGTTCGGGATAAGTATAAACACTCTTTATCCAAATTTTTGGTCCTTTTAAGGAGGTGTTTAGCGCCGCGAATGAGGCAATCGGACTATACAGCTTTATCGCTCTCACTTAGCCATAGAAGTCTACAATTTTAAATTTTTGCGAAGCCCCTAGTATCCGGAAAGCCGGACCCAGGGCGCTATACACGCCTAAATCGGACGAGGCCGATTCCTCGCCTAAAGCGGAAAAAATCTTTAAGGATTTGAGACCTCTCGAACAGCGACCAGCTCTCGCCTTATCATGACAGTCAGTTTTCGGCTTTCTCTACTGAGGTGTTCGTCTGGAAGAACCGGGACACAGTCGCAGTAGTTCTCCCTGCGCTACCTTAGCCGATATAGCGGAACGTAAGGTCCGAAAACATAGGAGCCGGGCAAACCCAACTATTGACCCAAGACATGATTTGGAGCTGATGCATATAGTGCTATAAGTTCGGGGTGCCTCACTGTCGAAAGTGTTCGGACTTGTCTTGCCAGGTTATGGGGTACTGAAGCCCCTGGCAAACTGGTCGTGCCGAAATGCATGGGTATAATAAATAAGCAGTAAAGAAAAAGGGGTAAATAAATGTAATAGCAAGCTGACGCTGTATACTATTTTCCCTTGTTATTCAAATGATACGTCGAAGCGTACATATACAAGTAGTGCGATAAGTAGAATAGGACTGTTTGACACATCCTGACCAGGAGCGGGCGGTATGCAGGCATGTAAAACAGGTATAACGATCGTTATCAGAGACCACCTTAGGATTCCATCGTATGCCAAAGCTTCTTGTCCTCCTGGTGTGTCCGTCCCGCTATATGTCCGATAGCCGGTCTTTCAGAAGAGCCTCCTGAAGATAAGGATCTGAAAGAAAAAGGGGTGCAAAGATGCATGTGTCCTGGGACGGTCGAACCGTATTGTGGACCGTGTCATGGCCGTGCCCCACCTATGACCAGGGTATTTTAAGTGCGTAGTTGTGTACGCGCGACACAAATTTCGCCGTCTGATTGGGACTAGGGTGGGGGCCGGATTGCTAGTCGAGCTCTGGACGTGCCGGATGATCCTGTTGTGGAGTACTCCGGACTCGCTTGACGGTATCCGGGTTATTTATCGCCGAGTTGGCTGTTTGCCTAAGAAGGCTGTTTGGTACTTCTGCCGCGAGGGCTGCAGTGTGCTCCTTCATGCGGAGCGAGCGCTCTGTGTTTCCATTAACTGTGATAACCCCACGAGGTCCTGGCATTTTGAGCTTGAGGTATGCATAATGTGGTACCGCATTGAATTTGGCGAATGCGGTTCGTCCAAGCAGTGCATGATAGCCACTGAAAAAGGGTACGATGTCGAAGATTAACTCCTCACTTTGGAAATTGTCCGGAGATCCGAAGACCATTTCCAATGTGATTGAGCCCGTACAAAAGGCCTCCACACCGGGTATGACACCCTTGAAGGTGGTTTTTTGTGGGCTTGATCCTTGAGGGGTCGATGCCCATTTTGCGCACTGTATCCTGATAGAGCAGGTTCAGGCTGCTGCCACTGTCCATGAGGACTCGTGTGAGATGGAATCCGTCAATGATGGGGTCCAGGACCAATGCATCCGAACCTCCATGACGGATACTGGTAGGATCGTCCCTGCGATTGAAGGTGATCGGACAAGAGGACCATGGGTTGAATTTTGGGGCGACTGGCTCCATCGCATAGACGTCCTTTAGTGCACGCTTTCATTCCCTCTTGGGAATATGGGTTGTGTATATCATATTTACTGTTTTCACCTGGGGAGGGAATTTCTTCTGTCCTCCCGTGTTCGGCGGTCGGGGCTCCTCGTCGTCGTCGCTATGCAGCCCCTTTTCCTTGTTTTCGGCATTCAACTTGTGGGCCTATTTAAACACCCAGCATTCCCTGTTGGTGTGGTTGGCTGGTTTATCGGGGGTGCCATGAATTTGACATGAGCGATCAAGTATGCGGTCCAAACAGGACGAGCCGGGACTATTTCTTTTGACTGGATTTTTTCGTTGTCCGGATTTAAAGCCTTTGAATCCGGCATTGACTGCCGTGTCTTCGGCGTTGTCGCCATTGTTGTGACGCTTGTGTCTATTTCATTGTGGCTTGCCGTTGCTGTCCCTGGCGTCTGAATTGGGTGTGATGTTTCTACGAGCCAGCCAGCTGTCCTCGCCCGTGCAAAGGTGGGTCATGAGTGTCGTGAGGGCTGCCATGGACTTTGGCTTCTCTTGGCCGAGGTGTCGGGCGAGCCATTCATCACGGATGTTGTGCTTGAAGGCTGCTAAGGCTTCGGCATCCGGACAGTAGACAATTTGGTTCATTTTAGTTAGGAACCGAGTCCAGAATTTCCTGGCTGACTCTCCGGGCTGTTGGGTTATGTGACTTAAGTCATCAGCATCCGGTGGTCGCACGTAAGTGCCCTGGAAGTTATCGAGGAACGCGTCTTCCAGATCCTCCCAACTGCCAATGGAGCTTGCTGGCAGGCTATTCAGCCAATGCCGAGCCGGTCCTTTGAGCTTAAGTGGTAGGTGCTTTATGGCATGTAAGTCATCGCTGCGAGCCATGTGAATGTGGAGAAGAAAATCTTCGATCCATACCGCGGGGTCTGTTGTGCCATCATATGATTCAATGTTTACGGGTTTAAACCCTTCTGGGAATTCATGATCCATAACTTCATTAGTGAAGCATAGGGGGTGTGTAGCGCCTCTATGCCGGGCTACATCCCGACGTAGTTCAAATGAATCCGGTCTATTGTATTCGGCCCGGCCGGACTTTGGTTTATTGTATCCGGCGTGACGGTCATCATCACATCTTGTGGAGCGCCCCCATGATCCGTAGATCGATCTTGACTATCCTGCTTTGTTTTCCAATACATCTCGCAGGCCCTTCGTGTAGCCCCGGGCCTTAGTATTATCATTTGATTGGCGACGGGGTGCAGTCTGGACTTCAGGCTGGTATGCCACTTTGTCGCGGCCACGGGGTGGCCGGTCGACCGCATTATGCGCTTGTAGCATGGGCTTTAAAGCCTCCTCCTCAAGTTGAGGTAGCAGCCTGCGCTTTGGGTAGCTTTTGCTAGGGCGATCGAGTCCGTATTCCTCGGCAGCCAGGACCTCGGTCCATCTGTCAGTTAGCAGATCTTGATCAGCTTGAAGCTGTTGCTGCTTTTTCTTCAGGATTTTTGCAATGGCTATAAGCCGGCATTTGAAGCGCTCCTCCTCGACGGGATCCTCAGGAACGATGAATTCTTCATCGCCAAGGCTCACTTCGTCTTCAGAGAGAGGCATGTAATTATCATCCTCTGATTCTCCATAAGTTGCCTATTCTTTAGGGCTAGCTTGCCCATCCTCTTGCTCAGCCTGCTCGAAGCCTGGCTGGGCAGGATTGTCTTCGTCTTTGGCACCATCTGGATTGTTATCTCTTGTGCCGGTATCACTATTTTTGCTATGGCGGGGCTTGGAGCGGCGCCGATCACGCCGGTGTCTAGATTGCTTCTCCAAGGGGTTATCTTCCGTTGCCTCATTGCCATTGTTTTCTTTAGGGGTGTCCACCATATAAATATCATATGACGAGGTGGCTGTCCAGCGCCCTATAGGCGGTGGTTCCCGTTCTTCTCCTGCATCGTCGTCCATACCGTCGATGTCTTCGGAGTTGAAGTCAAGCACGTCGGTTAAGTCATCAACAGTGGCCATAAAGTGGGTGGTGGTGAAGGAAATATGCCCTAGAGGCAATAATAAAGTTATTATTTATTTCCTTATATCATGATAAGTGTTTATTATTCATGCTAGAATTGTATTAACCGGAAACATAATACATGTGTGAATACATAGACAAACATAGTGTCACTAGTATGCCTCTACTTGACTAGCTCGTTTATCAAAGATGGTTATGTTTCCTAGCCATGGACAAAAGAGTTGTCATTTGATTAACGGGATCACATCATTAGGAGAATGATGTGATTGACATGACCCATTCCGTTAGCCTAGCACTTGATCGTTTAGTATATTGCTATTGCTTTCTTCATGACTTATACATGTTCCTGTAACTATGAGATTATGCAACTCCCGTTTACCGGAGGAACACTTTGGGTGCTACCAAATGTCACAACATAACTGGGTGATTATAAAGGAGTTCTACAGGTGTCTCCAAAGGTACATGTTGGGTTGGCGTATTTCGAGATTAGGTTTTGTCACTCCGATTGTCGGAGAGGTATCTCTGGGCCCTCTCGGTAATGCACATCACTATAAGCCTTGCAAGCAATGTAGCTAATTAGTTAGTTACGGAATGATGCATTACATAACGAGTAAAGAGACTTGCCGGTAACGAGATTGAACTAGGTATTGGATACCGACGATCGAATCTCGGGCAAGTAACACACCGATGACAAAGGGAACAAAGTATGTTGTTATGCGGTTTGACCGATAAAGATCTTCGTAGAATATGTAGGAGCCAATATGGGCATCCAGGTTCCGCTATTGGTTACTGACCAAGAATAGTTCTAGGTCATGTCTACATAGTTCTCGAACCCGTAGGGTCCGCACGCTTAAGGTTTCGATGACAATTATATTATGAGTTTATGAGTTTTGATGTACTGAAGGAGTTCGGAGTCCCGGATGAGATCGGGGACACGACGAGGAGTCTCGAAATGGTCAAGACATAAAGATCGATATATTGGACGACTATATTCGGCGTTCGGAAAGGTTCCGAGTGATTCGGGTATTTTTCGGAATACCGGAGAGTTACAGGAATTCGCCGGGGAGTATATGGGCCTTATTCGGCCATATGGGAATAGAGGAGAGAGGCCAAAAGGAAGGAGGCCTGCGCCCCCCTCTGGTCCGAATTGGACAAGGGGCGCAGCCCCCCTTTCCTTCTTCCTCTCCCCCTCTTTCCCCTTCTCCTACTCCAACAAGGGAGGTGGAATCCTACTAGGACTAGGGAGTCCTAGTAGGACTCCACACTTGGCGCGCCCCCTCCTAGGGCCGGCCTCCTCCCCCCTTGCTCCTTTATATACGGGGGCAGGGGGGCACCCCATGACACACAAGTTGATCTACGGATCTTTCCTTAGCCGTGTGCGGTGCCCCTCTCCACCATATTCCACCTCGGTCATATCGTCGCGGAGTTTAGGCGAAGCCCTGCGCCGGTAGAACATCATCGTCGTCACCATGCCGTCGTGCTGACGGAACTCATCCCCGACGCTTTGCTGGATCAGAGCCCGGGGAACATCATCGAGCTGAACGTGTGCTGAACACGGAGGTGCCGTACGTTCGGTGCTTGGATCGGTCGGATCGTGAAGACGTACGACTACATCAACCGCGTTGTCATAACGCTTCCGCTTATGGTCTACGAGGGTACGTGGACAATACTCTCCCCTCTCGTTGCTATGCCATCACCATGATCTTGCGTGTGCGTAGGAAAGTTTTTGAAATTACTACGTTCCCCAACAGTGGCATCCGAGCCTGGTTTTATGCGTAGATGTCATATGCACGAGTAGAACACAAGTGAGTTGTGGGCGATACAAGTCATACTGCTTACCAGCATGTCATACTTTGGTTCGGCGGTATTGTGAGATGAAGCGGCCCGGACCGACATTACGCGTACGCTTACGCGAGACTGGTTTCACCGTTACGAGCACTGGTGCTTAAAGGTGGCTGGCGGGTGTCTGTCTCTCTCACTTTAGCTGAATCGAGTGTGGCTATGCCCGGTCCTTGCGAAGGTTAAAACAACACTAACTTGACGAACTATCGTTGTGGTTTTGATGCGTAGGTAAGAACGGTTCTTGCTCAGCCCGTAGCAGCCACGTAAAACTTGCAACAACAAAGTAGAGGACGTCTAACTTGTTTTTGCAGGGCATGTTGTGATGTGATATGGTCAAGACGTGATGCTATATTTTATTGTATGAGATGATCATGTTTTGTAACCGAAGTTATCAGCAACTGGCAGGAGCCATATGGTTGTCGCTTTATTGTATGAAATGCAAACGCCCTGTAATTGCTTTACTTTATCACTAAGCGGTAGCGATAGTCGTAGAAGCAATAGATGGCGTAACGACAACGATGCTACAATGGAGATCAAGGTGTTGCGCCGGTGACGATGGTGATCACGACGGTGCTTCGGAGATGGAGATCACAAGCACAAGATGATGATGGCCATATCATATCACTTATATTGATTGCATGTGATGTTTATCCTTTATGCATCTTATCTTGCTTTGATTGACGGTAGCATTTTAAGATGATCTCTCACTAAAAATTATCAAGAAGTGTTCTCCCTGAGTATGCACCGTTGCCAAAGTTCGTCGTGCCCAGACACCACGTGATGATCGGGTGTGATAAGCTCTACGTCCATCTACAACGGGTGCACGCCTGTTTTGCACACGCAGAATACTCAGATTAAACTTGACGAGCCTAGCATATGCAGATATGGCCTCGAAACACGGAGACCGAAAGGTCGAGCATGAATCATATAGTAGATATGATCAACATAGTGATGTTCACCATTGAAAACTACTCCATCTCATGTGATGATCGGTTATGGTTTAGTTGATATGGATCACGTAATCACTTAGAGGATTAGAGGGATGTCTATCTAAGTGGGAGTTCTTAAGTAATATGATTAATTGAACTTAAATTTATCATGAACTTAGTCCTGGTAGTATTTTGCAAATTATGTTGTAGATCAATAGCTTGCGTTGTTGCTTTCATATGTTTATTTTTGATATGTCCCTAGAGAAAATTGTGTTGAAAGATGTTAGTAGAAATGATGCAGATTGGATCCATGATCTGAGGTTTATCCTCATTGCTGCACAGAAAAATTATGTCCTTAATGCACCGCTAGGTGACAGACCTATTGCAGGAGCAGATGCAGACGTTATGAACGTTTGGCTAGCTCAATATGATGACTACTTGATAGTTTAGTGCACCATGCTTAATGGCTTAGAATCGAGACTTCAAAGACGTTTTGAACGTCATGGACCATATGAGATGTTCTAGGAACTGAAGTTGATATTTCAAGCAAATACCCGAGTTGAGAGATATGAAGTCTCCAACAAGTTCTATAGCTAAAAGATGGAGGAGAATCGCTCAACTAGTGAGCATGTGCTCAGATTATCTGGGTACTTCAATCGCTTGAATCAAGTGGGAGTTAATCTTCCAGATAAGATAGTGATTGACAGAATTCTCTAGTCACCATCACTGAGTTACTAGAACTTCGTGATGAACTATAGGATGCAAAGGATGACGAAAACGATTCCCGAGCTCTTCGTGACATTGAAATCGACGAAGGTAGAAATGAAGAAAGAGCATCAAGTATTGATGATTGACAAGACCACTAGTTTCAAGAAAAGGGCAAAGGGAAAGAAAGGGAAACTTCAAGTAGAATGGCAAACAAGTTGTCACTCCTGTGAAGAAGACCAAAGCTAGACCAAAGCCTGAAACTGAGTGCTTACATTGCAAAGGAAATAGTCACTAGAAGCGGAAATGCCCTAAATATTTGGTGGATAAGAAGGATGGCAAAGTGAACAAGGGTGTATTTGATATACAGGTGTTTGATGTGTGCCTTACTAGTGTTTATAGTAGCCCCTGAGTATTTGATACTTGTTCGGTTGCTAAGATTAGTAAACCGAAACAGGAGTTACATAATAAACAAAGACTAGTTGAGGGGAAGTGACGATGAGTGTTGGAAATAGTTCCAAGATTGATATGATCATCATCACACACTCCATATATTTTCAAGATTAGTGTTAAACCTAAATAAATGTTATTTAGTGTTTGCATTGAGCATGAATATGATTGATCATGTTTGTTGCGATACGGTTATTCATTTGAAGTTAAAGAATAATTGTTATTCTGTTTACATGAATAAGACCTTCGATGGTTATACACCCAATGAAAATAGTTTGTTGGATCTCGATCGTAGTGATACACATATTCATAATATTGATGCCAAAAGATGCAAAGTTAATAATGATAGTGCAACTTATTTGTGGCACTGCCGTTTGGGTCATATCAGTGTAAAGCGCATGAAGAAACTCCATAAAGATGGATTTTCAGAATCACTTGGTTATGAATCATTTGATGCTTGCGAACCGTGCCTTTTGGGCAAGATGACTAAAACTCCGTTCTCCGGAACAATGGAACAAGCTACTGACTTATTGGAAATAATACATACCGATGTATGCAATCCAATGAGTGTTGATGCTTGTGGCAAGTATCGTTATTTTCTGACCTTCACAAGATGATTAGAGCAGATATGGGTATATCTACTTGATGAAACATAAGTCTGAAATAGTTGAAAGGTTCAAAGAATTTCAGAGTGAAGTGGAAAAAAACATTGTAACAAGAAAATAAAGTTTCTGCGATCTGATCGCGGAGACGAATATTTGAGTTACGAGTTTGGTCTTCAATTAAAACAATGTGGAATAGTTTCACAACTCACGCCACCTGGAACACCACAATGTTATGGTGTGTCCGAACGTCGTAACCGCACTTTATTGGATATGGTGCGATCTATGATGTCTTCTACTGATTTACCACTATTGTTTTGGGGTTATGCATTAGAGACAACTGCATTCACGTTAAAAGGGCACCATCTAAATCCGCTGAGACGACACCATATGAACTGTGGTTTAGCAAGAAACCCAAGTTGTCATTTCTTAAAGTTTGGGGCTGCGATGCTTATGTGAAAAAGTTTTATCCTGATAAGCTCAAACCCAAATTGGAGAAGTGCATCTTCATAGAATACCCAAAGGAAACTGTTGGGTACACCTTCTATCACAGATCCGAAGGCAAGATATTCGTTGCTAAAAACGGATCCTTTCTAGAGAAGGAGTTTCTCTCTAAAGAAGTGAGTGGGAGGAAAGTAGAACTTGATGAGGTAACTGTACCTTCTCCCGAATTGGAAAATAGTTCATCACTGAAATCAGTTCTAGTGATTCCTACACCAATTAGTGAGGAAGCTAATGATGATGATCGTGAAACTTCAGATCAAGTTACTACAGAACCTAGTAGGTCTTCCAGAGTACGGTCCACACCAGAGTGGTACGGTAATCCTGTTCTGAAAGTCATGTTACTAGACCATGATAAACCTACGAACTATGAGGAAGCGATGATGAGCCCAGATTCCGCAAAATGGCTGGAGGCCATGAAATCTGAGATAGGATCCATGTATGAGAACAAAGTGTGGACTTTGGAGGACTTGCCCGATGATTGGCAAACCGTAGAAAATAAATGGATCTTCAAGAGGAAGACGGACATTGATAGTAGTGTTACTATCTACTAAGCTCGGCTTATCGCAAAAAGGTTTTTGACAATTTCAAGGTGTTGACTATAATGAGATTTTCTCAACTGTAGTGATGCTTAAGTCTGTCCGAATCATGTTAGCAATTGCCACAATTTATGAAATCTGGCAAATGGATGTCAAAACTGCATTCCTTCATGGTTTTCTTAAAGAAGAGTTGTATATGATGCAACCAGAAGGTTTTGTCAATCCTAAAGATGCTAACAAAGTGTGCAAGCTCCAGCAATCCATCAATGGACTGGTGCAAGCATCTCGGAGTTGGAATATACACTTTGATGAGTTGATCAAAGCATATGGTTTTATACAGACTTTTGGAAAGGCCTGTATTTACAAGAAAGTGAGTGGGAGCACTACAGCATTTCTGATAAGTATATGTGAATGACATATTGTTGATTGGAAATAATGTAGAATTATTCTGCAAAGCATAAAGGAGTGTTTGACAGGAGTTTTTCAAATAAAAGACCTCGGTGAAGCTCCTTACACATTAAGCATCAAGATCTATATAGATAGATCAAGACGCTTGATAATATTTTTTCAATGAGTACATACCTTGATAAAATTTTGAAATAGTTCAAAATAGAACAGTCAAAGAAGGAGTTCTTGCCTGTGATGCAAAGGTGTGAAGTTGAGTAAGACTCAAGATCCGACCATGGCAGAAAATAGAAAGAGAATGAAAAGTCATTCCCTATGCCTCAGTCATAGGTTCTATAAAGTATGCTATGCTGTGAACCAGACCTATTGTATACCTTGCTCTGAGTTTGACAAAGGAATACAATTTTGATCTAAGAGTAGATCACTGGACAGCGGTCAAGAATATCCTTAGTGAGGACTAAGGAGATGTTTCTCGATTATGGAGGTGATAAAAGAGCCCGTCGTAAAAAGTTACAACGATGCAAGCTTTTACACCAATCCAGATGACTCTAAGTCTCAATCTGGATACATATTGAAAGTGGGAGCAATTAGCTAGAGTAGCTCCGTGTAGAGCATTGTGGACATAGAATATTTGCAAAATACATACGGCTCTGAATATGACAGACCCGTTGACTAAACTTCTCTCACAAGCAAAACATGATCATACCTGAGTACTCTTTGGGTGTTAATCACATAGCGATGTGAACAAACCCTTTGGGTGTTGATCACATGATGATGTGAACTATGGGTATTAATCACATACGGATGTGAATATTGGTGTTAAATCACATGGCGATGTGAACTAGATTATTGACTCCAGTGTAAGTGGGAGACTGAAGGAAATATGCCCTAGAGGCAATAATAAAGTTATTATTTATTTCCTTATATCATGATAAATGTTTATTATTCATGCTAGAATTGTATTAACCGGAAACATAATACATGTGTGAATATATAGACAAACATAGTGTCACTAGTATGCCTCTACTTGACTAGCTCGTTTATCAAAGATGGCTATGTTTCCTAGCCATGGACAAAAGAGTTGTCATTTGATTAACGAGATCACATCATTAGGAGAATGATGTGATTGACATGACCCATTTCGTTAGCCTAGCACTTGATCGTTTAGTATATTGCTATTGCTTTCTTCATGACTTATACATGTTCCTGTAACTATGAGATTATGCCACTCCCGTTTACCGGAGGAACACTTTGGGTGCTACCAAACGTCACAACGTAACTGGGTGATTATAAAGGAGTACTACAGGTGTCTCCAAAGGTACATGTTGGGTTGGCGTATTTCGAGATCACTACCGGAATCAGCTAATTTGCTGTCAGTACTGCACTTTGCCGTCAGCTTTTCATCGGGGCAGACGGCAAAGACATACTTTGCCGTCAGTGGCTGACGGCAAAGAACAACCGACGACAAAGATATACTTTGCCGTCTATTTTTGTTTTGCTGACGGCAAATGCATACTTTGCCGTTTGTGTTTGCTTCCAGCTGACGGCAAAGACAGATGTTAGCTGACGGCAAAGATTTGAAGACGGCAAAATGAATGCAGGTGACGGTGGGAAAATGGGAGCCCGTCTTTGCCGTCTGTGCGTTACTGGGGACTGACGGCAAAGGCCATATGGGCCACTGGGCCTCGGCGCACTGGCCCACCAGCCTATCCGCTGAGGAGGCAAAGCCTCTGCCCAAGCCGGCCCTCTCTCTCATTCTCTCCTCTCTGCCCTGATTCCTCTGGTGGCCTCCCCCCTCGCCCGCCGCCGCTAGCCCGAAACCCTAGCTCACTCCCTCCCTCACGCGCTCAGATCCGCCCACCCTCCCTCACTCTTCGCGCTCAGATCCGCCCGCCCTCCCTCACTCTTTGTGCTGGAAACCCTAGCCGCCGAGCCATGGTGACAGACGGCGACGACGACGACGGTGGCTACCTCGACGACGGCGGTACGGTGTTACTTCCCCTTCTCTTCTCCGACTCTTTCTCTGACCCCCCGTCTCTCGTCGTCTCTGTAGGTGCGGCCAGCAGCAGAAGCACCACCATGGCCTCCCTTCCTCCAACCCTAGCCGTCCGGTCATGTTGGCGGCGGCCAGATCCGCGCCGGGACAGGACCTGCTTGTGCTCGTTAGGAGAGGCACACCATGGAGCAGCTCGTCAAGGTCAGGTCCGACCCTTCCCTTCCCTTCATTCTATGCAGTTAATCCTAGGGTTGTATGTTCTATGTTGGAGTACTCTGCATTCAAATTATTTCCTGTGTTATATTATGAGATTGATGTTCTTAAAATATGTATTCTCAATAATGGTACAAAATACATGTTTGGGCACAACAATTACGACTGCTCCTTCTATTAAATAATAATAATTTATGACTGCTCCCTTCTACTATTTGTTTCTGGCAAGAGGATGTTCATGTTTTGGCAGGGGCGTTAAACAACCGTACTCTTCTCTTTATCAATGCATAGTTATTACTTTGGTTGTATCCAGGTATGTCTGCAGTTCAAATCCACACAACTAATTATATGTAACACCTATCACAACACCTCTCTACAAGGTTACACATTATATGTTTGTCGTATGTGCTCCCATGGATCCAGGAAGTATAAGATGAACTCGATAATATCCAATTGGTTTCTTTATTGCTATCCAGGTTCTCATGAGCGGGTAATCTTTCTACAATGAGTAGATGGGGGTACATGGTTTGGGTTGCTCTACAGAACTGAAATAGTTTTCTGGTTACACACTTTATCAGAACTGAGACACGGGTAGGCTCTGGGTTGTGCACGTAGGAGGCTTCTGTTTTTTATTTTAATATTTATGGGTTGATTAATTATGGGCTTTAGGGTTAGTATCCTTTTGGAAAATGCACTGTATTTCAATTCCTGTTTTGTATCATTCAAGCTTCTTCCTTTGATGTTATTTTGCTGCTGGTCACGCTCCTAATGGCATTTGTTAATACATGTATCCATGGTTTTCTTGTGTTATGATTTATCTTTCCTACAACCAACACATTTTTTCTCTTGTCCGACCTGCTGCTTGCATGCATGACAGATATGCATCCATGGTGAAGTTACTATATAAGTATAGGGTCAAGCACTGCCCCGACATACATCCTATTTTGAGTTTTTCCTCAAAGTCCCATGGCCGTGTTGCTGGTAGAGTTGGAAGGTATATACTGCTGTGATCTTACTTCTATATGGCCATGTAAACCTCACTGCTTTGCACTTTTTTGATAAACCGGTATATGAGTTTGTAACTTCTTTCTCTTCTCTCTTGAACTGTTTATTTGCAGCACCGCCCTTGATTTTGAAATTGGAGAAGGAAGACGGAGAGTTCAGTACAGTAAGGATGCTCTATAATATAGGAATCCAGGTGAATATTCTTGCTTCTAAGGTCTCCTGTGTTGTATGTGTTCTCAGTTTGCCTCTTTATTTCCCTCTTTATTTCTCCTTTTGCCTCTGCACTACTGCCAAAACTTCATTTATTTATCTCCTTGAGTGAAATAATAATAGAAGATAGTATTAACTACTGATTCAAGCAGTAATGGGTATGAAGCAAATGGCTCTTGCATATGTTCACTATTTATCCAATACAAAAATCAGAATATGAATTGTTATGAGAAAATTGCAGTTGATTCTATTTGATAACATGCAGCAACCATGGATTCAAGATCATGTAATCTTGTCTACTTCTCATCTCATGCAACAGTTTCACTAGTTTGTGTACGATTTGTGTTGCATGTTATTACATAACCAGTTATCTTAATATTCTTTTTGTTTTACTATTTTGGAAGTTTTTTCTTTGGGCCTCTGATTTCTCAAGATTTAGATGATAAGGGGGTGTCTTATTCAGAGTGTCAAGTTCTTGACAAGTTTATTTGTTTGACATAAAAAAATGGCTTTGGTACGATGAATTTCAAAGTCTGAACCTTTTTCCTTTTTGTTTAATTGCTGTGGGTGGGCGCTGTCCATGAACAAAATAGACAAGGACGATGAGCATTACACGACCCCACGGCCGAGCCGACGATCAACCACCAGGTAAGGTTGATCCCTCCCTCTCGACTCGGTTTTATTTCCCCAACTTATGCATGCTCTGCTCTGGTTTCTATTCTTGTGGTTGATATACTGCTTGATTGAATTGTATGAGGCCACTAGGTTCCTCTCATATTGCTCTTTTTCCTGACGAGCAGTTGTACATGTATGTGGCTAGTTCAGATTTGGTTCTAACAAATATTTAATTTGCTCCTGCTGCTCTGCATGTAAATACTTGCTCATGTTTTGCATGTCATGTTTGCTCCTGCTAAATGATGTGTACTAGGAGCTGTAGCTGTACTAGGAGGAGCTGTTGTACATGTCATATTTATTCCTGTACTAGGCTAGTTCAGATTTGGTGTCAATAGGTTCTTGTCTATTAGGATGCTGTTATATGCTTGACAAGTTTATTTGACTGAAAAAATCCCTTTAGTATGATGAATGATGCTCTTGAGTCTGAATCTATTTGATATGATAAATCTATGTCTGAACCTCTTTTTTGTTTGGTTAATTGCAGGGGCATGTGAATAAGGGATGGAGCAGCAACGATGATTGGTTGCACGGAGCTACAGTCAACCTGATGTGGTGTTTTAATCTCCTCGACATAGCGAGTAGTTGTGTGTGGTTTCCTTTCCAGTAGCATAGTTGGAGTTTAGCATGTGTGTGTAGAGCTGATGCCCAGCTAGATGTGATACTTTGTGATGGTTTAGTCTACTTTGTGATCTCATATGCAACACTTTGTGACACCCTATGATATATATATGGACATTTGCTATGGTTTGTTTTGTTTCTATGGAACATTGCTGTTACATTTGTGATATATATGGTCTATTGAATTGTTGAGGTAAGTTTATTTTTAAATCTGTACAGAATTTTGCTGTCAGCAAATGAGTACTTTGCCGTTTATCTGCTGACAGCAAAGTGCTCAGCTCTTTGCCGTCTGTAGACTGACTGCTGTTGACAGCAAAGTGCTCAGCTCTTTGCCATCTGCAGGCTGAGAGCAAAGTATCTAACGCCGTTCGTTAGGATGTCAAGCCGTCAAGTGCTTTTCTTTGCCGTCAGGCTGTAACGAGTGACGGTGAAGTGTGAAAACTGACGGCAAAGCCTTTGCCGTCAGCCTGACATAAAGCTGACGGCAAAGTATGGCTTTGCCGATTTACCCTTTGCCGACACACTTTGCCGTCTGCTGTTGACGGCAAACTCTTTGCCGTCATGTATTCTGTCTTTGCCGTCTGTGAAGCACAGACGGCAAATTACCTGATTCCTGTAGTGGATTAGGTTTTGTCACTCCGATTGTCGGAGAGGTATCTCTGGGCCCTCTCGGTAATGCACATCACTATAAGCCTTGCAAACAATGTAGCTAATAAGTTAGTTACGGAATGATGCATTACATAACGAGTAAATAGACTTGCCGGTAACGAGATTGAACTAGGTATTGGATACTGACGATCGAATCTCGGGCAAGTAACATACCGATGACAAAGGGAACAAAGTATGTTGTTATGCGGTTTGACCGATAAAGATCTTCGTAGAATATGTAGGAGCCAATATGGGCATCCAGGTTCCGCTATTGGTTATTGACCAAGAATAGTTCTAGGTCATGTCTACATAGTTCTCGAACCCGTAGGGTCCGCACGCTTAAGGTTTCGATGACAGTTATATTGCGAGTTTATGAGTTTTGATGTACCGAAGGAGTTCGGAGTCCCGGATGAGATCGGGGACATGACGAGGAGTCTCGAAATGGTCGAGACGTAAAGATCGATATATTGGACGACTATATTCAAAGTTCGGAAAAGTTCCGAGTGATTCGGGTATTTTTTGGAATACCGGAGAGTTACGGGAATTCGCCGGGGAGTATATGGGCCTTATTCGGCCATACGGGAATAGAGGAGAGAGGCCAAAAGGAAGGAGGCCTGCGCCCCCCTCTGGTCCGAATTGGACAAGGGGCGCAGCCCCCCTTTCCTTCTTCCTCTCCCCCTCTTTCCCCTTCTCCTACTCCAACAAGGGAGGTGGAATCCTACTAGGACTAGGGAGTCCTAGTAGGACTCCACACTTGGCGCGCCCCCTCCTAGGGCCGGCCTCCTCCCCCCTTGCTCCTTTATATACGGGGGCAGGGGGGGTACCCCATGACACACAAGTTGATCTACGGATCGTTCCTTAGCCGTGTGCGGTGCCCCCCTCCACCATATTCCACCTCGGTCATATCGTCGCGGAGTTAGGCGAAGCCCTGCGCCGGTAGAACATCATTATCGTCACCATGCCGTCGTGCTGACGGAACTCATCCCCGACGCGTTGCTGGATCAGAGCCCGGGGAACGTCATCGAGCTGAACGTGTGCTGAACACAGAGGTGCCGTATGTTCGGTGCTTGGATCGGTCGGATCGTGAAGACGTACGACTACATCAACCGCGTTGTCATAACGCTTCCGCTTACGGTCTACGAGGGTACGTGGACAATACTCTCCCCTCTCGTTGCTATGCCATCACCATGATCTTGCGTGTGCGTAGGAATTTTTTTGAAATTACTATGTTCCCCAACAGGTGGGTGGGGGACGAATTTCTTCATCGTCCGCTCCCCACTCGAGCCAGACATAGTTCGGCCAAGAATCTCCTGACAAGGAAAGAGACCTTAATGAGTTTATCACGTCACCCAAGGGCGAGTGCTGAAAAATATCCGCGGCGGTGAACTCCATGACCAGTGCCCACTCAGATTCGATAGGCACGGACGCACGCGGTTTGGATCCTGTGGCCAGAGACGAGTCAGAGGGTCCGATGACACCACTCTCACAGGAGGTGGGATCAGTGTTCGTCTCTGATGCCGATGAGTGTGCGGCCTCTGTGGCGGGGTCCATCCACCCGCCCTCGGAAGGCACGATCTGCTCCGGATTGATTCCCGACGCCACCGCAGGCGCGATCTCCCGAATACTGTCCGACGGCAAATCAAAGTCATGCCTGTCGTGACCGTTCGACGCACCTGTCCTAGGCTCGAATCCGTCAAAGATCAAGTCTCCGCGGATGTCGGCAGTATAGTTTAAGCTTCCAAACCTAACCAGATGGCCAGGGGCGTAGCTATCGATCTGCTCCAGACGGCCGAGCGAGTTGGCCCGCAGTGTGGAGCCGCCGAATACGAAGATCTATCCGGGAAGAAAAACCTCCCCCTGGACTGCGTTGTTGAAGATGATCGAAGGAGCCATCAAGCCTTATTGCGACGACACAGTGGAACTCTCAATGAAAGCACCAATATCGGTGTCAAAACCGGCGGATCTCGGGTAGGGGGTCCCGAACTGTGCGTCTACGGCTAATGGTAACAGGAGGCAGGGGACACGATGTTTTACCCAGGTTCGGGCCCTCTTGATGGAGGTAATACCCTACTTCTTGCTTGATTGATCTTGATGATATGAGTATTACAAGAGTTGATCTACCACGAGATCGTAGAGGCTAATCCCTAGAAGCTAGCCTATGATTATGATTGTTGTTCTTGTCGTACGGACTAAACCCTCCAGTTTATATAGATACCAAGGGGGCTAGGGTTACACAGAGTCGGTTACAGAGAAGGAAATCTACATATCCGAATTGCCAAGCTTGCCTTCCACGCAAAGGAGAGTCCCATCCGGACACGGGACGAAGTCTTCAATCTTGTATCTTCATAGTCCAACAGTCCGGGCGAAGTATATAGTCCGGCTGTCTGAGGACCCTGTAATCCAGGACTCCCTCAATGACGAACTGTAGCAACGGTGCATACTCAGGGGAGAACACTTAAACCTTGAAATTTAGTGAGGGATCATCTTATAGTGCTACCGCCGTACTAAGCAAAATAATATGCATAAAAGATAAACATCACATGCAATCAAAATATGTGACATGATATGACCATCATCATCTTGTGCATTTGATCTCCATCTCCAAAGCACCGTCATGATCTCCATTGTCACCGGCTTGACACCTTGTTCTCCATCATAGCATCGTTGTCGTCTCACCAACTATTGCTTCTACGACTATCGCTACCGCTTAGTGCTAAAGTAAAGCAATTACATGGCGATTGCATTTCATACAATAAAGCGACAACCATAGGGCTCCTGCCAGTTGCCGATAACTTTTACAAACATGATCATCTCATACAATAACTTATATCACATGATGTCTTGACCATATCACATCACAACAGGCCCTGCAAAAACAAGTTAGACATCCTCTACTTTGTTGTTGCAAGTTTTACGTGGCTGCTACGGGCTTCTAGCAAGAACCGTTCTTACCTACGCATCAAACCACAACAATTTTTCGTCAAGTGTGCTGTTTTAACCTTCAACAAGGATCGACCGTAGTCAAACTCGATTCACCTAAAGTTGGAGAAATAGACACCCGCCAGCCACCTATGTGCAAAGCACGTCGGTAGAACTGGTCTCATGAACGTGGTCATGTAATGTTGGTCTGGGCCGCTTCATCCAACAATACTGCCGAATCAAAGTAAGACGTTGGTCGTAAGCAGTATGACTATTATCGCCCACAACTCTTTGTGTTCTACTCATGCAAATCATCTACGCATAGACCTGGCTCGGATGCCACTGTAGGGGAACATAACATGCAATTTCAAAAAATTCCTACGATCACACAAGATCTATCTAGGAGATGCATATCAACGAGAGGGGGCGAGTGTGTCCACCTACCCTTGTAGACCGAAAGAGGAAGCATTTAGATTAACGCGGTTGATGTAGTCGAATGTATCCACGATCCAACTAGTCTAGTACCGAATGTACGTCACCTTCGAGTTCAGCACACGTTCAACTCGATGACGTCCCTCGATCTCTTGATCCAGTAGAGTGTCGATGGAGTTGATGAGTTCCATCAGCACAACCGCATGATGACAGTGTTGGTGATGTGATCCACGCAGGGCTTCGCCTAAGCACTATGATGATACTATCGGAGGAGTAAGCGGTGGAGGGGGGCACCACACACGGCTAAGACAATGTTGTACCTTTGGGTTGCCCCCCTAACCCCGTATATAAAGGAGGGGAGGAGGAGGCCGGCCACCAAGGGCGTGCCATGGGGGGGGTCCTACTAGGACTCCACTCCTGGTAGGATCCGACCCCTCTTTTTTCCTTCTTTCCGGAGTAGCAAAGGGGAAAGGGAGAGGGAGTAGGAGAGGGAAGGGGGGTGGGGGTGGGGGGCGGTGTCCCCACGCCGTGTCAAATTCGGATTGGCAAGGGGTGCTCACGCCACCTCCTATGGCCGGCCCTCTCTTCTCCACTAAGGCCCATGTGGCCCATTAACTTTCCCGGGGGGTCCCGGTAACCTCGCGGTACTCCAAAACTTCCCGAAACCATTCCGATGTCCGAATGTAACCTTATAATATATCAATCTTTACCTCTCGACCATTTCGAGACTCTTGGTCATGTACGTGATCTCATCCGGGACTCCGAATAACCTTCGGTCACCAAAACACATAACTCATATAATACCAATCGTCATTGAAGGTTAAGCGTGCGGACCCTACGGGTTCGAGAACTATGTAGACATGACTGAGGCATATCTCTGGTCAATAACCAATAGCGGAACCTGGATGCTCATATTGGTTCCTACATATTCTACGAAGATCTTTGTCGGTCAAACCGCATAACAACATACGTTATTCCCTTTGTCATCGGTATGTTACTTGCCCGAGATTCGATCGTCGGTATCCTCATACCTAGTTCAATCTCGTTACTAGCAAGTCTCTTTACTCATTACGTAATGCATCATCCCGAAACTAACTTCATTAGTCACATTGCTTGCAAGGCTTATAGTGATGTGCATTACCGAGAGGGCCTAGAGATACCTCTCTGATACATAGAGTGACAAATCCTAATCTCGATCTATGCCAACCCAACAAATACCTTCAGAGACACCTGTAGAGCATCTTTATAATCACCCAGTTACGTTGTGACATTTGATAGCACACAAGGTGTTCCTCCGGTGTTCGGGAGTTGCATAATTTCATAGTCAGAGGAACATGTATAAGTTATGCAGAAAGAAATGACAATAAAACTAAACGATCATTATGCTAAGCTAACGGATGGGTCTTTTCCATCGCATCATTCTCTAATGATGTGATCCCGTTCGTAAATTGACAACACATGTCTATGGTTAGGAAACATAATCATCTTTGATACACGAGCTAGTCAAGTAGAGGCATACTAGGGACAATTTGTTTTGTCTATGTATTCACACATGCCCTAAGTTTCCGGTTAATACAATTCTAGCATGAATAGAAACATTTATCATGATATAATTAAATATAAATAATAGCTTTATTATTGCCTCTAGGGCATATTTCCTTCAATAGTTGCTAACTTAACGACGTGCTAAATGTTTCCCCGTAGTCAATATCGTTGTTGCGTGAAGCCATAGGCCACCCACCGAGCGTTGTACCGCATGAAGGAGACATTAGGGTGGAGTCTATGATGGAAGATCCACTTGCTGGTCACCCCATTAACACCTGCAGGACAAGGCACCAAAGACCAAATTTCATTCTGAATTAGTACATTTAACCATCTAACATTGCGGCACGCCCGTTGGGGTCTTTAGAGCTGCATGATATGAGGATGGAATTAGAGAGAGTGGGGTGATGGACAGATCAAAGTTGCGCTTAGGCATGGCAAAACAAGACTTCCTTCGTGTGTGTGCACCGCATGTGGGTTGTGACATGGATCAACCGGTACTGCATGCTGGGAAAGTGGTTGCTGACGACTAACAAGTGTAGGGGATCACAATAGTCTTCGAGGGAAGTATTTGAACCCAAATTTATTGATTCAACACAAGGTATCCAAATAATATATATAAGCCTTAGAAGATGAGTTGTCAATTCAACCACACCTTGTTGGTGCTAAAACCGGTGGATCTCGAGTAGGGGGTCTCAATCCGGTGAGCTTGGCACAATGATAACATGAAGTAAAGGGAGCACAATATTTACCCAGGTCTGGGCCCTCTCGAAGAACTAAACCCTACATCCTGCTTGTATTGTATCGATTGTGGATGGGTTACAAAGTACAAGATGGTCTACCTTGAGATTGTATGTGTGAGTTCTAATCTCTAAAACATTGCCTCTACAGACTAAATCCATTGGCTTATATAGGAACCGGGGGTACCTAGGGTTACAAGTATGTCGACTACAATTGGGGATAACATGCCGATCATTTCAATATGCCTTGAATTATATGCCAAGTCTTCGAAGGATTCCATCTTGAGTACGCTGAGGGCCACGTCTTGTATGGCCCATTCTTCAGTCACTGGCGGGTCTTCGGCCCTGCACATGAATGGCGGGATGACGTGGTGTGCACCCCGAATCCAGGACACCGCCAGTATCCGAGGTCTCCCCGGCTTTCCCTTTGATCACATCCATGTATGGAGTTGCACAATAGTTTTATCTGAGCCATAAGGGGCATCTTTCAATACGGCCCTCTTCGGCATAACTTATTCTTTACAGGGCCCGAAGACTCTTTTAGCTTAACCACAAAGGCCTGCCACATGGGTGTAGTGGGTCAAACCCTAACAACTTTCGGCCAAAAAACTGAACCGCCACCACTTACTGTGGAACCAAATCATCCCATCAACCAGTCATTACTAGGTATACCATGGTCCGAGGCCATTTCTATTGGCACATCCCGTCAATAAAGGGATCATACTCCGGATTTTTAGCGATATCATCAATGAAATCCATTAATCCTTGCGCGCATATATTGCATGTCACATTGGGAGCTAGAAATTTTTAGTATGCGTGGTGACCCTTGGTATTTTACCGATCTACAATAAGGGAAGTGGTAAATCTAATTCACCCACACTCTCATTCCCTACTCCATCGCCAAGAATTTTCACAAGCTCAAGTGCTCCAAGATCGGCACCACACTCCATTCTCTCCCCATTCCCTCCCTCCACCGCAAAACATGGCCGACAAGGGGAAAGGTGCTACTGCCAGCAAGAGTGGGCAGTGGCTTCCCTCCAACATCACTACCGGTACCATCACTGAGCTCTAGGCTGACGGGTACCTTCCTATCACTACTAAATGCCGATCTCCTGTGGGCGCGAGCGAGGTCTGCTCAGCCTTTTACATCCCCGCACCCCAAAAGGGGGAGCGGGTCATCTTCATATCCCACCTCATCCAAGGTATGGGTTCCCCCTCAACCCCTCTGTTAGGGGTCTTATGTTCTTTTACGGGCTTGACTTCCATCATTTAGCCTTGAACTCCCTTCTCCATATCTCCGCCTTCGTCACCTTTTGTGAAGCCTTGCTACGCATTGAGCCCCATTTTGGGTTGTGGGCAAAGATATTTTGCATCAAGCCACACAACAACGGTTCCAAACTTGTGGATTGTGGTAGGGCCATGATCAGAAAGATCCCCAAAGTGTCATAGCTAGAGGGGACATTCATCGAGACCGTAAAACTTTGGCAGCAGGAGTGGTTCTACCTAGCTGACATGCCATCAAGGAGCCTAGAGGAGGTTCCTGCCTTCTCGGTAAAGTTACCGAAGAGGCTGCATTCAGAGGCGAATCCACGTACATATTCATAGGCGAATGCTCCCACTTGATTTTTGACCCCATTTATACAAGGCCCATGCTTTACAAGGTTGCCCCCGCTTGGCCCATTGTGTTTGCCTCACTCCTTGTTTTTTTATGCTTATTATTATTTAGGCCATCTATGAGATACAAGGACTAAGCCCACCATGAGCTTGCTAAGTAGCCTAGCGGCCTACACACACAACTAGAAGCATTGTATGTCAAAACTAGGAAATGCTTTCTAAAAAAACTAGGAAATGCAAGACAGAGATGTGAGTCGCCGCCATGCCGCCTACTGCCGCGCCCTCAACAACTCACCTCCAGCGATCAGCCTCCCCTTCCGTTGTCCACCGCTTGCTGGCTGGCTTTCCATCCTTCCAGTTTTTGGAACTTGGAAGGTCGCTAGCTCTGTCATACCATTGATACAACATCAACCAAGGTAAGCCTTAGTGTTCTTCATCAGAAAGTTCCGCTTTCTTATTTTTTGTTCTAATTTCTAAATTCTTGGTTTGTTCCAATTTCTATGGTAGAAACTAATCTATAATTTCCCAACTGGAAGTTAGGTTGATTGAGTCTAGTTTTATGTAATAATTTTATTGGAGTACAAAATAAGTTTGATTATGTGGGTGATACTTCTCCAACATATCTATAATTTATGAAGTATTCATGCCATGTTTACAACAATTTTATATGGTTTTGGTATGACTTGGATGGAACAACCCAGACTGCCGCTGTTTTCAGCAGAACGACCGTGGTGTTGTTTTTTATGCAGAAATAAAGTTTTCAAATGCAACGAAACTTTTTGACGATATTTTTTGGAACGAAAGAGGCACTAGAAGCTTTGTGGGAGGACCAGAAGGTGAAGGAGGTGAGCACAAGACACTAGGTGGGTTGTGCCCACCTCGAGGCCCATCTTCACATGATTCCAACGGTGAAAAATCCTATAAATACAAAACCCCCAGAAATAACCCTAGACCAGAAGTTCCGCCACCGCAAGCGTCTGTAGCCACAAAGAACCAATCTAGACCCCGTTCCGGCACCCTACCGGAGGGGGAAATCATCACTGGTGGCCATCTTCATCATCCCGGTGGCCACCATGATGAGGAGGGAGTAGTCCACCCTCAGGGCTAAGGGTTTGTACCAGTAGCTATGTGTTTAATCTCTCTCTCTCTCTCTCTCTCTCGTGTTCTTGAGACGTCACAATCTTGATGTATCGCGGGTTTTGTTAATATAGTTGGATTTATGGTGTTTTCCCCTCTCTATCTTGTTGTGAATTAAGTTTTCCCTTTGAGATTTCGTTTCATCTGATTTAATACTTCTATGGATTTTAGAGCACTTGATGCATGTCTTGCTATGAATACCCATGGTGACAATGGGGTATCATATTGATTCACTTGATATGTGTTTTGGCACTCAACTCGTAGATTCCCGAGGTGACATTGGGGTAATCTATGCGTAGGGGTTGATGCACATTCTCGTCTTTGTCTCTGCGGTAGAAATCTTGGGGCACTCTTTGAGGTTCTCTTTGTTGGGTTGATTATTATGAATCTGAAATTATTTGATGCATATCGTATAATCAACTCACAGATACGCGCGGTGACATTGGAGTATCTAGGTGACATTAGAGTTGGTTGATGTGTATCATATGGTGTTATTTTAGTATGAACTCTTTGTTAGACCGATCATAAAGAATAGTTTGGTGTTATTTTAGTATGAACTCTAGGATAGATTGATCGAAAAGAATAGCTTGAGGTGGTTTCATACCCGACAAACAATTTCTTCTTATGTACTTCTCAAGATAAGAACTTTGGAGTGATTCTTCGTTGCACGTTGAGGGATGGTTATATGATCCAATTATATTAGCATGGTTGAGAGATTGCACTAGCAAAGTACAGACCCTAGGCCTCATTTCAAAGTATTGCAATACTGTTTGTGCTCCATTTTATCAATTCCTACCTTGCTGTTTTTTATTGTTACTATTACAAAAATCAATATCTACTATCATTACTAGACTTGTATCATCTCTTCGCCGAACTAGTGCACCTATACAATTCACCATTCTATTTGGTGTGTTGGGGACACAAGAGACTTTTTATTATTTGGTTGCAGGGTTGTTTGAGAGAGACCATCTTCATCCTATACCTCCCATGGATTGATAAACCTTAGGTCATCCACTTGAGGAAAATATTCTACTGCCCTACAAAACTCTGCACTTGGAGGCCCAACACGAATCTACAAGAACAAGTTCCATAGTACACATCAAGCTCTTTTCTGGTGTCGTTGCCGGGGAGGTGACTGCTTGAAGGTATATCTTTAGATCTTGCAATTGAGTCTTTTAGTTTCTTGTTTATCACTAATTTGGTTCATGAAAAGAAAACTACAAAAAAATGGAATTGAGGTTGCATCATATTATCCGTCTTTATCATGTCTTTATTGAAAATGATGAAAAGGAAATTGTGCTCAATTGATAGAAGAAGAATTTTATAAAATCTTTGAAAAAATCTTTGAATGATGAGCATGATTGCAATGTTGTTGGTATGAATTCTGTGAATATCCGTGATGCTAATGACATGCAAAGCCATAAGCTTGGGGATGCTATATTTGATGAAGATGATATTTTTGTCCCCCAAGTTTTGATGAGAATATTTATTATGATGATAACATGCCTCCTATTTATGATGATTATAATGATGCAAGTGGATTTAGAGAGGTCATGACTTTATTTAATGATGAATCCACTACTTTGGAAGAGGTTTCAATTGACTATGATAAAAAAGTTGATATCTATGATCATTATGGTGATGACATGTATGCGATATTGAATAATGATAACCATGAAACTTTTCATCATGATTTTAGTTTTCAGTCACATGAAAGTTATTTTGTTGATTTTGCTCCCACTACTATTCATGAGAATAAGTTTGCTTATGTGGAGAGTAATAAATGCTTGTGGATCATGAAAAGAATGCCTTTATGTAATATCTATATTTTTGAATTCATTCATGATGCTACTGAAAATTACTATGAGGGAGGAACATATGCTTCTACATGTCTTAATAATATCAAGTTTCCTCTCTATGTGTTGAAAATCTTGAAGTTTTGCTTGTTTTGTCTTCATATGCTAGTTGATTCATGTTCCCATAAATTGTTTGCTCACAAAATCCCTATGCATAGGAAGCAGGTTAGGATTAAATGTGCTAGTCATGTGCTTCATGGTGCTCCTGTTATGTTTCAATTCTTACCTTTTATGTGAGCATCATTGAAATCATCATGCCAAACAAAAAAGGCATTAAAGAAAAGCGCTTGTTGGGAGACAACCCAACATTTACACCCACTGTTCTTGTGTGTTCACATGATTATGCTACTGTAGTAATCATGTTTTATTGCCTTTGTTTCAATAAAGTGCCAAGTAAAGCCCTTGGGATAATGTGGATGATGGTTGACTTGATTCTGTGCAAAAACATAAACTTTTGCGCTAAGTACAGGAATTTTGTAAATTCACTGGAATGTGATTTTGATCTAAATTTTTTACATATGATTTATATACAAATTGCCTACGTTTTTCTCATTTTTCATAATTTTTGGAGTAGCATAAGTATGGTTAGAGTACAGATTACTACAGACTGTTCTATTTTTGGCATATTCTATTTTCAATACATAGTTTTCTTGTTTCCTAGTTTCTGTGGCTTATATTGCTCAATATAAATTGTGGAAATGATAAGGTACAGTAGGAATTGTGTTAGAAAAAATTATGAATCTTGTCTTTTTACAGTACCCAAGTGAATGATTTATCTTTATCATACTAACTTATCTCAAGAAGTTCCATTAAGTTTTGTGTGATTGAAGTTTTCAAGTTTTGGGTGAGATATTGATATGAGGAGAATATGGAGTGACAAGACCCTAAGCTTGGGGATGCCCAAGGCACCCCAAGCTAATATTCAAGGAATACCCAAGCAACTACGCTTGGGGATGCCCCGGAAGGCATCCCCGGGGCATCCCCTCTTTTGTCTTCAACATTATTGGTAACCTCACTTGGTGCTATATTTTCATTCGTCACATGATATGAGTTTTGCTTGGAGCGTCATTATATTTTGTTAGTATTTGCTTTCTGTTATTTAGAATAATGTTTTGCATATTTCATTTCAATAAAAATGTCAAGTATAGCCTTTACCATGCTTATTTTACAAGTCTATATGTGGCTGTTTGAAAACATAAAGTTGCATGCTAGTGCGTGAATTCTTTTAAAAAGTCAGAATGTGATAAAATGTTGAATTTTTGTGCACAATAATCTATTATAAATTTTCTATAGTGTGGTAAATTTTCAGAATTGTTGGAGTTAAACAAGTATTGATATTCCTGCTTCCTTTACAGACTATCCTATTTTGACAGTTTGCTATTATGTTTGCATTATTTGCATATGTTTGCTTGTTTAATGATTCTATTTGAGGATAGAAATATTAAATATGCAGATTAGTATGCAATGTTAAATAATAATTTTAGTGATTTGCTACAGTAGAGAATGATAAGGTTATTGCATTGATTTGTACTAACTTATCTCACGAGTTCTTGTTGAGTTTTGTGTGGGTGAAGTTTTTAAGATTTAGGGAAACTGTGATATAAAAAGAATTAAGGAGACACAAAAGCTCAAGCTTGGGGATGCCCAAAGCATCCCAAGATAATATTCCAAGAAGTCTCAAGCTAAGCTTGGGGATGCCCCGGTAGGCATCCCACCTTTCTTCATCAACAATTATCGGTTAGTATCGGTGGAGCCTAAGTTTTTTGCTTCTTCACATTAGTTGTGCTATTCTTGGAATGCCATTTTGTTCTGTTTAGCTTGTTGTTTTAATAAAATAATTAGATCTGAAAGTTTAAGACAGACTCCTCAAATGGCTACCCATTTACTTAACTACCTGCTTGATCTTCACTTATATCTTTTTGGAGTAGCTTGTCATTTACTCTTGTGCTTCACTTATATCCTATGAGTAAATTGTTGAATGAATTGAATATCATGAATTTGAAATTATATGTTCATATTATGCCTAGTAGTAGCTTCACACTAGGTTTAGAAAGTGAAATCTTTTGAAGCTTGACAATCACAATATTGGTCATATAAGCAATTCATGAATGATTAGTAAAAGGAAGAGAGCTTTGACATACAAATATATTATCTTGGACATCTTCTATGATTGTGAATACCCATTAATTATTTTCAAACTTGAGAAAATTAGTTGAGGTTGGACAAGGAAGGCAACGTAATGAGTTATGGTTATGTATATTTGCATAGAAGTTATATTGTCATGGATCCTCTAACATGTGGTGTTTGCCTAGGATCTTTTGCTAGCCAAAAATTCGTAGTAAGTAGAGATACTACTTGTGCATCCAAAAACCCTTAAGCTCAGTTTCTTGACACGAGTGTCCACTATACCTACCTATGGATTGAATAAGATCCTTTAAGTAAGTTGTCATCGATGCATAAAGCAACAAAAATTGCTCCTAAATATGTTTGATCTTTTATTGTAAGGAAAATTGAGCGTTGTACGAACTTGTGATGGCAAATTAATAAAAGCGACGGACTGCATAGTAAAGGTTGCTATCATAAGGGGTAATATAATGTGACGTTCCTTTGCATTAAGAGTTTGGGCATCCAACAATAAAAAGCGCATGACAACCTCTGCTTCCCTCTAGGAAGGGACTAGCTTTTACTTTTCAGTATTTACTTTAATGCAAGAGTCAATAGCATGCATTCTCATTTCAACCTCAATTATTCTCTAGTTGGCAAGCATCATGTGGTGGGGAAAGATCTAGGCATATATGACCAGTCAAATATATTTGATCATGAATTATTATTGTTGATAGTTATATCTATGATAAATGAGTTGGGAGGCGAAACATTAAGCCCCTATCTTTCTCTGTGTTCGATGGATGCCATTTGTTCTAAGAATATGCTTTGAGTACTAGCAATCATAGAAGACTATATGATGATTGAGTATGTGGAGCTCTTACTTAGATTCCGTTGAATAAATTGAGTTGCAATTGTTTGGTGACTAAGAATATAAGTTCTTGAGTTTCAAGAGAATTCATTGTTTGAACCTTAACATGTGAATTGGTTGCTACTTTATCATTATGAGTTTATGAAAGAGTTGTTGTTATGATTCTAGGAAAAGTGACTAAAATTATCATTGATCAAACTTATGCACTTCAATTGCAATCACACTTCATAAATTATTTCTTTTATCATTTACCTACTCGAGGACGAGTAGGAATTAAGCTTGGGGATGCTGATACGTCTCCAACGTATCTATAATTTATGAAGTATTCATGCCATGTTTACAACAGGTTTATATGGGTTTGGTATGATTTAGATGGAACTAACCCGGACCGACATTGTTTTCAGCAGAACTACCGTGGTGTTGTTTTTTGTGCAGAAATAGAAGTTCTCCAAATGCAATGAACTTTTAATGATTTTTTTGGAACAAAAGAGGCACTAGAAGCTTCATGTGAGGACCAGAAGGTGAAGGAGGTGAGAACAAGACACCTGGGTGCGCCAGGAGGCCCAGGCGCGCCCAGGTGGGTTGTGCCCACCTTGGGGCCCATCTTCGCGTGATTCCGACACTGAAAAATCCTATAGATACAAAAAAAACCAGAAATAACCGTAGGTCAGAAGTTTGCCGCCGCAAGCCTCTATAGCCATGAAAAACCAATCTAGACCCCGTTCAGGCACCCTGTCGGAGGGGGAAATCATCACCGGTGGGCATCTTCATCATCACGACGGCCACCATGATGAGGAGGGAGTAGTCCACCCTCGGGGCTGAAGGTTTGTTCCAGTAGCTATGTGTTTAATCTCTCTCTCTCTCTCTCTCTCTCTCTCTCTCTCTCGTGTTCTTGAGATGTCACGATCTTGATGTATCACGGGCTTTGTTAATATAGTTGGATCATATGGTGTTTTTCCCTCTGTATCTTTTTGTGAATTGAGTTTTCCCTTTGAGATTTCGTTTTATCGGATTGAATACTTTTGTGGATTTGAGAGCACTTGATGTATGTGTTGCTATGAATATTGTGGTGACAATGGGGTATCATTTTAATTCACTTGATATGTGTTTTGGCACTCAACTCACGAATTCCCAAGGTGACATTGGGGTAATCTATGCATAGGGGTTGATGCACGTTCTCGTCTTTGTTTCTCCGGTAGAAATCTTGGGACGCTCTTTGCGGTTCTTTGTGTTGGATCGAGTATTATGAATCAGAAATTGTTTGATACATATCATATAATCAACTCACAGATACTCGTGGTGACATTGGAGTATGTAAGTGACATTAGAGTTGGTTGATGTGTATCATTAATACGTCTCCAGCATATCTATAATTTTTGATTGTTCCATGCTATTATATTACCCCTTTTGGATGTTTATGGGCTTTATTTTACACATTTATATCATTTTTGGGACTAACCTTATTAACCGGAGGCCCAACCCATATTGCTGTTTTATTGCCTGTTTCAGTATTTCGAAGAAAAGGAGTATCAAACGGAGTCCAAACGGAATGAAACCTTCGGCAGCGTGATTTTTGGAAATATTATGATCCAGGAGACTTGGAGTGCAAGCCAGGGGAGCATCGAGGGAGCCACGAGACAGGGGGGCGCGCCCACCCCCTGGGCGCGCCCTACCCTCTCGTGGGCCCCTCGAGGCTCCCCCGACCGACTTCTTTCTCCTATATATTCCCATATACCCTAAAAACATTGAAACAGAAGATAGATCGAGAGTTCCGCCGCCGCAAGCCTTTGTAGCCACCAAAAACCTCTCGGGAGCCCATTCCGGCACCCTGCCGGAGGGGGAACCCATCACCGGTGGCCATCTTCATCATCCCGGCACTATCCATGACGAGGAGGGAGTAGTTCACCCTAGGGGCTAAGGGTATGTACCAGTATCTATGTGTTTGATCTCTCTCTCTCTCGTGTTCTCTCTATGGCACGATCTTGATGTATCGCGAGCTTTGCTATTATAGTTGGATCTTATGATGTTTCTCCCCCCTATACTCTCTTGTGATGAATTGAGTTTTCCCTTTGAAGTTATCTTGTCGGATTGAGTCTTTAAGGATTTGAGAACACTTGATGTATGTCTTGCCATGCCTATCTGTGGTGACAATGGGATATCACGTGCCACTTGATGTATGTTTTGGTGATCAACTTGAGGGTTCCGCCCATGAACCTATGCATAGGGGTTGGCACACGTTTTCGTCTTGATTCTCTGGTAGAAACTTTGGGGCACTCTTTGAAGTACTTTGTGTTGGTTGGATGAATCTGAGATTGTGTGATGCATATTGTATAATCATGCCCACGGATACTTGAGGTGACATTAGGGTTTTGGTTGATTTGTGTCTCAAGGTGTTATTCTAGTACGAACTCTTGAATAGATTGATCCGAAAGAATAACTTTGAGGTGGTTTCATACCCTACCATAATCTCTTCGTTTGTTCTCCGCTATTAGTGGCTTTGGAGTGACTCTTTGTTTCATGTTTAGGGATTGTTATATGATCTATCTATGTTATTATTGTTGAGAGAACTTGCACTAGTGAAAGTATGAACCCTAGGCCTTGTTTCCTATCATTGCAATACCGTTTACGCTCACTTTTATCATTAGTTACCTTGCTGTTTTTATATTTTCAGATTACAAAAACCTATATCTACCATCCATATTGAACTTGTATCACCATCTCTTCGCCGAACTAGTGCACCTATACAATTTACCATTGTATTGAGTGTGTTGGGGACACAAGAGACTCTTTGTTATTTGGTTGCAGGGTTGTTTGAGAGAGACCATCTTCATCCTACGCCTCCCATGGATTGATAAACCTTAGGTCATCAACTTGAGGGAAATTTTCTACTGTCCTACAAACCTCTGCACTTGGAGGCCCAACAACGTCTACAAGAAGAAGGTTGTGTAGTAGACATCAAGCTCTTTTTTGGCGCTGTTGCCGGGGAGGTGAGTGCTTGAAGGTATATCTTTAGATCTTGCAATCGAATCTTTTTGTTTCTTGTTTTATCACTAGTTTAGTTTATAAAAGAAAACTACAAAAAAATGGAGTTAAGTCTGTCTCATACACTTCGTCTTTTTAATATCTTTCGTGAGTATGATGGAAAGGAAAATTGTGCTCAAGTGCTAGAATAAGAATGCATTAAAATGCTTGCTACTAAATCTTTGAATAATGAGCATGATTCCAATGTTGTTAGTATGAACTCTTTGACTATCCATAGTACTAATGATGATTGCACTAGTTATGATGAAAATGTCTCTTATAAGTATGTTGATTTTTGTGGAGTAGATTGTGTTTACAAGTACACACCAAATAGGGAAGATAGATATTGAAAGAGGCATAAGCATTTAGAAACTAAATGGTTGCAAGAAAGGCTAAATGTGAGTGCTGAAAATTTAAATTTCCTTTGTCGTACTTGTGAACTTTGCAATGAACGTGGTCGTTTACATCTCCGATGCAAATTGTTTCATGATCAAATTGTGTCCAAAAATTGTGATGATTTGATCTCCCTTGCTCATTACAATGAACTTAGTTTGCTTTTGGGTTATGAAGAATTGAAACGTTTAATTAAGGACCTTCCAGAATTTGCCCATAAGAAATTCCTTGATATTGATCTAGAGAAGATTTATTTGTATTGTGCAGTGAATTGCATTGAAAATCCTTATATTGCCAATTACCTAAAGAAAAGAATATAAGATGAAGAGAATACTAATGAAAGGGAAGAGACTTCCCAATCTCCTCCTATTATTTCTTATGATGAATCAGGTAACAAGGAGGAGCTTTCTATTCAACCAATCTCATCAATAAGGAGCTCAAAGAGGAAGGTTGAACCCACACATAATGTGAAGAAGAAAAAGAAAAGAAGGAGCAACAAACGTAGAAAGGTATCCCTCCCAAATGATGCTGCTCCTACTACTCATTGTGATGATGATAATTGCTATACTATTGGTGCTATCCATATTTTTAATGACGAGAGTTATTATGTTTATGATATGAAAGGGCCCAAGCTTGGGGAAGCTATGTTTGAGGATGAAATATTTGAGAATATATTTGCTGAAATTAATGTCTGTCCCAAGCTTGGGGATGCTATGTTTAATGAAAATGAAAATTTTAGCATCCACAGTTTTGATATGCAAAGTTGTTACGATGATAGCTTGCCTCTTACCTATGATGATTATATTGATGAAAGTGGGTTTGGAAGAGTGTCAAGTTTAGGAAGTAGTTATCCCACTATTTTGGAGGATGTTGAATTTTATTTTGATGAATACGAAAGTGGATTTGGAAGAGTGTCAACTTTATTTAGTGATTCCACTATCTTGGGAGAGGTTTCAATCGATTATGATGAGAACGAAGTTGCTACTTATGATGATTATTGTGATGAAACTTATGCTATAAAAAGTAGTGATGATTATATTTACAAATCTTGTCATGATTATGATTACCCTTTTTCTGAACATTACTCTTTTAATGTGGAAACAATTTTTAGTGTTCAAGTCTCTTATGATACTCCCACTATTCCGAATGAGAAGATTTTGCTTATGTGGAGAGTAGTAAATTTTCTATGCTTGTAGATCATGAAAATAATGCTTTAGGTGCTGGTTATATTGTTGAATTCATTCATGATGCTACTGAAAATTATTATGAGGGAGAACATATGCTTGTAGGAATTGCAATAATATCAAGTTTCCTCTCTATGTGTTGAAAATCTTGAAGTTATGCTTGTTTAGCCTTCCTATGCTAATTGATTATTGTTCCCATAAGTTGTTTGCTCACAAAATCCCTATTCATATGAAGTGGGCTAGGCTTAAATTTGCTAGTCATATGCTTCATGATGCTCCCGTTATGTGTCAATTCTTATCTTTTAGGTGAGCATCATTGTCATCATCATGCCTAGCTAGAAAGGCATTAAAGAAAAGCGCTTGTTGGGAGACAACCCAATATTTATCCTTACTATTTTTGTGTGTTCAAATGATTATGCTACTGTAGTAATCATGTTTTATAGCTTTTGTTTCAATAAAGTGCCAAGTAAGACCTTTAGGATAGCTTACGGTGATAGTTGCGTTGATCCTGCTGAGAATCAGAAACTTTTGCACCCAGTAAATTAGTTTTGTTAATTCGCAGAAACGTGATCTTGATCTGATTCTTTTTGATCTGTATTTTTACACGAATTTATTATGACTTCCTAATTGGTTAGGATTTTTGGAGTTGCAGAAGTATGCTATTGATACAGATTACTACAGACTATTCTGTTTTTGACAGATTCTGTTTTCTATGTGTTGTTTGCTTATTTTGATGAATCTATGAGTAGTATCGGAGTGTATGAACCATAGAGAAGTTAGAATACAGTAGATATTACACCAATATGAATTTAGAATGAGTTCATTACAGTACCTAAGTTGTGGTTTTATTTTCTTATACTAACAGAGCTTACGAGTTTTCTGTTGTGGAGTTTTCAAGTTTTGGGTAAAGATTCGATGGACTATGGAATAAGGAGTGGCAAGGGCCTAAGCTTGGGGATGCTAAAGGCACCCCAAGGTAATATTCAAGGTCAACCAAGAGCCTAAGCTTGGGGATGCCCCGGATGGCATCCCCTCTTTCGTCTTCGTTCATCAGTAACTTTACTTGAACTATATTTTTATTCACCACATGATATGTGTTTTGCTTGGAGCATCATTTTATTTTGTTAGTATTTGCTTGCTGTTATTTATATTAATGTTTTTCATCTATATTGTCAATAAAAATGTCAAGGATAGCCTTTGCCATGCTTATTTTGCTAGTATACATGTTGCTGTTTGAAAACAGAAAGTTTACCGCTGTTGCAAAAATTCCCTAGAAAATTCGGAGAATGGTATAATGTCGAAACGTTTTGCATATTAAGCTCTGATAAATTTATTACAGTGGGAATTTTCTTTCATAATTTTTGGAGTTAGGGAAGTATGATGAATCTTGCATTCTTTACAGACTATACTGTTTTGGCAGATTGCTGTTATGGTTGCATTGTTTGCATATGTTTGCTTGTTTAATGATTCTATTTGAGGATATGAGTGTTAAATATGCAGATGCATTTAGTATGCAATGTTGACTAATAATTTTAGTGATTTGTTACAGTAGAAAATGATAAGGTTTTGCATTGGTTTATACTAACCTATCTCACGAGTTCTTGTTGAGTTTGGTGTGGATGAAGCTTTTGATAAAAAGAGAAACCATGATACGAGAGGAATTAAGGAGACACAAAAGTTCAAGCTTGGGGATGCCCAAGGCACCCCAAGATAATATTTCAAGAAGTCTCAAGCATCTAAGCTCGGGGATGCCCCGGTAGGCATCCCACCTTTCTTCTTCAACAACTATCGGTTAGTATCGGTTGAGCCTAAGTTTTTGCTTCTTCACATGAGTTGTGCTATCCTTGCAATGTCATTTTATCTTTCTTTGCTTGCTGTTTGAATACAATACCAAGATCTGAAATTCCTTAATGTTAGAGAGTCTTCACATAGTTGCACAATTATTCGACTACTCATTGATCTTCACTTATATATTTCGGAGTAGTTTGTCATTTGCTCTAGTGCATCACTTATATCTTTTAGAGCACGACGGTGGTTATATTTTGTAGAAATTGCTAGTCTCTCATGCTTCACTTATATTATTTTGAGAGCCCTTAAGAACAGCATGGTATTTGCTACGGTTACAAAGTTAGTCCTAGAATGATGAGCATCCAAGTTGGGTATAATAAAAACTATCATAGAAAGTGAATTGGATGTTGTCGGTTCAATATCCGGCGTATCTCGTAGTAGGGGTCCTAAGCTAGGCGTCTTGGAGCGATGGTAACATGGACACAGGATTTTACCCAGGTTCGGGCCCTCTTGATGGAGGTAAAACCCTACGTCCTGCTTTTGATTGTATTCATATGGGGTATAGTACAGAGTACATGTATCTACCACGAGATGATAGTAAAGAATATGAGATTGTATATTGACTAGCCTGGCCTCGGTTTATATAAGACACCGGAGGCCTAGGGTTTAGGAGAGTCCTTGTCTTGGGCTCCAAGTCTTGTGGAGTCTTCCTTGTATGCGGCAGGGGTTGTCCGAACTGGCCCATGAGTATACGGCCATGAGGGTCCTCGGCCCAATCCAACTGATTGGGAGACGACGTGGTGAGTACCCCCTAGTCCAGGACACCGTCAGTAGCCCCCTGAACCGGTCTTTCAAGTTGGGGATGCTCCGCGATTCTTCCGAACTGTTCTTCATCTTTAGTCGTCGGTCTTGCAAATTGGTTTAACAAATCTTCTCATCTTCGATCTTGAGGATCGCCGAAGTGCATCCGAAGAGTTTACACGTTGGGTATCGAAGGAGCCGTTTGAATTTTCAGCCTTTATCAATGCCTTATTATTTTTTGCCATACCTCAGGTTTGAAGTTGTTCCCGAGCGGCAGTGTCCTCTTGCATCCGAGCTCCAACGCCGGACTGCATTCGAGGTATCCTTTGCAGCCGAGCACCAACGCCGGACCGCTTTCGAGCTCCAACGCCGGAATGTATCCGAGCTCCAACGCCGGAATGTATCCGAGCTCCACCGCCGGACTGTATCTGAGGAGTATTGCTACAGCCGAGCTCCAACACTGAACTGCATCCGAGCTCCAACGCCGGTCTATGTCCAAGCTCCAACCCCGGACTATATCCAAGGTGTCATAGATCACCTTGGTTCAAAAAAGTTGAAGGAGTTTAGCCGAGCTTAATGCCGGAAATGCCCTCTACGGAGCCAGCCACGGGCGTCCGAGCTTTATGCCGGACTGTATCCGAGGCGGTGCACCACCTAGACCATGGGCTGATTTTTATGAATTTAATTCCGAATTATGCAATGTAATCTCTGCCGAGATGTATAGCCAGTAGCCCTCAAGGTGCGTGTTGGCCTAATATCCGGGATGCACCTGAAGGAAAAAATCAAACCGCTAACCCTAGTAGCCCCTGAGACTCAGGTCGATTCATAAAATCAGCCTGAGGATCAATTCCCAGCTCGGCAGCATACTTAGGAATAGAAACACGATGTGCAAAGTCCTCGAGACTCAGGTTGGGTGCGGCCGACTAACCTGAGGATAATAATCTCCTCGAAAACTATATTGCGCTTTAAATTTTCTGCATTGGATTGTCAATGCGGTAGCCCCCAAGACATTGGTCGGGTGGCAACACCAGATCAGGGGATCGATGTGCCCTTTAAATATTTATAAATAATAAGCTCGAAGCCTAGTAGCCCCCGAGCCTTAATGCAGGCACGGGAGTCCGAATTAAGGATCGATATCCATAGTAAAATCATAAATTATATGTAATGACTCTATGTATTCAAGTACTTTACGCCATTAATGCTCGGATCCGCATTGTACAAAACTTTGTTGACCGACCATCGGCTTCAACCACCTCGGCCCGCAGCCGAGGGGTGTTTGTCCTACTTTATAAAGCCTTTATGAGGGCAAAGATTTACGGCAAACAAGGCAATCCGGCCATACGGTTTTATAAACAAAGGTACGCGGAGAGACATGTTATATTATTGTTTAACATAATAAACATCGTCCAAAGAAAATAGTCCCGCTATCGGTTCCTTTCTTTGGGTTGTCATGCTAAGCATGATCATGAAACCTCAGCTCCGATCAACGTGGGAGAAAAATACTGAGGATTTAGTTCGGGGAAAGCTTCCAAACTCTGTGGTCTAAATGAACCCAAATTTTCACTTCCATTGTGACCGTTTACAATCTGAAAGTGGCACATCGTCGATTTCTACCCCCTTGTAGATGCTATGCAGGGTGTTTCCGGAATAACAAGACAACCATTAGCCGACGTCTCGGTGCCCGAAGGCGGTTGTGTTGGCGGAAACGAGGCAATCAGATATGCGGGCTTTATAAATTTTCACTTAGTCATATGAGCTTAAAGTTGGGAGGCCAGCAAGTAGCCCCCGGTTAGTGTTCGGCGACAGCCAAGGTCAAGCCGTAAAAACTTCGGCCAATGTTATGAAGGGCCCGCCATTTAATACAGTCATCGGACCGCTGACCATTTTACACTTTATTGTGACAGTCAGTTTTTGGCTTTCTCCACTAAGGTGCTTAACCATGCGAGATGGAAGCACAATCGCAGTGGTTCTCCTTTTGCACATCTAGCCGAACAAAGCGGAACGTAGGAGGCAAGCACAGGATCCGGGCAACCCAACTATTGACCGAAGACACCATTCGGAACTAATGCATATATAGCAATATCCGAGAATTTTTGCCGAATCTCTAAAGGTGTCCTGCGTTGCACTACGAGACTTATGCGGAAAACACTCAAATGGTTGAAAAGTGCCACAGGATTGGAAAACCAAAAGCGTTAGTAAAAACTCGACGTCCGAACTAGATCAATTGTTTGGTGCCAATCAGAAAATTGGTCTTAGAAAAAAAGAATTGTGCTTCTGTCGTGCTTTAACATGACACATCCTATCTCAAGACTTCAAGCGGGTCAGCCTACGGCTTCAACCTCCTATCCCGAAGGTGGAGTACTTCTCATTAGGCCAGTTTAGCAAACTTTAGCGGCTTTGAGAGAGAAATTAGGCTCCCCGGCTATTGACCACACACTCGCGTCGAAAAAAGGACTGATAGAAAAGACTTTGCAACGACTAAGAAGAAGAACACTTATTATAAAACAACTCACTTAAATCTAAGAGCCCCCAAGTGACTTGGGTAAAAGAATTTTATGCATAATGATTGTATGTACCGAAGTACTTATATATCATATCTATGTTCACCCGAACTTTAAACGCGTCTTAACCGACTGTCGGCTTCTCCCTCTTCGGCCAAGGGCCGAAAAGTGTTATGTACTCCACCTGTCGAGAATATCGACGGTGTTTCCGATAACCAGGCAATCATGCCATAAGGCTGTAACAGACAAAGCGCGCTCGGGGAAATTATGCTATATTACCGACGAAGTGTAAGAAGCATCTTCGAAGAAAATAGTACCCCCACCGATACCTTTCTTTGGTTGCTCACTACGAGACTTGTGCAATAGTTTTTTTGTACTCCTGAGTTCCGTTGTGTGCCGACCATTATTGAAAATAGTAAGAGCGCTAGCTTTCGGCTTTACCCAGTCTGAGGTCCGGCTCGGGTGACCCGATCGTGACTGTCGGTGTCAAAACCGGCGGATCTCGGGTAGGGGGTCCCGAACTGTGCGTCTAGGCGGATGGTAACAGGAGACAAGGGACACGATGTTTTTACCCAGGTTCGGGCCCTCTCGATGGAGGTAAAACCCTACTCCTGCTTGATTGATATTGATGATATGGGTAGTACAAGAGTGGATCTACCACGAGATTAAGGAGGCTAAACCCTAGAAGCCAGCCTATGGTATGATTGTTGTAATGGTTGTTGTCCTACGGACTAAAACCCTCCGGTTTATATAGACACCGGAGAGGGCTAGGGTTACACAGAGTCGGTTACAATGGTAGGAGATCTACATATCCGTGTCGCCAAGCTTGCCTTCCACGCCAAGGAAAGTTCCATCCAGACACGGGACAGAGTCTTCAATCTTGTATCTTCATAGTCTTGGAGTCCGGCTGACGATGATAGTCCGGCTGTTCGGACACCCCCTAGTCCAGGACTCCCTCAGTAGCCCCTGAACCAGGCTTCAATGACGATGAGTCCGGTGCGCATATTGTTCGGCATTGCAAGGCGGGTTCCTCCTCTGAATAATTCATAGAAGATTGTGAACACCAGGATAGTGTCCGGCTCTACAAAATAAATTCCACATTCCCCCGTAGAGAGAATAATATGTACACAGGTTCAATCTGCTGACGTATTTTGCGGCATGATGTCACACCACTACCAAGCCTTTACTTGAATCATTTTTTTATTATCCCACCTCAGCGCGTTAAGCGAAGCGGTTTCCTTGGCACGTCTTGTCGAAGCAGAGATCGTGTTCCCCTTATTCCGGGATTCTCATCAATACGGACGTGGGTAACCCAACCGCGCCATTGATGGTGGCGCTTGGGAGATAAGCGAGTTTTACCAGGCCGGTGGGGACACATAGTCTTCGTCCGCCCATATATAAGGGGATAAGGATCCACCTTTTTTACCTACGCCTTCTTCCTCCTTTGCTTATCCATCTCCGCGCACTCGAGCTCCTGCGCCCAAGCCCGCACATCTTGTCTCGACCTTCTCCAGTCATGTCCGGAGCGGGAGGCAAGTGGTTGGCTTCCTCCGTTACAAAGGAGCACATCAAGAAGCTGCGCGGCGCCGGATACCTGTCCGGTGACATCGCGCACCGCCTGCCCGACAAGGGGCAGCTCATCCCCACCCCCAGGCCCCATGAGAGGGTCGTATTCCTTCCCCACTTCCTCCGCGGACTGGGCTTCCCATTGCATCCCTTCGTCCGGGGGCTCATGCACTATTACGGCCTGGACTTCCATGATCTGGCGCCAAACTTCATCCTCAACATCTCGGCGTTTATCGTCGTGTGCGAGGCCTTCCTCTGCATCCAGCCCCACTTCGGCCTGTGGCTCAAGACCTTCAACGTCAAGCCGAAGGTAGTGAAGGGCGTCCAAGCGGAGTGCGGAGGCGCCATGCTGGGCAAGATGCCCAACGTCATCTGGCTCGAAGGGGCCTTCGTGGAGTCCGTCAAGGGGTGGCAATCGGGGTGGTTCTACATCAGCGAGCCGCGTGACCCAAAATGGGCGGCGGCCTCCGAGTTTAGATCTGGTATCCCGATGCAGCTCACCTCCTGGAAAGAGAAGGGCTTGCTATGGGGCAGTTCGGAGGAGCTGACAGGACTCCAGTCCTGTCTCCAGACCTTGGTGAACAAGAAGCTTAGGCTTGTCAATGTGATCCAGGTCATGCTCGTCCGCCGGATTCTCCCCTGCCAACAGCGGGCCTTTAACTTGTGGGAGTTCGATCCGGCACAGCACCGGACCCTGAGCGGGCTCTTCGACATGACGTACGAAGATGCCTGGAGGGTGCTGTTCAAGGGCGGAGAAGCCCCCGCGTCCGCGACGGAAGACCGCGGATTCAGCACCAAGCGCCCGGCCGGCGAGGTAAGCTTTGTTATCCTCTGTGGGACATTTATTTTCTTTCACAATTTAATGTTATGTGGGATCTAAAACTCCCAATGCCTTTGACAGGACTGGCAGAGGACGTCCGGACAGGTGGACTGTCCGGTTCCCCTTCCTGAAGAACCAGCGGACGCCCGGTTAGCGGGGCTGCTAGTCCTGGCACTTTATGTGGTGCCGGAGAAGAAGGCCAAGAAGAAGGCCGCGGGAACTCGAAGGAGTTCCCGGCGCCAGGTGATATCGGACTCATCGTCCGATGGCTCCGAGGCGGACTCCTCCCCCGAAGACGAGGAGGAGAAAGAGGACTCTCCCCCGGAGAGGGGAGAGAGGTAAAGGAAGGCTTCCCCACCGGGGGAGGTCGAAGGGTCTAAGAGGGGAAGGACCCTTCGTCCGGACAGCACCGCCCACGCCAACGACGGCGACGAGGAGTGGCCCTCAAGGGCCAAGCCCCGGGCAAGATCGTAAGTATCCGGACTCCTGAGTGATTTGTAATTTCTTTTTCGTGCCACGTAGTGTCCTTCTAATGCCGCATACTGTCTGTAGCCCAGCCGAGGAGGATCTTCCCGCTTCATCCAGCAGGTCCTTGGCGCTGTCGGACGTGGATTCCATTCCGACCGCCTCCACCCCTCGCGGTGCTGAGGACGCCGAGGTGGGATCCCAAGAGGGGACCCGCCAGGAGGGGGAGGCTCCGGAGGTGCCACAAGGCAACCTCCCGGACTTCGTGCCAGACTCCGCGCCAGAACCCGCAATGGTTCCGGAGTCCGGCAGGCGGCCCCTTCGCAAGAAGGGCAAGACCGTGACACCGGCGGCCTCCGTCCAACCGGAGGCGCCGGACAACTTGTTGGAGGCGCTCAACGGCGCTTCCATCGAGGAAGAACACCGCACTATTATGAGTGCGGTGATTCAGAAGGTTCAGCTCGCCAAGAGCGGGCTGACTGACGCTTGTAGCAGCCTTCTAACAGGCTTTGAGGTAAGAAGCTTTAAAATACGTAATGCAATACCGCATAGACAGTAGCCCCTGATGCTCGGTTCGGTGTTCGGAAAGAAAAACTGGACTGAGGATCTATAAAAGATATACGCAGGAGTGCTAAAAATTATGTCAATATGGGTTTGCAGGCTGTGCTACTGACCTTTGCCGCACTGACTGCGGAGGTCGGTGCTTTGAAGTAGGATCTCGAGCGGTCCGAGCGAGAGCTCGGCCTTGCCAAGAAGCAGCTCGAGGACAAAGAAGGTGAGTAACACCACTTTGAATTTTGTACCTTATAGAAAAGGATTTTTGGTTGCAATAGAAATAACGAGGATAACGTGGGTACTGCAGGGGCCACGAGCGAGGTGGCGACCCTGAAGGAGGCCGTGTCCGCGGCCGAACGCAATGCGGCCACGGAACGGGCGGAGCGAGAGACGCATGAGGCGCGGGTGGCGGAGTGCGGCAAGAGCTCCAGGCTCTCATGGAGAAGCATGAGAGTTTGGAGCGCGACTCGAAGACTTGAGAGTCCGATCTTGCCTCGGCTCTTGAAAGTGCCAAAGCCGCTAAGGCCGAGGCCCATAAGGCCCTCCAGGAGATTGAGGCGACGAAGAAGATAGCGGCGGGTAAGGCATTTTTCATGCAAAGCAAGCATGTGAATGTAAATTACCTGTTACTTACCCGAATTCGGAGCTCTCCAGGGGCGTTTGCAGATCTGCCTCGCAGCGTGTCCGATGCCGCCGCATTCTACCGGGCTGAAGAGGGGAGCTGAACGGAGAAGGTCTTCTGGTCTCAGTACGCTGAGGCCGGACATCCGGTGCCCCCTAGCGACCAGCTGAAGCAGCTGGTCCAGCTCCACAAGGTAGCCGAGCAGGCCATGAAGGGCCTCATAGTCCGGTTGTGGCCTGGAGAGGCCATGCCTGGGAGCTACTTCGGCCTCGTACGGCGGCTGGTGGATGCGTGCCCCTGGGTGGAGGTCATCAAGCGCTCCGCCTGTATTGAAGGTGCCCGTCGGGCCCTTGCCCGCGCAAAGGTGCATTGGGGCAGGCTGGATGCGGAGAGGCTCCTGACGGACGCGCCGCCGCCGGGCAAAGAGTATCGTACGCCCGAGATGTACTATAAGACTGTCCTGAAGGGTGCCCGCAAGATTGCGGATGAGTGCCCCAGAGATGTAATTATTGAGTAGACTCGCCATGTGTTATCCTGTGCGCTGAAAACGTTGTTCATATGCGCTAAGCAATGCTTGTTTAATTTAAAATATTACCTTCTGTGCGGTCGTATATCAAATCTGAGAGATGGCAAGTCGTCGGCTTCAGCCCCCATGCCACGAGTGCTGGGGTGTTCGGGATAAACTTGAGCGCTCTTGTTCCCATTTTTGGGTCCATCTATGGAGGCGCTCAACACAACGAACAAGGCAACCGGACTTATAATGCTTGAACACTCTCACTTAGCCATAGAATTCTATAATTTTAAATTTCGGCGAAGCCCCTAGTGTCGGAAGACCGAGTTCGGGGCGCTATCCACGCCTGGGCCGGACACTATCCGGTTCCTCGCTCTAAGCGGCATAAGTCTTTAGGGACTCGAAAAGACCTCTAGAACAGCAACCAGTCTCTCGCCTTATCATGACAGTCAGTTTTAGCTTTCTCCACTGAGGCGCTCGCCCAGCTCAACCGGGGCGCAATCGCAGTGGTTCTCCCAGTGCTACCTTAGCCGACGGAACGGAACGTAAGGTACCAAAACATGGGAGCCGGGTAAACCCAACTATTGACCCAAGACATGATTCGGAGCCGATGCATATAATGCTATAAGTTCGGGGTGCCGCACTTGTGAAAGTGTTCGGACTTATCACACCATAATGCGGGGAACATAAGCCCCTAGTGTATTCGGCCGTACCAGGATGTACGGGTGCAAGATGTCGTTAATGAACATATATGTAAAAAAGGTAATGCAATTATAGGCAAAAAGTGCTGCATTGTTTATTTCAAGGAATTCTGCTATGAGTGCAGAACGATACAAATGGTGCGGAAAGCAAGGGTTTGGACTATTTAATCATGTCCCCCTCCAGGGGTGGGCTGCGGAATTGTGTAATAAACAGATTTAATGCTCGTAATGGAGACCACCTGAGTGTTCGTCGTGGCCCTTGATCGTCCCTGGCTGTTGCATCGTGAGTTCGGCCAATCTACTGCCGGACAGGACCTCTTGTAAACGGAGTCCTGTAGATAAGATAAAAGGAAAGAAAAAAAGGAAAAGAAAAAGAGCGACACACTTAGGAGCCCCTGGTGTGGTTGAGCCGCACTCTGGGCCTGCCGTGGTCGTGCCCCTCTCCCTATGGCCAAGGTATCTCCAGAGCATAATGATGTACGCGAGGAGCTTGTCTTGCAATCATGCAAGGGCTGGGGGTGGGGCCGCATTGCTACGCGTGCTCGGAACGTGCCAGGTGGTCTTGATGTATGTTGCTCCGGGCCCATTTAATCATGTCCGGTCTTTTAACGGCCGGACTCGAAAATTTCCTTAAGAGGCTATTCTGTACTTCTGCCGCGAGAGCCGCTGTGTGTTCCTCCGTTCGGAGGGAGCGTTCAGTGTTTCCGTTGACCGTGATGACTCCACGAGGGCTTGGCATCTTGAGCTTGAGGTATGCATAATGCGGCACCGCGTTGAACTTTGCAAATGTGGTTCGTCCGAGCAGGGCGTGATAGCCACTGCGGAACGGGACTATGTCGAAGATTAACTCCTCGCTTCGGAAATTATCCGGTGATCCGAAGACCACTTCCAGTGTGACCGAGCCTGTACAATTGGCCTCGACACCAGGTATGACGCCTTTGAAGGTCGTCTTTGTAGGTTTAATCCTTGAGGGGTCTATGCCCATCTTTCGCATTGTATCCTGATAAAGGAGGTTCAGGCTGCTGCCACCGTCCATGAGGACTCTAGTGAGGTGAAATCCATCGACGATTGGGTCTAAAACCAATGCGGCGAATCCGCCATGGCGGATACTGGTGGGTGGTCCCTTCGATCAAAAGTGATCGGGCAAGAGGACCATGGGTTGAGCTTCGGGGCGACTGGCTCCATCGCATATACGTCCCGGAGTGCACGGTTCCGCTCCCTCTTGGGTATGTGGGTTGCGTATATCATATTTACCGTCCGCACTTGTGGGGGGAAACCCTTCTGTCCTCTACTGTTCGGCGGCCGGGTTTCTTCCTCGTCGTCGCTGTGCAGCCCCTTGTCATTGTTTTCGGCAATTAACTTGCCTGCCTGCTTGAATACCCAACAATCCCTGTTGGTGTGGTTAGCTGGCTTTTTGGGGGTGCCATGTATCTGGCAAGAGCAGTCGAGTATTCGGTCCAAATTGGACGGACCCGGAGTAGTTCTTTTGAATGACTTCTTCCATTGACCGGGTTTAGAGCCTCTGAATCCAGCGTTGACTGTCGTATCCTCATTGTTATCACCGTTAACGCGGCGTTTGTTTTTGTTTCGACGCGACCTGCCATTGTGGTCCTTAGTATCCGGACCGCCAGCATTTTTGCTGAGGTTGTTGCTGCGAGCTAGCCAGCTGTCCTCTCCCGCACAGAAGCGGGTCATGAGTGATGTGAGGGCTGCCATGGATTTCGGCTTTTCCTGTCCTAGGTGCCGGGCTAGCCACTCGTCGCGGATGTTATGTTTGAAGGCTGCGAGGGCCTTTGCATCCGGACAGTCGATGATTTGATTTTTCTTTGTTAAGAACCGTGTCCAGAACTGTCTGGCCGATTCGTCTGGCTGCTGAATTATGTGGCTTAGGTCATCGGCGTCTGGTGGTCGCACGTATGTGCCCTGGAAGTTGTCGAGGAATGCGGCTTCCAGGTCTTCCCAACACCCAATTGACTCAGCGGGCAAGCTGTTAAGCCAATGCCGAGCTGGTCCTTTAAGCTTGAGTGGGAGATACTTGATGGCGTGGAGATCGTCGCTGCGGGCGATATGGATATGAAGGAGATAATCTTCGATCCAAACCGCGGGGTCTGTTGTGCCATCGTAGGATTCAATGTTCACGGGTTTGAACCCTTCAGGGATTTGATGATCCATTACTTCGTCTGTGAAGCATAGTGGGTGTGCGGCGCCTCTATATTGAGCAATACCACGACGCAGCTCAAGAGAGCGTTGTCTGCTGTGTTTGGCCCGGCCGGAGTTGCTATATCCGGCGCGACGGTAGTCGTCGTGGGTCGTGGGGCGCCCACGTGATCCGTAGATGGATCTGGATTGTCTTGCCTTGTCCTCCAATATATCCCGCAAGTCCGGCGCATTCCCCCGTGGCTTCGTACTTTTCGAGCGGTGCCGGGGTACGGTTCTGGTGGAGGGCCTAGATGCCTCTCTGTCGCGACCACGGGGTGGTCGGTCTGCCGTATTGTGCGCTGGTGATGAAGGTTTGTATGCTTCCTCCTCTAGTCGGGGGAGCAACTTGCATTTTGGGTAACTTTTGGAGGGGCATTCGACTTCATACTCTTCGGCCGCGAGGACCTCGGTCCATCTGTCGGCCAGCAGGTCTTGATCAGCTTGAAGTTGTTGCTGCTTTTTCTTTAGGCTGTTCGCCGTGGCCATTAGCCTGCGCTTAAAATGCTCTTGTTCGACGGGATCCTCGGGCACGACGAATTCGTCGTCGTTGAGGCTTGCCTCGTCTCCGAAGGGAGGCATGTAATTGTCATCCTCTAGCTCCTCATCTGCCGTTCTCTCTTGAGGGCTGGCTTCCCCGTCCTCCTGTGCTGAATTGTGCTGGGGGGGGGGTTGTCTTCGGCACTCTCTGGGGTGTTATTATCTCCGGTGCCGGAATCTCCATTCTTGCTGTGGCGGGATTTAGAGCGGCACCGCTGACGTCGGCGCTTGGACTGTTTCTTAGAGAAATCTGCCTCTGCTGCTTCTTCGCCATCCCCATCCTTTGGGGTGTCCACCATGTATATGTCGTATGACGAGGTGGTCTTCCAGTGCCCTGTAGGCGCTGGTTCTTGGTCGTCTCCGGCATCATCGTCCATACCATCGATGTCTTCAGAGTCATAGTCTAGCATGTCGGTTAAATCATCGACAGTGGCTACAAAGTGGGTGGTGGGTGGGCTTTGAATTTCTTCGTCGTCCGCATCCCAACCGTCCTGGCCGTAGTCCGGCCAGGGTTCTTCTGACAACGAGAGGTGCTTTAGCGAATTCAGGATGTCGCCAAAGGGTGAGTGCTGAAAGATGTCCGCGGCAGTGAACTCCATAATCGGCGCCCAATCGGATTCGATTGGCAGGGGCGCAGGAGGTTCGGAGTCCGGCAAGGAGTCCGGTGCATCGGAGTCACGGGCTTTATAAGGGACAAGATCAGTGTTCGGCTCTATCGCCGTAGAAGTTGCAGCCCCCGAGGCGGTGTCCAGCCACCCGTCCTCGATCAGCGCGATCAGCTCCGAACTATGGGTCGGAGCGGATTCGTGTGCGGCCTCGAGGGTACTGTCCGGCGGCAGAGCTAGATCATGCCCATCGTGACAGTGCGGCACGCTCGACTGTTGTCAGGACCCCGACTCAATGCCACATCGATCTAGCATGTAACACCTCATATCACTTTGCGGCCTCACGCACGGTATCCCCACGGGTGTCGCATTACCTTTGCCCGGGACCGTTTGCGCCTTTTGGCACACGTATATGACAGTGTCGCTAGCATCCATATGATAAGGAGCCCGGGCTGACATGGCTAGTCGTAAACCCAAAGTGGCACAGACTTACAGGAACAGGCATCCATGACCCAGCATCGAACGTGTCGGTCATCAGCGAGTGAATCCAGGCTGTAGCACTGGGCTAGCAGGACTCCGGTATTCATCGCGTGACATTTCCCCGAAGGGACAGACACAGGAACGAAGAAGGACACATGCCGGCCAGCCTAAGTGTCCCGGAGCAGTAGCAAGCTACCATGGCTCGGTGGAAACACTAGGAGACATTTCCCGGTAAGAGAGGCTACCAAGGATAAACAACTAGGTTGTCAGATCCCACACATACCAAGCATTTTAATAACATACACACAATATGCTCGATATGTGCAAATACAACATGGCATCACAACATGACTCTACAACTCAAGTATTTTAATCAATAGGCTCCGAGGAGCGAGATATTACAAACATGGGTCTCACGACCCAACAATCAGAGCATACAAGTCAAAGCACAAGCGGAAGCTATCATGTCTGGGTACAGACATCTATAAATGAAAAAGGCCGAGAAGCCTGACTATCTATCAGATCCTGCCGAGGGCACAAGATCGTAGCTGAGGTAACAAGCTAAACGTCGAAGTCCACGTGGAACTACTAGTGAGACTGAAGTCTCTCTGCAAAAACATAAAATAGGCAAACGTGAGTACAAATGTACCCAGCAAGACTTACATCAGAACTAACTACATATGCATCATTTTCAACAAAGGGATGGTGGGGTTTAACTGCAGCAAGCCAGCTTTGACTCGGTGGCTATCCTAAACTATGACTGCAAGCGACTCTTTTGAGGTGGCGCACACGAGTCCACATATTCACCATATCAATACACCACTATGGATCCGCTCCCGTCTCCCTACGAGAACGCCATCCATAGCACTCACGCTTATCTTACGTATTTTAGAGTATCCACTTTCACTTGTCTATGAACTGATATAAGCAACCCAGAAGTCCTTTTCCGCGGACACGGCTGTTCGAATAGATGATGTTAACCCTGCAGGGGTGTACTTCTTCATACATGTTTCCACCACTTAGCGTCTGCACACGACATGTGCTCGGCAGACTTCAAGCGAAAGCCGACGTGGGTGTAGACCACGACCTACCTAAACACTCAAGTCTCTAGTCCAGGTTTATCGCCTATTCGGGTTCCATCCATGAGGAGATCCGGCCGGAGTTTCGCTCACAGCCCCAAACGATGTGAACAGGGTTCCGTGACACCAAACGGGCGCCCGGTATACCCGGCCACGTGCCTACCGCATCACAGCCCACCCCTACGGTCAGCGCTGTCCACGGCCTCCAGCATACTACAAACACCAGAAACTACTTGCAACTCCTGGACAGAGGACAAGGGTGAATAAGAAGTTGAGCGGGGTCATATTTCAGGGCCCAATGTATGGTAGTAGCTGAATCATGGATCACAAACACAGAACTCAGTTCCTGAGGACGGCTTCAATGAGACAACCCACCATGTACTCCTACATGGCCTCTCACCGACACCTTTACCAAATCGTGTTCACACACTTAGCTCACACACAGTAGGACATGTTCACACGCCTCTGATTCATCCCCGATGAATCAGACCTGACTCAACTCTAAGCAGTAGCAGGCATGACAAACAAGCATGAATGAGTAGGCACAACAGGGCTCAAACAATTCCTACTCATACTAGCGGGTTTCATCTATTTACTGTGGAATGACAGGTCATGCAAAGGATAAAGGGGTTCAGCTACCGCAGCAAGTAACAGATGAATCGTTGTTGTCCTAATGCAGTAAAAGAGAGCAGGAGCGAGAGAGTAGGATTGTATCGGAATGAACAAGGGGGTTTTGCTTGCCTGGCACTTCTGAAGATAACATTGAGTCTTCATCAGTGTCAACGATCACATCATCGGTATCACGTCTATCGAGAGGGGACAAATACCGGCAACACAGAAGGGAACACAATCAATGCAATGCACAATATGATGCATGATCATGACATGGCAAAATGAATGTGTTTTGGGCTAATGCAACTAGCAACAGATTAAATGAAGTTGGTTTGAATACAAGATTCAAATTCAAACTCCATATATGATTATTTAAATGCCCTTTAATTGATTTGTGCTAAACAGCAGCTATAAGTTATTCTAACATGCATGAAAATGGTACAGATGGATTCCTTGAATTTTTCTGATAATTTTTCATATATAAATTATTTAATTTGGAGTTACGGTTAATTTTCTATGATTTATTGAAGTTTTAGGCATTTTCTGGAATTTCAGAATTAAATTAAATCCAGAAAATGAGTTATGACATCAGCACTGCGTCATGCTTGCATCAGCAAGTCAACAGGGCTGCCCCGGGTCAAACCTGACCAGAGGGTCCCATTAGTCAGTGACTTAGGGCTCGTTTAGGTCGCTGGCAGGTGGGCCCAGTCAACGGACACATCAGCCTGGTCAACTCCGACGTGTGGGGTCGGTCAAAGTGTGACGGGGCCAGGTCAAACTGACCTATGGGGCCCACAAAATTAGTACTAATCTAAACAGAGAGGTTAAACTAATTAATTAGGCACGGGGGCCCACTTGGCAGTGGCTCTAGTGGGTGATTAGCGAGGTGTTTACGCCCTAATTAAGTGGCCACGTCGGCGAGTGACGCCGGCGACCACGGCGACGGCGGAACCTCGCCGGAGTAGCTCGGGTTGGCACTACAGGCTGCGGTTGGGCACCCTGAGGGCACCAGGAGGAAGGCCGTGCTCCCGCGCATCTAGGGGGAGCCACGAGAGGGCGTGGGGTGGCCGGAGTTGAGCGCGGTATCGACCCCGGCGGCGGCCGGAGCTCGGGGGTTCGCGGGACCGGCGCTATGGTGCATGGGAGGAGGGGTTGGTGGGCGCTACGGGCTCCTGGGAGTGCTCTGAGTACGTCTGCGTGCTCGGTTTGGACGGAGGTGAACCAAAACGACGACGGCGACAAGTCCGGCGCCGGTGAGGTCTCGGTCTCGACGGAACTATGGCCTAGGGCTCGCAAACACGAGGGGAGAGAGAGGGGTTCTACACAGAGGCTCACCGCGGAGCTGTAGGGAGGGTCAGTGGGCTCGGGGGCGCGCCGGAGTGGCCGAATTCGACGGAGAACGGCGCCGGGCCGAAGCTTGGGGATGATGACGATGGCGGCTGCTCGGGGCCCCTCCGGTCACGTGGCTCGGTGAGGGGGTTGGCGACGAGGTGCAGGAGCTCGGGAGCACGTCGGAGAGGGGAGGGGGTGGCCGTGGTCATGGCTACGGCGAGCGGCGCTCCCAGGTGCGTTCGGGGATCACAGGAAGAGAGGGAAAGAGAGAGCCAGGGGAGGGGGAGCGGTCCAGAGGGAGTGAGAAGGGCCAGGGGCTGCGTGGCGTTGCGGACGGAGTCCAGGGCGACGAGAGGAAGCAGGAGGTGGCCGAGGCAGCGTCGGCGCTCGCCACCGAGCTGCTTCGGTGCGAGGGGAGGAAGAAGACAAGGGGGAGGAGGTGGGCTGGGCCTGCGCAGGTGGGCTGCACAGTGTTGGGCTGTGGGTGGCTGCTAGGTAAGGTCCAGGTAATTTCTGTGTTATATTTTTCTGTTCTGTTTTGTTTTTATTTAATTCTTTTGCCACTGTTTTGAATTTAAAAATAATTCAAACAATGCCAAAAACTCCACTGAATATTTTATATTGCTAGATAGACTTTTCCAAAAGCTTATAAAATATTTCAGGGATATTTGAAATTATATTCTAATTATATGAATATAATTCAAATTCAAATAGCTAATGATTTAAATTCAAAGTCCCAAAAATAAATCCTTAAAAATGTTCAATATTTTGGTTGGGACCAGAACCCTTACCAAAAATTATCAAACATTTAAGAGGAGCATTTTGGAGCAATGAATGAGATTTCTAGGGTTTTTGCCCCTCTTTTATTTAGGGTTTTGAGGCTTCCAATATTCCTCAATTCAAGTTTCAAAAATATAGACATGATGCACACATGAAGCTAACCTAGAGCAATGCCTGAAGCTAGGGATGTGACAACTCACCCCCACTAAACAAGAATCTCGTCTCGAGATTCAAGCGTAGGGTAAGGTGAAGGGGAAACGTAACTAGTATAATCTTCACGATCCAGGGTGCACTTCATAGAAACGTTGATTCGATCACCATCTTTGTCTTGATGTCTTGCTCTGAGAAATCCTGCCAACATGACATGGAGGGAAGAAGGAGACTCTAGAAGGGTCGATCTCCTCGATGATCGAACAACTCACGGAATGAGACATAGGACCATCTCTCGAGTTGAGACACGAGATACACATCAAGAGGGGTGGAAAGAAACGGATGACGAAGGTTCACTAGGTGGACAACAATTCCACACTTAAGAAGGTGGTAATCGGTTGTCAACGTAGCGAGGAGTTGAGTTGCCATGATACCACAATGAGACACCTTCGGAACCGTGACTCGTAGATATCTCCCCTTAAGTGGCAAAAGAATTACCTTTGATTCAGAGATCATTGAAACTCTTTATACCAGCTTAAGGCAAATCATAATCGATCATTTAGAGGGGTTCGGTAGAATGGCATACTCGAACTTGGATGATGTGGATTACCTTGTTGAAGACAACGTAATGGTTGAATTTTGCTTATCACCGGAAATGGAAGAGACCCATGGTAGAATGGCACATTGGCGGTGCAAGCTGGGAACAAAATGCAAATGCTGGGAATGATTCTGGTAACTGGGGAAGAACCCAACAATAGAGAGTGAATTCACTGTTTGAAAAGGTCATAGCATTTGCCGAGGAAACTGAGAGGAATCCCAGTTAGAGATGATGATAACACGTAGTGCTTGTGCGTGCTCTCAAGAACTTGAGCATTTCCACAATCATCAAGGTTTTATCAACAACCGCGTCAAGGGTGCTGACAACACAACATACTACCATGATGAATAGCGATGGACGATGCAGATGCGAAGGAGGATAACACTTTCTCATATTTCACCTTAGCGAGGCCAAGCAAATAAAATCTGGATGATCGACCGAGAGACATTTAGCACTCCGCTTCTAATGTTCTCCTTGATGTGCTAGTATAACCCATTCATAGATATGGTTTGATATCTAAAACATCAAGTAAAAGGTCGGACTTCGGGAACACAAAAATCCATAGGGGCAACTAGGGAGTAAATCCTACGAAATCCCTATGGGGGGGGGGGGTGGCCAACTTCCTCAAACAAGATACTATAATAATAGGTCTACTGGATGGGTGTGTTGGCCACGACATCCACCTTATCGGTTATCGAGAGACCAATATTATAGTTCTTAGGGAAATGTTCCAACCATCATATCTGCCTGAGATTCAGCTCTGGTTGGTGTTAGGATATTCCAGGCTCATCGAGTCTTAGGAAGAAAAATGAAAGTTTGCAACACAAATCGACGAGATGACATTGCGGGATTCTCGGGAGATGAACTACGATAGCAAGCTCCAAAACATGAGCTGGTTCTGCTACAAACATGTGAACACGTTGTCCCAGACAAGCATGACCACGTGGTAGTCTTATAATAAAACACTACCGAGTTCAGGAGGGGGAACCATCAACGAGGGTATCGAAGTTCTTTCATAAGTCCGGATTAGCTCTTATGAAGGAACTCCTTCTCCTTGAACAAATCAATCAGTGGCTTGGTGTGCTAGGGATACATATAGATTGAAGGTTGCAAGTCTTCAAACCACAGCATTCTTCGCACGTGTGCATGACTGATTTGGAATGATTCCAAAGAAAGCAACATTGACTTTCTCGAATCCACGGCGGCAACTTGCATCAGATGCACATGAATTAAAGGAAGTCACTACCTTCATCCAAACATATGCTTCATGAGCTAGCATGAACAAATGCTTTCAAAAGTTTCCAACACTAGCTTAATGTTCAGCAAAATTATGGAGAAGACAAGGATGTTGTCAAGGGGCACAACAACAATTCATCTGGGTTTCCTTTTAAAAGGAATTCCATAGTTAAGTGAACAAGTGATAGCATTGGTCAGACCCAAAAGATATAATGGTGTATGCTCGAGGGATCAACCACGAATAAGACAACATTACGAGCATCGTTGGTACTGATTTGATTTGACGATAGCCCACACTCAAATCAAAGGATTGATAAGACAATAGGTCCAGCAACTGATCACAAGGACCAATCGATGAAGATATCATCTTTCTTCAACACACACTACACAAGAATATCCCTTTGGAACGAACTAAGTCAGACAAGCTTTTATCTTCCAACTCTCCAAGTTGTTGTCTAGCTTAACCAACTAGCTCAGGGATATCTAACACCGATTCTTGGAGAGAAGGTGGTTCACAAGAAACCAACTTGATCACGAACTCAACATAGCGGTCAGGTGACAACCCGGTAACACCTCCAAGAAGATATTTGGAAAGTCACGAACCACCGGTATGTTACTAAGCTCGAGCACAATCTTGCTTTTGAGGGCAAGACGATATGATCAAATGAGTGAGGACTTGACAAGATCCTAACTCATCAATCGAAGGGTGCACCGAAATAAGGACTAGGTAGCACGATCAGTCTTAGAAGGATGATTCGAAAACCAACATACTAAGAATGAAATTATTATCCTTTAACTACCAAGCAACAGAGTTGCTAGCAGTATTGATTTCACACATCACAATTCATTTGTCGGTATTCCGGTTGCATCAACACGAGGGCCGAGGAATGAACAGTGATGGCAAGAAGTGTCACTGTACCAAGAGTTCATGGGATGGTGTGCAATTCCTATAACAATCTCGATATAAAATATGTAATACTCCAAGGTACAGAAGAACCAAAAGCTGGATTGGCATTTGATCTGCGGAATACAACTACTTTGACCCAATCCTAGATATGGAAGAGGTACTGGAGTTTGTTTCTCCTAGTCATTCCGGAATAGAATGGCTTGACAGACCACAAGAGTCATAGGCATCGATGAACGAACGCACGCATACTCTTGACTATCAATTGATAGACGAGGGTCAGAATGCAACTAAAGAGAACAACTCAAAGGAACATATAACTTTCTGAGTTGTGGATGCATAGATTAGTATGTCGAACCAAGTTCAACATATTTCTTCCGGATAACCCATGCAGAAAGGTAGAACTGGCAGAGTCACGATTTATGAATGGAGAACTCCTCAAGAGTACTCTAATTGTGATTTTTTTTGATCCAATAAACATCTGCCATAAGTAGTTCATGGTATTTGGAAGAAGAACATACCACGGACTTCAAGGACTATCGCAAAGGTTACTAATATCCTAAAGGCACTAGCAATTACTATCAACATGAAGTAGGTAGAGTGAATCTCGGGTTCAGAACCCAGGAGTAGAATACCTACTACTAAGTAGCATCACGGGATGCTTCCGAGAATAAAGGCCAGAATCTTCACACTAGGACACAATTCATGGCTAGACCACTAGATGATCCCCTAAGCACTTAGGGTCATAATAATAATTCCAACATATATGTCGAGGCAATAATTACCTCAACACACCGATTAGTGTGGTTAATCTGGCCCATGGGAACATCGGAAACAGAAGGAAGGGATTTGCAAATGCATCGGACTATTTAGAAACCTGGGATGACTCGGACAGCATAACAGCTATAATTGCTCAAAAAGATTTGAGACAATCGCAAAAATGGTGGCATAACCACTCAGAAGCACAATATCAAGGTTCGGAGATCAACAATTAACATACGGAAGTAGTAGGAACTGAACTGAGACTTAAATCCAACAATCTTATAAGTCTACTGATTAGTAACACGTGATCCTAATAGAAAGAAGAGATAGCCTAGTTCTTAATCCCCGCAGGAAAGATAAGATGACTCAGATCAGAAGGGCATGAGGTATAAGGAGTAAAAAGAGCCTTACGTTCCATCCCACAATCAATTCCCTTATATAACTAAAGAATTTCTAGACTCAACTTCGACCAGTTTGGCTTGGTAATCCTACAGGCAGTCAAGCTCTGATACCAACGCTGTCAGGACCCCGACTCAATGCCACATCGATCTAGCATGTAACACCTCATATCACTTTGCGGCCTCACGCACGGTATCCCCACGGGTGTCGCATTACCTTTGCCCGGGACCGTTTGCGCCTTTTGGCACACGTATATGACAGTGTCGCTAGCATCCATATGATAAGGAGCCCGGGCTGACATGGCTAGTCGTAAACCCAAAGTGGCACAGACTTACAGGAACAGGCATCCATGACCCAGCATCGAACGTGTCGGTCATCAGCGAGTGAATCCAGGCTGTAGCACTGGGCTAGCAGGACTCCGGTATTCATCGCGTGACATTTCCCCGAAGGGACAGACACAGGAACGAAGAAGGACACATGCCGGCCAGCCTAAGTGTCCCGGAGCAGTAGCAAGCTACCATGGCTCGGTGGAAACACTAGGAGACATTTCCCGGTAAGAGAGGCTACCAAGGATAAACAACTAGGTTGTCAGATCCCACACATACCAAGCATTTTAATAACATACACACAATATGCTCGATATGTGCAAATACAACATGGCATCACAACATGACTCTACAACTCAAGTATTTTAATCAATAGGCTCCGAGGAGCGAGATATTACAAACATGGGTCTCACGACCCAACAATCAGAGCATACAAGTCAAAGCACAAGCGGAAGCTATCATGTCTGGGTACAGACATCTATAAATGAAAAAGGCCGAGAAGCCTGACTATCTATCAGATCCTGCCGAGGGCACAAGATCGTAGCTGAGGTAACAAGCTAAACGTCGAAGTCCACGTGGAACTACTAGTGAGACTGAAGTCTCTCTGCAAAAACATAAAATAGGCAAACGTGAGTACAAATGTACCCAGCAAGACTTACATCAGAACTAACTACATATGCATCATTTTCAACAAAGGGATGGTGGGGTTTAACTGCAGCAAGCCAGCTTTGACTCGGTGGCTATCCTAAACTACGACTGCAAGCGACTCTTT
>NC_041389.1:698012032-698013112 GCF_002162155.2 Triticum dicoccoides | reverse complement strand
CAGTAATTGAATTAATGCGCCAGCCTGACGTCATAGTGACGTCAGCAGGTCAACGGGCTGGTCCGGGTCAAACCTGACGTGTGGGACCCACACGTCAGTGACAGGGGGTTAACAGGGGTTTATTTAGTTTAATTAAAAGGTTAGGGGGGGGGTCGGGCCCACTGGTCAGCGTCAGGGGGGGGTTTATTTTAGTTTAATTAAGGATTAAGACACTAGGGCCCACATGTCAGTGTCAGCAGGGGGGCAATTAAATTAAAATAAACTAACTAATTAACAGGGGGGCTGGCCCCACCTGTCATCGACCCAGGAGGGGTCAAACCCCTGGTCAGCAGGGCCTAACCCGCCGGCGGCTCGTCGCCGGTGGCAACAGGCGCGGCGGAGGGCGCGGGCTCGCTCCTCCGGCGTCCAAATGGACGGAGGAGAGCGGCTACGGGGAGCTGGAGCTCACCCGCGCCCATTTCAGCAAGCAGCAGCAGCTAGGGCGGCCGTAGACGATGGCCTCGAGCTCGGCAGCGGCGGCCGGAGCTCGGGCGTGCTCGGTTTCGGCGTTACACGGCACGGCGGGCGCGGCCGATGGGCTCTACGGGATGCTGGGGTCACCAGGAACACCCGGAGGCAACGAACGCAGGCGGAGAAGCTCGGGAGCACGGAGCTCACCGGCCATGGCGGACGGCGGCTTCGATGCTCGTGGGGCGGCGGCTATAGGGCGCAATCGAAGGGGGAAAGAGGGAGGGGAGGCGTAGGAGCTCACAGCGGTGCCGTAGGGATGGTTAGCCGGCTCGGGGGCGCGCCGGAGTGGCCGAATCGACGGAGAAGATCCTCGGCGGCCGGCGAGGGGAAAACGTCGGGGGTGGTGTTCCGGGGCTCTTCTGGTCGCGTGACACGGCGAGGAGGTCGAGGGAGGACCGGCGGGAGGCTAGGGGTGGCCGGTGGCCATGGGTCGCTTCCTGGGGCATCGGGAGGCTAGGGGTGGCCGGTGGCCATGGGTACGGCGACGATGGCGGCGAGCTCCGCTCGGTGCTGTGCGCGAGAGGGAAACAGAGGAGGGAATGGGGTCCAGGGGGAGAGAGGGGAGGTGCA
>NC_041389.1:697955310-698012022 GCF_002162155.2 Triticum dicoccoides | reverse complement strand
AGGGAGGACCGGCGGAGCTTCCTGGGGCGTCGGGAGGCTAGGGGTGGCCGGTGGCCATGGGTACGGCGACGATGGCGGCGAGCTCCGCTCGGTGCTGTGCGCGAGAGGGAAACAGAGGAGGGAATGGGGTCCAGGGGGAGAGAGGGGAGGTGCAGGGGGCGAGGGCGTCTCCGTGGCGTGAGGGGGAGGCTCGGGAACGCCTCGGTGGAAGCAGGAGGTGGCCGAGGCGGCATCGGCGCTCGCCACCGAGCTGCTTCGGTGCGAGGGGAGGAAGAAGACAAGGGGGAGGAGGTGGGCTGGGCCGGCTGGGCCACTGGAGTTGGGCCAGGTGGGCTGCGAGGTAAGCTGAGGTAAAACTCTCTCTCTGCTTTTATTTACATTCTGTTTTATATTTTTCTTCTGTTTTTGTTTTATTTAAATTATTTTGCCACTGTTTTGAATTTTAAAAATAATTCAAACAATGCCAAAAACTCCACTGAATATTTTATATTGCTAGATGGACTTTTCCAAAAGCTTATAAAATATTTCAGGGGTATTTGAAATTATATTCTAATTATATGAATATAATTCAAATTCAAATAACTAATGAATTAAATTCAAAGTCCCAAAAATAACTCCTTAAAAATGTTCAATATTTTGGTTGGGACCAGAACCCTTACCAAAAATTATCAAACATTTAAGAGGAGCATTTTGGAGCAATGAATGAGATTTCTAGGGTTTTTGCCCCTCTTTTATTTAGGGTTTTGAGGCTTCCAATATTCCTCAATTCAAGTTTCAAAAATATAGACATGATGCACACATGAAGCTAACCTAGAGCAATGCCTGAAGCTAGGGATGTGACAGCTGTGGCTTGACTCCATCGAAGATCAAGTCCCCGCGGATGTCAGCCGTGAAGTTTAGGCTTCCAAACCTGACCTGATGGCCAGGGGCATAGCTTTCGATCTGCTCCAGATGGCCAAGTGAATTGGCCCGCAGTACGAAGCCGCCGAACACGAAGATCTGTCCAGGGAGAAAAGTCTCAGCCTGGACGGCGTTGTTGTTGATTGAAGAGGCCATCAAGCCTATCGGTGACGACACAGAGGAACTCTCAATGAAAGCACCAATGTCGGTGTCAAAACCGGCGGATCTCGGGTAGGGGGTCCCGAACTGTGCGTCTAGGCGGATGGTAACAGGAGACAAGGGACACGATGTTTTTACCTAGGCTCGGGCCCTCTCGATGGAGGTAAAACCCTACTCCTGCTTGATTGAGTATTGATGATATGGGTAGTACAAGAGTGGATCTACCACGAGATCAAGGAGGCTAAACCCTAGAAGCCAGCCTATGGTATGATTGTTGTAATGGTTGTTGTCCACCGGACTAAAACCCTCCGGTTTATATAGACACCGGAGAGGGCTAAGGTTACACAGAGTCAGTTACAATGGTAGGAGATCTACATATCCGTATCGCCAAGCTTGCCCTCCACGCCAAGGAAAGTCCCATCCGGACACGGGACGGAGTCTTCAATCTTGTATCTTCATAGTCTTGGAGTCTGGCTGACGATGATAGTCCGGCTGTCCGGACACCCCCTAGTCCAGGACTCCCTCAGTGACAATCGCAGAGGTGCTCCCTTTACTCCCTAGCCGAACAATCGGGAACGTAGGGGTAAACACAAGAGCAAGGCAACCCAACTTGCTAATCACTTAGGTCAATATGGTGCATATTGTGGCGTAATACACGAACAAGGAACGAAGCCGTACAAGTATAATCATATGCAAGAGGAAAAGCTCCAGCAAGGGAGCCCCCAAGTAAACGGAGTATTTGAATTTGTGTGTCACAAACAAAGTTTGGACAAGGAAGTTTCTCACAAACAACTTTTTGCTAAAAAAATTATAATGCTTGGTCGGACCGAACAAAATTTAAATTTTTAAAACTTGGAGCATGAAAGCGACTTAGCTGGTTAATGTGTTCGGCATTGATGACGGGGTCCGAGCTCGGGGAGGGAGGAGGCCTCAGCCCCCAAGCCCGATGTGGCCGAGCGAGGAGCTTGACACTCCGAAGAGGTGAAGCCCCCAGTCTAGCCGAGGTGATGGAGCAGGTCACCGGGTGACACTGGAATCTCCGGCCAAGTAGGTTGATGAAGCGACAATGCGGGGTTGCTAACACAGGGCAGCGCTCCAAGGCGACGACACAATTCGGTCGATGGAGCTGGGCGACGAGGACACCACGCCGAGGGGATAGTGCGGCCCGATCTAAGTCAATTGTCTGCACAGGTAAAATAGTACAAAGTGCATAGTTAATTTATGCGAAAAAGTGTAGTAAATATGGCCTGAGCGTTGAGGCTAGCTCGATGACGCGTTGGCGTCGTGGCATGGCGATGTCGGCAAAGGTCGGCCTGCCCAGGTGACAGGGAGAGGCTGGCCGGACTGATGGCAGGTACAAACATCGGTGGAATTTCTCTGCCAAAATGATGCAACACAAAAGAACAGAAAATATTCTTTGTATAATAATTTATGTGCTAAACTAATAGCTAAGAAAAATAAAACCTGGACGGAGATGCTCGTGGAGGACTGAAGCGAATAGAGAAACATCGGTCGAACTTTGATTGTTGCCCGAAGTAGTGCTAGCTGGACTGGTAGTATTCGCCAATACATGAAGTATTGTTGTAGATTAGATCACAAGGACCATGCATGCAAAACAAGTATTTAATTAGGTTAGAAATACTCCAGGCCTATGTACTTTTCGAAAAAGGATTACTAGGAACGGCCAGCGCCCGACGAAGAGCCGAATTAAAAAAAAGGGGAGAATAATTAAATATCCCTGTTTATGTGCTGCCATGGAGCCAAGTCCCTGTTAGGGTACTGCTTCAGCACTATCTCTTCAGCTGGATCACCTTTTGGTCAGATTGAGTCCGGACCAGATGCCGGCCTGTCTGAGGTAACAATGTTTTTAGGGTAATGTCCGGACAGATAGACCTGCATACCTAAAAGTGCACATCGAAAGCAAAGACAATTTTGGATACACTAAATTATACACAATAACAAAACTGGAAAAAGTGCACCTGATCCATAATCATAGCAGTAAAAGAACTGCCCAAAGTGCTATATAATTAGCTAGCAGTTCTATCGATCAGACATTGATGGGTGTGCACGACCGATATTTCTACGCCCGGCTACTGCCCTGGTCTCTCATGCATCCGTTGAAAACCGGCTAACGGTAAACAGTTCGGATCGAAATCGGCCGGACCATCGAGTCAACGGACCAAATTTTAAACCAGTCGCTAAGGGTCTGATGTTTCTGTTCGGAGGAGCGAGGTGTAGAAGTCCGAGGTGAAACACCAGGGATGGTACTGCCTGACCAATCAGTCCTCAGAAAGGTTATGACCAATTAGTACTTTTGACTGGAGTCCTCAACGTGGACTTCCTGCTGGAATTGTGGGAGTACTAGTAGTCTCCACGTAACTTCAGCTCTCCAAGGCACTTCTAGTGCTCCACGTGCTAGCCCAGATTGAAGGTAGTAGCCTTGGAATAATTGAATATTGCTACAAACAAGCATTCATATTAAGATTCGCTCATGCATCAGGTAAAAACAGACCGGAGGCAGCGTCTCTATCTATACCTACTAATAAAGCAAGGTGCGTTTCGTTAATTTTTTCTTCTGTTCACCACTGAAAAGAATTTTTTCTATCCGAGGTGGTACTAAATTCTTATGTGTTATTTTTATTATGTGTTTGTCTGATAGAAAAAGAATGTTCGTACATGGGCCACGCACTGTGGCCCAACGAAGCAAGCTCCTTTATTTTTCAGCCCATGCAGCCATGAAAACTCTATTTTCTGCACTGAGCGATAAATAGTCGGAGTTTCGCACAGGAGGACCTATAATGGGCTGGCCCATTTTTCTGAATTTCTGTGTTTTATTTCTATTTTTATTCTCCTTTCCATATCTGTTTTTCCGTCCAAGTTTATTTTTCTATTAGAATTTATTTCATAATTTAAAAATTCACAATAATTATTCAGAATTAAAGAAAGGAAATTTTGGAAAATTTTCAGAATTCCAAAATTTTGTTGCTATTTTGAAGAATATTCTAAATTTGCAAAAAGTTTCCCACTTTTCCAAAAAAAATTGTTGTTTTCCAAAATTGTTAGATATTTCTAAAAATAAAATGACATTTCGAAAAATGATCTAGATTCAAAAAATATTCCTATTTTGTTAAATTATCACAATTAAAAATAATGTTTGTGTATAAAAGATGCACATTTCCTAAAAAATTTATGAATTTTCCATACATGTTCCCGTTTTAAAAAATGTTCACAAATTCAAATCGTGTTCATGTTTTTATAAGAAAGTTGGTGTCTTCAGAAAATGTTTGTGAATTTTATAAGATGTTCCCTTCCATATTTTGTTATCGTTTTTCCAAAAGTGTAAACAATTTTGAAAAAACTATTCAGGGTTTAAAAAACTATTCATGTTTTCTAGAATGTTCAGAAACTTCATACCTTAAAATTCCCTCGATTGAAAGGATTGAAAGGAAAAGTAGATTACATAACTCATGGGCCTTCTCTGGCATACAATGACGTAACAAAACTCTTAAATGCCCTCGATGAATGAATGATTCCTTCACACGCGGCAAAACCGAGAAACTAAATGTTCCCTTTTCATGTGCACACAGGGTTTTTCTTGCGCATTTAATTTTTATTAACTTTAAATGCATACTATTTTATCTCCTGTTGCAATGCACGGGCATATGTGCTAGTTTGAATAAATAAAAGGAAAAGCGGAGGATCATCCTTCCATGCTTGCCGCTCGAACAAGACAATTCGTGCTTTGTGGATTGTTCGATACGAGGGATTGCACATGGTTCGAGGACAGCTCGTCGTGCACTAGTTCGGATGTAGCATCCGCACAGTCCTTGGTCATGTAGGCGTTCTGAGGCTCGGCGGTGGCGGGCTTGATCCGATCTCAGATCGACAGTAGCATCGGAGAGACCTGCGTAATAAAATAGCGATCCGAGAACAATAATTCCCAAAGGAACTAATTTGTGCAGAACAGGTTTAACTGAAAAAATATCACCTGATTGCTCCATCGATCCGCAACGATCTCCCAGCAGGCTCTCAATGAAAGCACCAATGTCGGTTCAATATCCGGCGTATCTCATAGTAGGGGTCCTAAGCTAGGCGTCTTTGAGCGATGGTAACATGGACACGAGTTTTTACCTAGGTTCAGGCCCTCTTGATGGAGGTAAAACCCTACGTCCTGCTTTTGATTGTATTCATATGGGGTATAGTACAGAGTACATGTATCTACCACGAGATGATAGTAATGAATATGAGATTGTCTATTGACTAGCCTGGCCTCGGTTTATATAAGACACCGGAGGCCTAGGGTTTAGGAGAGTCCTTGTCTTGGGGCGCCAAGTCTTGTGGAGTCTTCCTTGTATGCGGCAGGGGTTGTCCAAACTGGCCCATGAGTATACGGCCATGGGGGTCCTCGGCCCAATCCAACTGATTAGGAGACGATGTGGTGAGTACCCCCTAGTCCAGGAAACCGTCAGATGCTATGATCAATTTGATACTTGATAATTGTTTTGAGATATGGAGGTAGTGATATTAAAGTCATGCTAGTCGGGTGATTATGAATTTAAAGAATGCTTGTGTTGAGGTTTGTGATTTCCGTAGCATGCCAGTATGGTGAACCGCTTTGAGATGAAGTTGGAGCACAATTTTATTTATTTATTGTCTTCCTTATGAGTGGCGGTCGGGGATGAGCGATGGTATTTTTCTACCAATCTATCCCCCTAGGAGCATGGACGTAATACTTTGTTTTTGATGACTTGTAGATTTTTTCAATAAGTATATGAGTTCTTTTGACTAATGTTGAGTCCATGGATTATATGCACCCTCACCCTTCCATCATTGCTAGCCTCTCTTGTGCCGCACAACTTTCACTGGTACCATACACCCACCATATACCTTCCTCAAAACAACCACCATACCTACCTATTATGGCATTTCCATAGCCATTCCGAGATATATTGCCATGCAACTTTCCACCGTTCCGTTCATATGACACGCATTACCTTTGTCATATTGCTCTTTCCATGATCATGTAGTTGACATCGTATTTGTGGCAAGGCCACCTTCATAATTTTCATACATGTCACTCTTGATTCATTGCATATCCCGTTACACCACCGGAGGCATTCATATAGAGTCATATCTTGTTCTAGCTTTGAGTTGTAATTCTTGAGTTGTAAATCCATAAAAGTGTGATGATCTTCATTATTAGAGCATTGTCCCAGTGAGGAAAGGATGATGGAGACTATGATTCCCCCACAAGTCGGGATGAGACTTCGGACTTTACAAAAAAAAGGAGAAAGGCCAAAAAAAAGAAAGGCCAAAGAAAAAAAGAAAAAGGAAAAAAAGAGAAAAAGAAAAAGAAAAGAAAAAAATAAAATGAGAGAAAAAGAGAGAAGCGACAATGCTACTATCTTCTTTTCCACACTTGTGCTTCAAAATAGCACCATGATCTTCATGATAGAGTCTCCTATGTTGTCACTTTCATATACTAGTGGGAATTTTTTATTATAGAACTTGGCTTGTATATTCCAATGATGGGCTTCCTCAAAAGTGCCCTAGGTATTCGTGAGCAAGCAAGTTGGATGCACCCCACTTAGTTTCTTTTGTTGAGCTTTCATATATTTATAGCTCTAGTGCATCCGTTGCATGGCAATCCCTACTCACTCACATTGATATCTATTAATGGGCATCTCCATAGCCCGTTGATACGCCTAGTTGATGTGAGACTATCTTCTCCTTTTTGTCTTCTCCACAACCACTGAGGGAGTCCTGGACTAGGGGGTGTCCGGACAGCCGGACTATCAATATCCGCCGGACTCCAAGACTACAAAGATACAAGATTGAAGACTCCGGCTCGTGTCCGGATGGTACTTTCCTTGGCGTGGAAGGCAAGCTTGGCAATACGGATATGTAGATCTCCTACCATTGTAACCGACTCTGTGTAACCCTAGCCTCCTCCGGTGTCTATATAAACCGGAGGGCTTTAGTCCGTAGGACAACATACATTACGACAATCATACCATAGGCTAGCTTCTAGGGTTTAGCCTCCTTGATCTCGTGGTAGATCTACTCTTGTACTATCCATATCATCAATATTAATCAAGCAGGACGTAGGGTTTTACCTCCATCGAGAGGGCCCGAACCTGGGTAAAAACATCGTGTCCCTCGTCTGTTGTTACCATCCGCCTAGACGCACAGTTCGGGACCCCCTACCCGAGATCCGCCGGTTTTGACACCGACATTGGTGCTTTCATTGAGAGTTCCCCTGTGTTGTCACCGATAGGCTTGATGGCATCTTCAACCAGCAATGCTGTCCAGGGTGAGACTTTTCTCCCCGGACAGATCTTCGTATTCGGCGGCTTCGCCCTGCGGGCCAATTCACTTGGCCATCTGGAGCAGATCGAAAGCTACGCCCCTAACCGTCAGGTCAGATTTGGAAGCTTAAACTTCAAGGCCGATGTCCGCGGAGACTTGATCTTCGACGGACTCAAGCCACAGCCGAGCACGCCGCACTGTGACGATGGGCATGATCTAGCTCTGCCGCCGAACAGTGCCTTGGTGGCCGCACACGGATCTGCTTCGGCCATTAGCCTGGAGCCGATCGCCCAGATCGAGGGCCGGCAGATAGACGCCGCCCTGGGGGCTTCAACATCCACGGCGATGGAGCCGAACACCAATCTTGTCCCCCGCGAAACTCGTGATTCCGAGGCGCCGGACTCCGAACCTCCCGCGCCCCTACCAATCGATTCGGATTGGGCGCCGGTTATGGAATTCACCGCCGCGGACATCTTCCAATACTCACCTTTTGGCGATACCTTGAATTCACTAAAGCATCTCTCTTTATCAGGAGAGTCCTGGCCGGACTATGGCCAGGATGGTTGGGGTACGGACGGCGAAGAAATTCAAAACCCACCCACCACCCACTTTGTAGCCACTGTCGACGATCTAACCGACATGCTAGACTACGACTCCGAAGACATCGACGCCATGGACGACGATGCCGGAGACGAACAGGAACCAGCGCCCACAGGACACTGGAAGGCCACCTCGTCATATGACGTATACATGGTGGATACCCCAAAAGATGGGGACGGCGAAGAAACAGCGGAGGCAGATCCCTTAAAGAAACAACCCAAGCGCCGGCGTCAGCGGCGCCGCTCTAAATCTCGCCACAACAAGAATGGAGATTCCGGCACAAGAGATAATAATACTCCAGAGAGTGCCGAAGACAATCCCCTCCAGCAAGATTCAGCGCAGGAGGATGCAGAAGCAAGTCCTCAGGAGAGGGCGGCAGACGAAGAGGTCGAGGATCATAACTATATGCCTCCCTCCGAAGACGAAGCAAGCCTCAACGATGATGAATTCGTCGTACCCGAGGACCCCGTCGAACAAGAGCGCTTCAAGCGCAGGCTTATCGCCACAGCAAAAATCCTGAAGAAGGAAAAGCGGAAGCTCAAAACAGTGGAAGACACGCTCAGAATGAGATGGAGCAAAGTGCTCAAAACCGCAGATAAATACGGCAATGGCCACCAACCGAAGAGCTACCCGAAGCGTAAGCTGCTACCAGAATTCGACGAGGAGGCCATAGAGCCTCCACCGTCAAATGGCCCAGCCAGGTCCATCTACGGACCCAAAAAGAAGGCCCCAGGAAGCAAGGTAACATGTCAAGTGTCCGATGATAGCGGCACATACAAGTACAGGGGCGCCGCACACCCACTATGTTTCACCGATGAGGTGCTGGACCATGAATTCCCAGCAGGGTTTAAGCCCATAAACATAGAGGCCTACGATGGAACAACAGACCCTGGAGTCTGGATAGAAGATTATATACTACATATACACATGGCCAGAGGAGACGATCTCCACGCCATAAAATATCTACCCCTCAAGCTCAAAGGGCCAGCTCGTCATTGGCTCAAAAGCCTCCCAGAAAACACTGTTGGAAGTTGGGAAGAGCTCGAGGATGCGTTTAGAGCGAATTTTCAAGGGACTTATGTCCGTCCTCCGGATGCAGATGATCTAAGTCATATAACTCAACAGCCCGGAGAGTCAGCGAGGAAATTCTGGAACAGGTTTCTTACCAAAAAGAACCAAATAGCGACTGTTCGGACGCCGAAGCCTTAGCAGCTTTCAAGCACAATGTCCGAGACGAATGGCTCGCCAGGCACCTCGGTCAAGAGAAACCGAGGACAATGTCCGCACTAACAAGCCTCATGACCCGCTTCTGTGCGGGAGAGGATAGCTGGCTAGCAAGAAGCAGCACCAGCGACCCAAGTACATCCGAGATAAGAGATGGAAACGGAAAATCACGGCGCAGAAAAGAGCAGCGCCGGAATAAAGAGAAAAGCCCAAAGAGCACGGCAGTCAACGCCGGATTCAAAAGCTCGCGGCCCAAAAGTAAAACACAGCCTCTTAAGGATGACAGTGACGAATTGTCCAACTTAAACAAGATTTTGGGTCGGATATGCCAAATCCACAGTACCCCCGGGAGGCCTGCAAATCACACCCACAGGGATTGTTGGGTTTTTAAACAGTCCGGCCGACTAAACGCCGAACACAAGGGGCTCGACGCGTCAAGCGAAGAAGATAAACCCCACCAGCAGAGCACCGGAAAACAAAAGACTTTCCCACAAGGGGTCAAAGCAGTAAACTCACTTCATGTGATAATACGGAAAAATAGTGCGGCACTTTCTAAAAAGAGCTTTGCGCGGTCCAACCCAGCAGACCGTAGAGATTGGATATCAAAACCAGTCACTTTCGACCACCTGGACTATTCCAGAAGCGTTCGAAATGCGGGACGGACTCCCCTGATATTGAATCCCATAATAGACGGATTACAATTTACTAACGTCCTAATGGACGGAGGCAGTGACTTAAACCTGCTATATTCAAACACAATCCGTAGGATGGGGATAGACCCTACCAAAATTCGACACAGCCGCACTTCCTTCAGAGGAGTGACGCCAGGCCATTATGCCAAGTGCACAGGCTCTATATTACTAGAAGTCGTGTTCGGATCGCCGAACAATTCTCGACGCGAAAAATTAGTTTTTCACATCGTCCCATTTGAAAGTGAATATCAAGCACTCTTGGGACGAAAGGCTTTTGTCCGCTTCAACGCCATACCGCATTACGCGTCTCTTACACTCAAGATGCCCGGACCGCGTGGCGTAATTTTAGTGCGAGGGTCACTTAAAGACCCCGGACTTGGATAGACGAATCCGGCGTCAGTGGCTAGGGGCTCCCTAGCCGCATACCCCTTCACAGGGGGCTGCGCGCACAAATAACCGCGGGTTCATACAAACCCCGCTTTAATTATTTATATTTCTAATATTTTTCGCATGAATTGTTTTTAAAACTAAACGTTCCTCTCTTTTTACAGATGAACAACGTGCATACCCGTCCAGGATAACGGCGCAACGGAGACACAGGCGCAGACGTGCAGTAGGGACCCGTTGTGAGGATTCTTTTCAGATTAAGACCCTGCGTAGACCTTTTTTACTGTCTCTTGTTGTTATACTCCCTTGGTTTCTTCCTATAGCCAAACGCGGAGCCTGACGTTATGGCATCGGCCGCGTCAGAAGACCATGCCCGTACCCGAACACTAGGGGCTTAGGGCATCTCTGCCCATTATTATAAAGACCGAACACCTTAGGGAGTGTTCGGCGTCTCGAGTTAGGCATTATATGCATCAGCTCCGAATCATGTCTTTGGTCAAATGTTGGGTTTGCCCGGCTCCTGTGTTTTGCTGCCTTACGTTCCGTATCACCGGCTAACGCGGCACCAGGAGAACTACTGCGATTGTGCCCCAGTTCGGCTGGGCGAGCACCTCAGTAGAGAAAGCCGAAAACTGACTGTCATGATACAGCGAGAGACTGGTCAACCACTCGATCGACTACCGGAATGTTTAGAATTCCCCGCTTTGACGAAGGACCGTTTCCCGGTCAGGCACATACGCACCCCGAATTCGGATATGTGCGGTGCCACCAGGGGCTATATCGTAGCCCCACCCTCGAGCTCCACTGGCTAAGTGAAAGTGATAAAGCATTATAGTCCGGATTGCCTAGTTCGCTACGCTACCACCTCCTTCAACAGGACCGAGACGTCGGGTTAAGTGTGAAAACACGCTATTTTTTGCGAACACCCCCGCACCTTGTGCGTGGGGGCTGAAGCCGAAGACTGCAATCTTTCAAGTTATACAAATGTATACGTAAACGGCCGCACAGGAGAAGTTTTACTACTTGGACGCACAAGTATAAAAAGCAGTTATAACATAATCATCATTTTACAAGCTAATACGTTCATTTGAACGTGTATTTTTTCGAGCACTGCGACTCTATTACACGAGCGCCACGCATAACTTCCCCGAAGTAGTGCTCGGCAGGGAGCCGGCTTTCATCCGAACCCTGTGAGGCAACAGCGGTGGCATCCAGTTCCGGACAATGCGCCTTCACACGGGCAAGAGCCATCCGCGCGCCCTCGATGCAGGCCGACCGCTTCATGTCCTTTATATGCGACACCGCTCCAAGGAATTGCTGCAGTAAGCCGAAGTAGCCCGTCGCCTTGGACCTCTCTAGCCAGACATGAGCCACGATGTCAGTCATGGCAAGTCCGGACAATCTATTTAGCTCGGCCCATTCTGCCAACCGGTCTATCAACGGAAGTAAGCGATCCGGACTATGGAATTGAGACCAATATAGCTCTTCCGTCTCGTGATCCTCCTGGCTCCGGAAGTGCTTAACGGCATCGGCCGCACTTGCAGCTAAGTCCATATACGGATCCTCCGGACTCCACAGCCGCTCAAATTGAGCATACTTTCCATCCATAAACCGGAGATGCAGCAGAAAAGGCTTGCCAGCCACGATCTCTCTGGCCTGGCGCAGTTCCTCCTTCATAGCCCGCATTGCAGAGCGGGCATCCTTGGCTTCGGTGGTAGCCTTCTTCAGGTCTTCCCGCTCCGATAAGCGCTCCTTCTCAAGAGCCTCATAGCGGTCGGTAGCATCCTTTACTTTCATGGCCAATTCGGCCACCTCTGCCCTGCTTAGGTAGTGCGCAGCCTTTTCGGCTTGCAACTCTTCGGCTGCCCTCGAGGCAGCCGCGTCACTCCTTCAGGCTTGCTCCTTAGCTCGAGCAAGTTTGGCCTGAAGGTTCTCCACAGCAGCAGCACCGTATGTACAACAGCATACAATTTATCAGAGGAAGGCTTCGACCCCCTTAAATAAAGCGACTGCGGGAGATTTATTTACCTTGCGACTCGTCAAGTCGCCAGTTGACAAGTGCGATATCAGCATCCGCCATGTCAAGTTGCCGACTTAATTCGGCAAACTCATTAGTCCGGCTGGCCCTCGGACTATCCGCCACCTGCATAGGGACGGCGGTATTCATTACTGGAGATTTCGGTCCTCGGCACGCTGTCGTTTCCGACAACCTACCGAGTCCCATGGGCTACTATCTATACAGGGCGCATTTTTATGCGCAAAACTGTTAAAAGACAAAAGGGTGCGTCATTCTCGCATACCTCAAATCCCGCCAGCAAACTCATGGCGGCATTACGCAATCCGCTCTCAGCGGACAAAATCCTTCCAACCACCATACGCATCAATGCACGGTGATCTTCTGAAATGGACGCCCTCTCAAGCAGATTTTTTAGTTCTCCTGGCCGGATACGGTTGGGTGCCGAACTCTCTGGCCCCTCCGGACTCGGGGATACCCTCCGTGACGATACTTCAGGCTCGCCCGCCTTATCTGACGGCGCTGCAGACGGAGGTGTATCACTCTCCATCATCTCCGGAAGAAGGTCCCCCGAAGATGAACTCATCTGAGAAGGCTGCAGATCCGAACTGCAATATAAATATTTCAGTTACCCACAGAAGCATAAATGAAGGTATTTCCCTACTAATTAATTCCCTCTTTTTATACTCACGGCTCGTTGGAGGGCTGATCTTTTGGCGATGATTGTGCGTCCGGATTCTCTCCGGGCGCCGGACCCCCCGAGGAAGATCTCTTCCCACGTTAGGGGGCTTGGGCCTCCGGATCTTCGGAGGCGGTCCTCTTCTCCCCCTGAAGGGAGGGGTTCTTGGTTCCCCCCTCTTCAGTCGCCCCTTTGGGCGAAATATTAGCTTTTCTATTTTCCCCGTCGCCCCCTTCTGTGGGCGCAACCTCCAACATTCTGACCAGCACGGGCTCCAGTGCGGTCTCTGGGAGGGGGCCGGACATCTTATCAGCCTTGATCGCGCCACCCATTCCTGTAAAGAATAAGGGGTCAGGAGGCGAACTCTAGAAAGGCATATAAACAGAATGTCCGGACTCTGAGCTATTTACCTGAGTATCCGGGCGATCGCGGCTTAGGCCTGCATCCTCGGCTAAATCCGGACACGCCACCTGCGGTCCGAAGAACAGCTTGTACATCTCCACGGGTGTCGCACCCATAAAGTGTTGGAGAATACGAGGTCCCTCCGGGTGGAACTCCCATAGACGGAGAGGACGGCGTTTGCAGGGCAGAAGATGCCTGGTTAGCATAACCTGCATCACCTTGATCAGGTCGATCTCCCTCGCTTGGAGATCTCGAATCCGGCCCTACAGTGAAGGCACGTCTTCGGACGGCCCCCAATTGAGCCCTTGGTTGACCCACGACATCAGTTGGCGTGGAGGTCCCGGGCGGAATAAGGGCGGCGGCTTTTGCCTGCTGCCCCTTGGAGCGGTGATATAGAACCACTCCTGCTGCCACAGTCCAAGTTCCTCTTGGAAGGAACCCTCGGGCCACGGGGCATCGATGTTTTTGCTTATGGTCGCCCCGCCGCACTCCGCTTGACGCCCCCCGATCATCTTCGGCTCCACCTTGAATGTCTTCAGCCATAGTCCGAAGTGGGGAATGACGCGGAGGAAGGCTTCGCAGACGATAATGAATGCGGAGATATGGAGGATGGACTCCTGAGCCAAGTCGTGAAAGTCCAGCCCATAGTAGAACAGGAGCCCCCTCACGAAGGGATCCGTCGGGAAGCCTAAACCCCGACGGAGGTGGGATACGAAAACGACGTATTCACCGAGCTCGGGGGCTGGCACAGCCTGCCCTTGGGCAGGCAACCTGTGCGAAACCTCGTAGGCCAGGTACTTGGCCTCATGCAACTTCAATATGTCCTCCTCCGTGACGGAGGAGGGCATCCACCGTCCCTGGAGGTCGGAGCCGGACATGATTGAGGATCCGAAGCGCTCGAATCTGAGGCTCTGGGTGTTGGAACTGGGAGCGGGGAAGAGATTCGATGAGAGATTGAAGAACAAGGACAAGCCTTGGTCCTCTTATAAAGGGGAAGAAATACCAAGGGCCGTCTCCGTAACCATTTGGGATTTCCCTTCGATAGAGGAGGCGTGGCGACGGGAACGGTTGGGTTACCCACGCACGTATTGATGAGAATCCCGGAATAAGGGGAACATGATCTCTGCTTCGACAAGACGTGCCAAGGAAACCGCTTCGCTAAACGTGCTGAGGTGGTATAGTAAAAAACGATTCAAACAAAGGCTTGGTAGCAGTGTGAGGTCACGCCGCATAATACGTCAGCAGATTGAACTAAGTGTACATTTTATTCTCTCTATGATGGAATGTGGAATTTATTTTGCAGAGCCGGACACTATCCTGGTGTTCATGATCTTCTCTGGATTATTCAAGGGAGGAACCCGCCTTGCAATGCCGAACATTATGCGCGCCGGACTTATCGTCATTGAAGACTGGTTCAGGGGCTACTGAGGGAGTCCTGGACGAGGGGGTGTCCGGACAGCCGGACTATCAATATCCGCCGGACTCCAAGACTACGAAGATACAAGATTGAAGACTCCGGCTCGTGTCCGGATGGTACTTTCCTTGGCGTGGAAGGCAAGCTTGGCAATACGGATATGTAGATCTCCTACCATTGTAACCGACTCTGTGTAACCCTAGCCTCCTCCGGTGTCTATATAAACTGGAGGGCTTTAGTCCGTAGGACAACATACATTACGACAATCATACCATAGGCTAGCTTCTAGGGTTTAGCCTCCTTGATCTCGTGGTAGATCTACTCTTGTACTACCCATATCATCAATATTAATCAAGCAGGACGTAGGGTTTTACCTCCATCGAGAGGGCCCGAACCTGGGTAAAAACATCGTGTCCCTCGTCTCTTGTTACCATCCGCCTAGACGCATAGTTCGGGACCCCCTACCCGAGATCCGCCGGTTTTGACATCGACAACCACCATTCTATTCCACATATAGTGCTATGTCGATGGCTCACGCTCATGTATTGCGTGAAAGTTGAAAAAGTTTGAGATTACTAAAGTATGAAACAATTGCTTGGCTTGTCATCGGGGTTGTGCATGATTAAATACTTTGTGTGATGAAGATAGAGCAACAACCAGACTATATGATTTTGTAGGGATAACTTTCTTTGACCATGTTATTTTGAGAAGACATGATTACTTTGATTAGTATGCTTGAAGTATGACTATTTCTTATGTCAATATGAACTTTTATTTTCAATCATTTGGATCTGAACATTCATGCCACAATAAAGAAAATTACATTGAGAATTATGCTAGGTAGCATTCCACATCAAAAATTCTGTTTTTATCATTTACCTACTCGAGGACGAGCAGGAATTAAACTTGGGGATGCTTGATACGTCTCCAACGTATCAATAATATTTGATTGTTCCATGCTATTATATTACCCCTTTTGGATGTTTATGGGCTTTATTTTACACATTTATATCATTTTTGGGACTAACCTATTAACCGGAGGCCCAGCCCATATTGTTGTTTTATTGCCTGTTTCAGTATTTCCAAGAAAAGGAATATCAAACGGAGTCCAAACGGAATGAAACTTTCGGCAGCGTGATTTTTGGAAAGATTATGATCCAGGAGACTTGGAGTGCAAGCCAGGGGAGCATCGAGGGAGCCACGAGACAAGGGGGCGCGCCCACCCCCTGGGCACGCCCTACCCTCTCGTGGGCCCTCGAGGCTCCCCCGACCGACTTCTTTCGCCTATATATTCCCATATACCCTAAAAACATCGAAACAGAAGATAGATCGGGAGTTCCGCCACCGCAAGTCTTTGTAGCCACTAAAAACCTCTCGGGAGCCCGTTCCGGCACCGTGCCGGAGGGGGAACCCATCACCGGTGGCCATCTTCATCATCCCGACGCTATCCATGACGAGGAGGGAGTAGTTCGCCCTCGGGGCTGAGGGTATGTACCAGTAGCTATGTGTTTGATCTCTCTCTCTCTCTCTCTCTCTCTCTCTCTCGTGTTCTCTCTATGGCACGATCTTGATGTATCTCGAGCTTTGCTATTATAGTTGTATCTTATGATGTTTCTCCCCCCTCTACTCTCTTGTGATGAATTGAGTTTTCCCTTTGAAGTTATCTTGTCGGATTGAGTCTTTAAGGATTTGAGAACACTTGATGTATGTCTTGCCGTGCCTATCTGTGGTGACAATGGGATATTGCGTGCCACTTGATGTATGTTTTGGTGATCAACTTGCGGGTTCCGCCCATGAGCCTATGCATAGGGGTTGGCACACATTTTCGTCTTGACTCTCCGGTAGAAACTTTGGGGCACTCTTTGAAGTACTTTGTGTTGGTTGGATGAATCTGAGATTGTGTGATGCATATCGTATAATCGTGCCCACGGATACTTGAGGTGACAATGGAGTATCTAGGTGACATTAGGGTTTTGGTTGATTTGTGTCTTAAGATGTTATTCTAGTACGAACTCTTGAATAGATTGATCCGAAAGAATAACTTTGAGGTGGTTTCGTACCCTACCATAATCTCTGCGTTTGTTCTCCGCTATTAGTGGCTTTGGAGTGACTCTTTGTTGCATGTTGAGGGATTGTTATATGATCTATCTATGTTATTATTGTTGAGAGAACTTACACTAGTGAAAGTATGAACCCTAGGCCTTGTTTTCTATCATTGCAATACCATTTACGCTCACTTTTGTCATTAGTTACCTTGCTGTTTTTATATTTTCAGATTACAAAAACCTATATCTACCATCCAAATTGCACTTGTATCACCATCTCTTCACCGAACTAGTGCACCTATACAATTTACCATTGTATTGGGTGTGTTGGGGACACAAGAGACTCTTTGTTATTTGGTTGTAGGGTTGTTTTAGAGAGACCATCTTCATCCTACGCCTCCCACGGATTGATAAACCTTAAGTCATCAACTTGAGGAAAATTTGCTACTTTCCTACAAACCTCTGCACTTGGAGGCCCAACAACGTCTACAAGAAGAAGGTTGTGTAGTAGACATCAATCATATGGTGTTATTTTAGTACGAACTCTTGGTTAGATCGATCGGAAAGAATAGCTTGGTGCAAGGTTGTGAGAATCATGATTTTGAATCGGATCGGAGCTCCGACGGTAGGATCGCAAATCATAGAATCTTCACTATCAGGATCGTAGAAACGTAGATTCTATGAACTAAAATTGTAGAATCATAGGGGTTAGTTTGAATCATAGAGTTGTAGAATTGTATAACAGAATCGCGATTCTGACAACCTTGGCTTGGTGTTATCTTTGTACGAACTCTAGTATAGATTGATCGAAAAGAATAGCTTTGAGGTGGTTTCGTACCCTACAAACAATTTCTTCTTATGTTCTTCGCTAGATAAGAACTTTGGAGTGATTCTTCGTTGCACGTTGAGGGATGGTTATATGATCCAATTATATTAGCATTGTTGAGAGATTGCACTAGCAAAATTACATACCCTAGGCCTCATTTTCAAGTATTGCAATACCGTTTGTGCTCCATGTTATCAATTGCTACCTTGCTGTTTTTTATTGTTACTATTACAAAAATCAATATCTACTATCATTACTACACTTGTATCATCTCTTTGCCGAACTAGTGCAGCTATACAATTTACCATTTTAGATGGTGTATTGGGGACACAAGAGACTTTTTATTATTTGGTTGCAGGGTTGTTTGAGAGAGACCATCTTCATCCTACACCTCCCACAGAGTGATAAACCTTAGGTCATCCACTTCAGGGAAATTTTCTACTGCCCTACAAAAATCTGTGCTTGGAGGCCCAACATGAGTCTACAAGAACAAGTTGCATAGTAGACATTAGTGGGACAATGAGAGTCAAACAATGGATGAGATCTTTTAAGCCACAACCTCATTTGGTTTATAGAAAATAATTTGTCAGGTAAAATTCTTAAAAATGTGATAGTTAACACATGAAAAATTGTTGTTCAATGATCAAAGATTTTTCTTATTTTCAATGTTGCATTCTGCCTTGATCTTAACAAAAAAGTATTATAGATTTTGTGCTATAATATTTATCCAGGCAAGTTCTACCTTGGAATGTAGGAACCCCAACAGATTCAAATACAAGGCCAACTCCATCTGCACCAACAAAGACTTCAACCCCAAAGTCCACTACAACTCCTTCAACGATGGCTGCAAAGTCATTAGCGCCTTGATACATCTGCATCGTATCTACTTTTCCTAACACTTTTGCTCTTGTTTTGGACTCTAAATTGCATGATTTGGATGAAACTAACCTGGACTGACATTGTTCTTAGCAGAACGACCATGGTGTTGTTTTTGTGCAGAGATAAATGTTCCCGGATTTGGATGAAACTTTTTTGGAGAATCATTTCAAAATGAATAAAACATACTGGAACCAAGAACCATCGGAGAGACCCCCCTGGCTGACCACAAGACACCAGGGCGTACCACCCCCTCCAGGCACGCCCTGGTGGGTTGTGGGGCCCTCGGGGCTCCGCTCACCCTAATTCCCGCACTATAAATTCCTATTTTTGGAGAAAAATAAAGAGGAAGTTTCATCGCGTTTCACGAGATGGAGCCGCTACCACCTCCTGTTCTTCATCGGGATGCCAGATCTGGAGCCCGTTCGGGGCTCCGGACAGGGGAATCTTCGGTCTTCGTCATCACCAACCATCTTTCGTCACCAATTCCATGATGATCCCCATCGGGAGTGAGTAATTACTTCGTAGGCTCGCTGGTCAGTGAGGAGTTGGATGAGATTCATCATGTAATCGAGTTAGTTTTGTTAGGGCTTGATCCCTAGTATCCAGTATGTTCTGAAATTGATGTTGCTATGACTTTGCTATGCTTAATGCTTGTCACTAGAGCCCGAGTGCCATGATTTTAGATCTGGACCGTTTACGTTTTCACCATTATATCTATGCTCTAGATCCGATCTTGCAAGTCATATGTACCTATTACATGTTATGATCCGTAAACCCCAGCGGCAGTAATTGGGATATTTTCCGGCGATGACCATAGTTTGAGGAGTTAATGTATTCACTATGTGTAATGCTTGGTTCCGGTTCTCTACTAAAAGGCGGCCTTATTATTCCTTAGTTTTCTGATGGACCCCAATGCCACAGGAGGGTAGGACAAAAGATGCCATGCAAGTTCTTTTCCATAAGCACGCATGACTATTTACGAAATACATGCCTATGTTTTATTTATGAACTGGAGCTAGTTCGATGTCACCCTAGGTTATGAGTGTTATATGATGAATATCATCCAATGAATACACCGATCCAATGCCTATGAGTTTCCACATATTGCTCTGCTAAGTTACTATTGCTATTGCTACTATTACAACTGCTACAAAACTGTTACTGCTGTTACCGTTACCACTGCTATCGTTATTGCTACTATCAAACTATAATATTATTGTGCTACTGATCACTTTGCTGCAGATATTTAATCTCTAGGTGTGGTTGAATTGACAACTTAACTGTTAATACTTACAAATATTCTTTGGCTCGCCTTGTGTCAAATCTATAAATTTGAGTTTAATACTCTACCCCTGAAAACTGTTGCAATCCACTATACTTGTGGGTTATCACGCCTACTAGTCATGCTTCATGTAGCATACATCTGGTAGTTCAATTTCCTCAGGGGCCACTCCTCCCGCCTCTTTAAGTGGGAATAATTTTTCAAACACCCCAAGATAAGTTGGTGCGAAGATCAAGGCTATTGTTGGCCGTGGACCCATGCCAAGTCCGAAGAAAAAGGCAGTTGTTCAAGTTGAAGCAACTGATGTTGATGATGAAGCCGATGAAGATGAACTAACCAGGACCATTAGAGATAGGGCAGAAACAGATGCTGATGCAAAAGGTTCAACCGTTCCACTACTTCTAGATCCGAAAAGATCCTTGTTTCATTGGCATCTGGAGGAAGGACCATGATACCTCTCTTGACGACTTGGATCTCCCACCTGGCCCAAGTCATGTCCTTTCCTCATTCATTCTGAATGAGAAGCATAAGATTGAGCAAGCTCATCAAGTGAAGAGATTGTAGTAAAAAAGGAACAAAAGTTGAGGCGCGACATCATGAACATCACCCCTTAGAAACTGCTTGCAAGGCAGGCTAAGATTCAGTGCCTCAGTGACGACTTTGACAGAAGAACTGAGCACTTCAGAGGCATTAGAGACAGATCATTGCCAAGCTAATCATCTTTTTGAAGACCACAACACCCACAAGTCTGCTAGGCAATCCGAAATTCTCAGGAGAGTTCTTCAGCTCCACCTCCTCCTGAGCAAACCACAATGATTGAAGAATCTTCCAAGGAAACTGCATCAGTTTTGCCCGATGAAAATACACCAGTGTGACAGGTCAACCTAAAGAACCTATCATCTCTGCTGCAGCTCCACCAATGTCTTCAAGTATGAAGCAATCCACCCTTCCTTCTACATCAGAAGTAAAGAAAAACAAGACTAGAGAGAGAGAGAGAGAGAGAGAGAGAGGCTTTAAAGAAAAGGAAGCCTGCTGATGCCCTTGTTGCTCCTTCTCTAGTGAAGAAATTGAAGACTATTCCAAGTTCTTCAACAGACCTATCTCTATTGAACCATTGTCCACAGCGCCACCAACTGCTGAAGTAACTGACTGTCGCATGCTACTGATAACCCACAAGTATAGGGGATCAGTTGTAGCCTCTTTCGATAAGTAAGAGTGTCGAACCCAACGAAGAGCTAAAGGTAGAACAAATATTCCCTCAAGTTCTATTGACCACTGTTACAACTCTACGCATGCTTTACGTTCGCTTTACCTAGAACAAGTATGAAACTAGAAGGACTTTGTACGTGTTGTTGGATAGGTTTGCAAGATAATAAAGAGCACGTAAATAAAAAGTAGGGGCTGTTTAGATAAAGAAGCAATAAAGTAAATATAGCGAGTGTGGAAAAGTGGTGGTAGGAGTTGTGAAATTGTCGCTAAGCAATTGACTACTTTACTAGACCGATAGCAAGTTTTATGTGGGAGAGGCATAAGCTAACATAATTTCTCTTCTTGGATCATATGCACTTATGATTGGAACTCTAGCAAGCATCCGCAACTACTAAAGGTCATTAAGGTAAAACCCAACCATAGCATTAAAGTATCAAGTCCCCTTTATCCCATACGCCAGAACCCTCTTACTCGGGTTTATGCTTTTGTCACTCAAGCAACCCACTATAAGCGAATCATGAACGTATTGCAACACCCTACAGCGGAAATACCTCACGCTTGTGCGACACAGAGGGCACAATAGGACAGCAACATAACCACAAGCAAATTAAACCAATCATAGCAATTCATCAATCACCGATAGGACAACGAAAATCTACTCACACATCATAGGATGGCAACACATCATTGGATAATAATATGAAGCATAAAGCACCATGTTCAAGTAGAGGGTACAGCGGGTTGCGGGAGAGTGAACCGTTGAATATAGATGGGGGAAGGTTATGGAGATGTTGGTGAGGATGATGGAGGTGTTGGTGTAGATCGCGGTGATGATGATGGCCCCTAGCGGCTTTCCGGCGCCACCGGAAGCGAGGGGGAGAGAGCCCCCCTTCTTGTTCTTCTTCCTTGACCTTCAAGCTAGATGGGAGAAGGGTTTCCCCTCTGGTCCATGGTCTCCATGGCGTGGGAGGGGCGAGAGCCCCTCCGAGATTGGATCCGTCTCTCCGTCTCTCTCTATTTCAGCGTTTTTTGATTCTACCCTTTCACCGTTTCTTATATATCTGGAGATCCATAACTCCGATTGGGTTGAAACCTTCGCCCAGATTTTTCTCTGAAAATTTGCTTTCTTGCGGCAAAAGAAGAGCACCAACCGCCTTACGGGGTTCCCACGAGGGTCAGGTGTGCGCCCCCCTACCTCGTGGCCCCTCGGGCACCGTCTCGCGTTGGTTTTTCTTCCCGAAAATCATAAGTATTCCAAAAATATTCTCCGTTCGTTTTTATCCCGTTTGGACTCTGTTTGATATGGGGTTTCTACGAAACATAAAACATGCAACAAACAAGAACTAACACTGGGCACTGGATCAATATGTTAGTCCCAAAAATAGTATAAAAAGTTGCCAAAAGTATATGAAAGTTGAATAATATTGGCTTGGAACAATCAAAAATTATAGATATGACGGAGACGTATCAGCATCCCCAAGCTTAATTCTTGCTCGTCCTCAAGTAGGTAAATGATAAAAAGATAATTTTTGATGTAGAATGCTACCTAGCATAATCTTGATCATATATCTAATCATGGCATGGATATTAAGACACGAGTGATTCAAAGCAATAGTCTATCATTTGACATAAAAAGAATAATACTTCAAGCGTACTAATAAAGCAATCATGTCTTTTCAAAACAACATGGCCAAAGAAAGTAATCCCTACAAAATCATATAGTCTGGCTATGCTCCATCTTCATCACACAAAATATTCAAATCATGCACAACCCCGATGACAAGCCAAGCAATTGTTTCATACTTTTGATGTTCTCAAACCTTTTCAACTTTCACGCAATACATGAGCGTGAGCCATGGATATAGCACTATAGGTGGAATAGAATATGATGGTGGAGGTTGTGTGGAGAAGACAAAAAGGGAGAAAGTCTCACATCGACGCGGCTAATCAACGGGCTATGGAGATGCCCATCAATTAATGTCAATGTGAGGAGTAGGGATTGCAATGCAATGGATGCACTAAGAGCTATAAGTGTATGAAAGCTCAAACTGAAACTAAGTGGGTGTGCATCCAACTTGCTTGCTCATGAAGACCTAGGGCATTTGAGGAAGCCCATTGAGGGAGTCCTGGATTAGAGGGTGTCCGGATGGCCGGACTATCACCATTGGCCGGACTCCTAGACTTTGAAGATACAAGATTGAAGACTCCGTCCCGTGTCCGGATGGGACTTTCCTTGGCGTGGAAGGCACGCTCGGCAATACAAATATGTAGATCTCCTACCATTGTAACCGACTCTCTGTAACCCTAGCCCTCTCCGGTGTCTATATAAACCGAAGGGTTTTAGTCCATAGGACGAACAAGAATCATACCATAGGCTAGCTTCTAGGGTTTAGCCTCTTTGATCTCGTGGTAGATCTACTCATGTACTACCCATATCATCAATATTAATCAAGCATGAGTAGGGTTTTACCTCCATCGAGAGGGCCCGAACCTGGGTAAAAACATCGTGTCCGTTGTCTCCTGTTACCATCCGCCTAGACGCACAGTTCGGGACCCCCTTCCCGAGATCCGCCGGTTTTGACACCGACATTGGTGCTTTCATTGAGAGTTCCTCTGTGTCGTCACCTTTAGGCCCAATGGCTCCTTCGATCATCAACAACGACGCGGTCCAGGGTGAGACTTTTCTCCCTGGACAGATCTTCGTATTCGGCGGCTTTGCACTGCGGGCCAATTCACTTGGCCATCTGGAGTAGATCGAAAGCTACGCCCCTGGCCATCAGGTCAGATTTGGGAGTTTGAACTACACGGCTGACATCCGCGGAGACTTGATCTTCGACGGATTCGAGCCATAGCCAAGCGCGCCGCACTGTCTTGATGGGTATGATCTAGCTCTGCCGCCGGACAGTACCCTGGAGGCCGCACCAGCGTCCGCTCTGACCCCTAGCTCGGAGCCGACTTCGCCGGTCGAGGACGAGTGGCTGGACACCGCCTCGGGGGATACGATCTCTACGGTGATTGAGCCGAACACCATCCCTGTCCTTTGTGAAGCTCGTGACTCCAAGGTGCCGAACTCCTCTCCGGACTCCGAACCTTCCGCGCCCCTGCCAATCAAATCCGATTGGGCGCCGATCATGGAGTTCACCGCTGTGGACATCTTTCAGCACTCGCCCTTTGGCGACATCCTGAATTCGCTAAAGTGTCTCTCTTTATCAGGAGAGCCCTGGCCGGATTATGGTCAGGACGGTTGGGATGCAGACGACGAAAAAATTCAAAGCCCACCCACCACCCACTTCTTAGCCACTTTCGATGACTTAACCGACATGCTAGACTTTGACTCCGAAGATATCGACGGTATGGACAACGATGCAGGAGACGACCAAGAACCAGCGCCTACAGGGCACTTGAAGGCCACCTCGTCATATGACATTTACATGGTGGACATACCAAAGGATGGGAATGGCGATGGAACAATGGAGGACGACCCCTCCAAGAAACAGCCTAAGCGCCGGCGTCAGCGGCGCCGCTCTAAATCCCGCCACAGAAAAAATGGAGATTCCGGCACCAGAGACAATAACACCCCGGACAGTGCCGAAGAAAACCCCCTCCAGCAGGATTCAGCGCAGGAGGATGGAGAAGCCAGCCCTCATGAGAGAGCGGCAGACAGAGAGGTAGAGGACGATAATTATATGCCTCCCTCCGAAGACGAGGCAAGCCTCGACGACGACGAAATTGTTGTGCCTGAGGATCCCGTCGAACAAGAGCGTTTCAAACGCAGGCTTATGGCCACGACAAGCAGCCTCAAGAAAAAGCAACAACAACTTAGAGCTGACCAAGACTTGCTAGCCGACAGATGGACTGAAGTCCTTGCGGCCGAAGAATATGAACTCGAACGCCCCTCCAAGAGCTACCCAAAACACAGGCTGCTACCCTGATTAGAGGAGGAAGCACCTAAACCTACATCACCAACGCATAATATGGCCGACCGGCCACCTCGTGGCCGCGACAGAGAGGCCTCTCGGCCCTACACTCAAGCCGCACCCCGGCGCCGCTTAAAAAATACCAAGGCGCGGGAAAATGCGCCAGACCTGCGGGATATACTCAAGAACAAGGCAAGGCAAACAAGATCGATCTACGGATCACGTGGGCACCCCAAGATACATGATGATAACCGTCACGCCGGATATGGCAATTCCGGCCGGGCCGAACACAGTAGACAAAGCTCATTTGAGCTGCGTCATGATATAGCCCAATACAGAGGCGCCGCACACCCACTATGCTTCACAGATGAAGTAATGGATCATCAAATCCCCGAGGGTTTCAAACCCGTAAACATTGAATCATACGACAGCACAACAGATCCTGCGGTTTGGATCGAGGACTATCTCCTTCACATCCACATGGCCCGCGGTGATGATCTACACGCCATCAAATACCTCCCACTCAAGCTTAAAGGACCAGCGCGGCATTGGCTTAACAGCTTGCCAGTAGAGTCAATCAGTTGTTGGGAAGACCTGGAAGCCGCATTCCTCGACAACTTCCAGGGCACTTATGTGCGACCACCAGACGCCGATGACCTAAGCCACATAATTCAGCAGCTAGAAGAATCGGCCAAACAATTCTGGACATGGTTCCTAACCAAGAAAAATCAAATCGTCGACTGTCCGGATGCAGAGGCCCTTGCAGCCTTCAACCACAACATCCGCGACGAGTGGCTTGCCCGACACCTAGGACAGGAAAAGCTGAAATCCATGGCAGCCCTCACAACACTCGACCCGCTTCTGTGCGGGAGAGGATAGCTGGCTAGCCCTTAGTAACAACATGACCAAGAACCCTGGTAATTCGGATACCAAGGACACCAATGGCAGGTCGCGTCGCAACAAGCACAAGCGCCGCATTAAGGCGACAATACTGAGGATACGACAGTCAATGCCGGATTCAGAGGCTCTAAACCCGGTCAGCGGAAAAAGCCATTCAAAAGAAATACTCCGGGCCCGTCCAATTTGGACCGAATACTTGATCGCTCGTGCCAGATACACGGCACCCCCGAAAAGCCAGCCAATCACACCAACAGGGATTGTTGGGTGTTCAAGCAGGCAGGCAAGTTAATTGCGGAAAATAATGACAAGGGGCTGCATAGCGAAAACAAGGAGGAGACCCGGCCACCGAACAATAGAGGATAGAAGGGTTTCCCCCCACAAGTGCGGACGGTGAACATGATATACGCAACCCACATACCCAAAAGGGAGCGGAAGCGTGCACCCAGGGACGTATATGCGATGGAGCCAGTCACCCAAAGTTCAATCCGTGGTCCTCCTGCCCGATCACTTTTGATCGAAGGGACCACCCCACTAGCATCCACCATGGCGGATTCACCGCATTGGTTCTAGACCCAATCATCGACAGATTTCACCTCACTAGAGTCCTGATGGACGGCGTCAGCAGCCTGAACCTGCTTTATCAGGATACAATGCGCAAGATGGGCATAGACCCCTCAAGGATTAAACCCACAAAGACGACCTTCAAAGGCGTCATACCCGGTGTAGAGGCCAACTGTACAAGCTCAGTTACACTTGAAGTGGTCTTCGGATCCCCGGATAACTTCCGAAGCGAGGAGTTAATCTTCGACATAGTCCCGTTCTGCAGAGGCTATCATGCACTGCTCGGACGAACCGCATTTGCAAAGTTCAATGCGGTGCCGCACTACGCACAAAATGCCAGGCCCTCGAGGAGTCATTACGGTCAACGGAAACACCGAATGCTCTCTCCGAACGGAGGAGCATATAGCGGCTCTCGCGGCGGAAGTACAAAGCAGCCTCTTAAGGCAATTCTCGAGTCCGGCTGTTAAGCGGCCGGACACCGTCAAGCGCGCCCGGAGTAACCTACAACAAGACCGCCTGGCACGTTCCGAGCACGCGTAGCAATGCGGCCCCAACCCCAGCCCACGTGAAATTTCAAAACCTGTACTACGCGTACATAATTACGCTCTGGAAATACCATGGGCATAGGGGGAGGGGCACGACCACGGCAGGCCCAGAATGCCGCTCAACCGCACCAGGGGCTCCCAATTGTGTCATTCTTCTTTTTCTCTCTCTTACTTTTAGGACTCCTTTCTCAATAAGCCCTGTCCGGCAATAGAATTGCCGAATACACGATGCAACAGCCAGGGAAGCAGAAAGCTACATCGAGTGTACAGGTGGTCTCTATAACGAGAAGTATACTTGTTTTACATATCATCCCGCAGCACGCTCCTGGAGGGCGACATGTCAAATAGTCCCGTCCCTTGCTTATCGCACTATTTGTATCGTTCTGCTTTTACCGCAGCTCTTTTTTTAATAAACAATGCACAACTTTTTCCTATTATTGCATTCCTTTTTTATCCATATATGTTCACTTATGACATGTTGCATCCGTACTCTTTGGTACGGCCAAATACACCAGGGCTTAAGTTCCCCAAAATATGGTGTGATAAGTCCGAACACTTTCACAAGTGCGGCACCCCGAACTTATAGCATTATATGCATCGGCTCCGAATCATGTCTTGGGTCAATAGTTGGGTTTGCGTGGCTCCCATGTTTTGGTACCTTACATTCTGTTATATCGCTAAGGTAGCACTGGGAGAACCACTGCGATTGTGCCCCAGTTGAGCTGGGTTGAGCACCTCAGTGGAGAAAGCTAAAACTGACCGTCATGATAGGGCGAGAGCCGGTCGCTGTTCGAGACGTTTTTTCGAGTCCCTAAAGACTTATGCCTCTTAGAGCGAGGAGTTGGCTTTGTCCGGCCCAAGCGTGGATAGCGCCCCGAATTCGGTCTTCCAAACACTAGGGGCTTCGCCGAAATTTAAAATTATGGAATTCTATGGCTAAGTGGGAGTGTTCAAGCATTATAAGTCTGGTTGCCTCGTTCGTTGTGTTGAGCGCCTCCCTCGAAGGACCCAAAAATGGGAACAAGAGCGCTCAAGTTTATCCCGAACACCCCAGCACTCGTGGCATGGGGGCTGAAGCCAACGACTTGCCATTTCTCAAATTTGATAAACAGCCGCACAGAAGGTAATATTTTAAATTAACAAGCGTTGCTTAGCGCATATGAACAAGTTTTCAAGCGTACAGGATAACAAATGCGAGTTTACTCAAAATTACATCTTTGGAGCATTCACCCGCTATATGGAGGGCACCCTTTAGGACGTTCTCATAATACATCTCGGGCTTGCGATACTCCCTGCCCGGCGGTGGAGCGTCCGTCACAAGCTTCTCAGCGTCCATCTTGCCCCAGTGCACTTTAGCACGGGCAAGGGCCCTACGGGCACCTTCGATGCAGACGGAGCGCTTGACGACTTCAATCCATGGACAGGCGTCCACTAGCCGCCGCACCAGCCCGAAGTAGCTCCCAGGCATGGCCTCCTTCGGCCATAGCCGAGCTATGAGGCCCTTCATGGCCTGTTCGGCCACCTTATGGAGCTCGACCAGCTGCTTCAGCTGGTCGCTCAAGGGCACCGGGTGTCCGGCCTCAGCATATTGAGACCAGAATACCTTCTCCGTCGAGCTCCCTTCCTCGGCCCGGTAGAATGCGGCAGTGTCGGACACACTGTGGGGCAGATCTGCGAATGCTCCTGGAGAGCTCCGGATTTGGGTAAGTAACAAGTAATTCACTTTCACGTGCTTGCTTTGCATGAAGAATGCCTTATCCACCGCTATCTTCTTTATTGCCTCAATTTCCTGGCGGGCTTTTTGGGCTTCGGCCTTAGCGGCTTTGGCACTCTCAAGAGCCGATGCAAGCTCGGACTCTCGAGTCTTCGAGTCACGCTCCAACCTCTCGTGTTTTTCCACGAGAGCCTGGAGCTCTTGCCGCACCTCCGCCACCCGCGCCTCCTGCTTCTCTCGCTCGGTGCATTTCGCGGCCGCATTGCTTTCGGCCTTGGACACCGCTTCCTTCAGGGTCACCTCCTCGTTCGTGGCCCCTGCAATACTCACGTTATTCCTGTCATTTTTTGCAACCAAATCCTTTCTATAAGGTATTACTTTAATAAGGTATTACTTACCTTCCTTGTCCTCGAGCTGCTTCTTGGCACGGCTGAGATTTTTCTCGGACCGCTCGAGGCTCTGCTTCAATGCATTGACCTCCGCAGTCAGTGCGGCAGAGGTCAGCAGCGCAGCCTGCATTCCCATATTGACATGCTTATGTTAGACTCCTGCGTATATCTTTTTAGATCCTCAGTTCGGCTCTTCTTTCCGAACACCAAACTGAGCATCAGGGGCTACTGTCTATGCGGTACTATCTTTACATATCTTAATTACATACCTCAAAGCCTGTTAGAAGGCTGGTACATGCTTCAGTCAGCCTACTCTTGCCGGACTGAACTTTCTGGATCACCGCACTCATAACAGTGCGGTGCTCCTCGTCGATGGAGGCGCCGTTAAGTGCCTCCAGCAAATTATCCGGTGCCTCCGGTTGGACGGAGGTCATCGGCGTTGCCGTCTAGCCCTTCTTACGAAGGGGCCGCCCGCCGGACTCCGGAACCACTACAGGTTCCGGTGCGGAGTCCGGCCCAGGGCCGAACTCAGAACCCTTTGAGGGTTGATCCCCCTCGTGCCCAAAGTCCAGGAGGTTGCCCTGCGGCACCTCCAGGACCTCCTCCTCCTAGCCGGGCCCCTTTTGGGACCCCACCTTGCCGTCATCAGCAGCGCGAGGAGAGGAGGCCGCCGGAAGTGAAGTACTATTCACATCCGACGGAGCCAGGGAGCCGCTCGTTGAAATATCAAGCCCGTCCTTGGGCGGGCTGCAGGGTTGTATTCGGCGTTAGAAGACACTACACGACAAAGGAAAAATCATGAGTTATTCTGGAATCCGAACACTTACGATGCCGCCAGGGGCTTAGCCCTCGGTGGCCACTCCTCTTCGTTGTCGGCGGCGTTGGTGGAGTAATCCGGAGGAAGGGTCCTTCCCTTCTTGGACCCTCCGGCCTCCCCAGTTGGGGAGTGTCGGTGTCAAAACCGGCGGATCTCGGGTAGGGGGTCCCGAACTGTGCGTCTAGGCAGCTGGTAACAGGAGACGAGGGACACGATGTTTTACCTAGGTTCGGGCCCTCTCGATGGAGGTAAAACCCTACGTCCTGCTTGATTAATATTGATGATATGGGTAGTACAAGAGTGGATCTACCACGAGATCAAGGAGGCTAAACCCTAAAGCTAGCCTATGGTATGATTGTTGTAATGTATGTTGTCCTACGGACTAAAGCCCTCCGGTTTATATAGACACCGGAGGAGGCTAGGGTTACACAGAGTCGGTTACAATGGTAGGAGATCTACATATCCGTATCGCCAAGCTTGCCCTCCACGCCAAGGAAAGTCCCATCCGGACACGGGACGGAGTCTTCAATCTTGTATCTTCGTAGTCTTGGAGTCCGGCGGACGATGATAGTCCGGCTGTCCGGACACCCCCTAGTCCAGGACTCCCTCAGGGAGGCCTTCCTTTTCTTCTCTCCCCCCGCTTGGGGAGACGCCACTTTTTCCTCCTCCCCGTCTTCGCAGGAGGAGTCTGCCTCGGAGGCGTCGGACGATGAGTCCGACAACACATGGCGCCGGGAACTCCTTCGAGTTCCCGTGGCCTTCTTCTTGGCCTTCTTCTCCGGCACCACGTAAGGCGCCGGAGCCAGCAACCCCGTTAATTGGGCGTCCGCTGGGTCTTTTGGCAAGGGAACCGGACAGTAAACCTGCCCGGACGTCTTTTGCCAGGCCTGTCAAAGGTAAAGGGAGTTTAGATCCCGCATAAAGTCAAACTATGGAAAATAAGCGTCCTGTAAAGGGTAAAATAGCTTACCTCGCCGGCTTGACGCTACGAGCTGAATCCGCGATCTTCGGTAGCGGATGCGAGAGCCTCGGCGCCCTTGAACAGCACCTTCCAGGCATCTTCGTACGTAGTGTCGAAGAGCCTGCTCAGGGTTTGGTGCTGTGCCAGATCAAACTCACACAAATTAAAAGCCCGTTTCTGGCACGAGAGGTTCCGGCGGATGAGCATGACCTGGACTACGTTGACAAGCTTGAGCTTCTTGTTCACCAAGGTTTGGATGCAGGATTGGAGTCCGGTCAGCTCCTACGAATCACCCCATGATAGTCCCTTCTCTTTCCAAGAGGTGAGCCGTGTAGGGAAGCCAGCTCGGAATTCGGGGGCCGCTGCCCATTTAGGGTCATGCGGCTCGGTGATGTAGAACCACCCCGATTGCCACCCCTTTATGGTCTCCACAAAGGAGCCCTCGTGCCATAGGACGTTGGGCATCTTGCCCACCATGGCACCTCCGCACTCTGCTTGGCGGACGCCCACTACCTTTGGCTTGACATTGAAGGTCTTCAGCCATAAGCCGAAGTGGGGTTCGATGCAAAGGAAGGCCTCGCACACGACGATGAACACCGAGATGTTGAGGATGAAATTCGGGGCCAGATCGTGGAAATCCAGGCCATAGTAGAACATGAGCCCCCGGACAAATGGGTGAAGTGGAAAACCTAGTCCGCGGAGGAAGTGGGTGAGGAACACCACCCTCTTATGGGGCCCGAGGGTGGGGATGAGCTGCCCCTTGTTGGGGAGCCGATGCGCGATGTCGCTGGACAAGTATCCGACCTTTCGCAGCCTCCTGATGTGCCCCTCCTTGATGGAGGAGGCTATCCACTTGCCTCCCGCTCCGGACATGGCTGGGGAAGGTTGAGGCGAGATGTGCGGACTTGGGCGCTGGAGCTCGAGTACGCGGAAATGGATAAGCAAAGGAGGAAGAAGGCGTAGGTAAAAAGGTGGATCCTTATCCCCTTATATGGACGGACGAAACTATGCGTCCCCGCCAGCCTGGTAAAACTCGCTTATCTCCCAAGCGCCGTAATCAATGGTGCGGTTGGGTTACCCACGCCCGTATTGATGAGAATCTTGGAATAAGGGGACACGATCTTTGCTTCGACAAGATGTGCCAAGGAAACCGCTTCGCTAAACGCGCTGAGGTGGAACAGTAAAAACGATTCGAATAAAGGCCTGCCCGTGGTGTGATGTCATGCCACGGAATACGTCAGCAGATTGAACTTGTGTAAATGTTATTCTCTCTATGGTGGTATGTGGAACTTATTTTGCAGAGCCGGACACTATCCTTGTGTTCAAAATCTTCTATGAAGTATTCGAAGGAGGAACCCGCCTTGCAATGCCGAAGACAATATGCGCGCCAGACTCATCGTCATTGAAGCCTGGTTTAGGGGCTACTGAGGGAGTCCTGGATTAGAGGGTGTCCGGTTGGCCGGACTATCACCGTTGGCCGGACTCCTAGACTATGAAGATACAAGATTGAAGACTCCGTCCCGTCTCCGGATGGGACTTTCCTTGGCGTGGAAGGCAAGCTTGGCAATACGGATATGTAGATCTCCTACCATTGTAACCGACTCTGTGTAACCCTAGCCCTCTCCGGTGTCTATATAAACCAAAGGGTTTTAGTCCGTAGGACGAACAACAATCATACCATAGGCTAGCTTCTAGGGTTTAGCCTCTTTGATCTCGTGGTAGCTCTACTCTTGTACTACCCATATCATCAATATCAATCAAGCAGGAGTAGGGTTTTACCTCCATCGAGAGGGCCCGAACCTGGGTAAAATCATCGTGTCCCTTGTCTCCTGTTACCATCCGCCTAGACGCACAGTTCGGGACCCCCTACCCGAGATCCGCCGGTTTTGACACCGACACCCATCGTTGGAATATACAAGCCAAGTTCTATAATGAAAATTCCCACTAGTATATGAAAGTGACAATATAGGAGACTCTCTATATGAAGAACATGGTGCTACTTTGAAGCACAAGTGTGGTAAAAGGATAGTAACATTGCCCCCTTTTTTTGGCGGGCTTCTTTGGCCCCCTTTTTTATTTAGGCTTCTTTGGCCTCTCTTATTTGGGGCAATGCTCTATCATGATGATCATCACACTTTTATTTACTTACAACTCAATATTACAACTCAATACTAGAACAAAGATATGACTCTATATGAATGCCTCCGGTGGTGTACCGGGATGTACAATGATCTAGCATAGCAAAGATATAAAAAAACGGACAAGCCATGAAAACATCATGCTAGCTATCTTACGATCATGCAAGGCAATATGACAATGAATTCTCAAGTCATGTATATGATGATGATGGAAGTTGCATGGCAATATATCTCAGAATGGCTATGGAAATGCCATGATAGGTAGGTATGGTGGCTGTTTTGAGGAAGACATAAGGAGGCTTATGTGTGACAGAGTGTATCATATCACGGGGTTTGGATGCACCGGCGAAGTTTGCACCGACTCTCAAGGTGAGAAAGGGCAATGCACGGTACCGAAGAGGCTAGCAATGATGGAAGGGTGAGAGTGCGTATAATCCATGGACTCAACACTAGTCATAAAGAACTCACATACTTATTGCAAAAATCTATTAGTCATCGAAACAAAGTACTAAGCGCATGCTCCCAGGGGGATAGATTGGTAGGAAAAGACCATCTCTCGTCCCCGACCGCCACTCATAAGGAAGACAATCAATAAATAAATCATGCTCCGACTTCATCACATAACGGTTCACCATACGTGCATGCTTCGGGAATCACAAACCTCAACACAAGTATTTCTACTAATCCACAACTACTCACTAGCATGACTCTAATATCACCACCTTTATATCGCAAAACTATTGCAAGGAATCAAACATATCATATTCAGTGATCTACAAGTTCATGTAGGATTTTATGACTGACCATGTGAATGACAAATTCCTGTCATCTCTCTAAATAGATATAACTGAAGCAAGAGAGTTTAATTCTTTCTACAAAAGATATGCCTGCACTCTAACAAATATAAGTGAAGCAAAAGATCATTCTACAAATGGCGGTTCTCTATGTGAAGAGAAACATGCAATCCAAACTTCAAATGATATAAGTGAAGCGCATGAAGCATTCTATACAGCAATACTCAAAAGATTTAAGTGAAGTGCAATGATCATTCTATAAATCAACCAAGGACTATCTCATACCAGCATGGTGCATAAAATAAAAGTGAAAACTAAATGCAAAAGACGCTCCAAGATTTGCACATATCACATGAACGAAACGAATCCAAAAACATACCGATACTTGTTGAAGAAAGAGGGGATGCCTTCCGGGGCATCCCCAAGCTTAGACGCTTGTGTCTCCTTGAATATTTACTTGGGGTGCCTTGGGCATCCCCAAGCTTTAGTTCTTGCCTCTCCTCCTTTTCCTCATATCGAGACCTCCTCGATCAAACACTTCATCCACACAAAACTTCAACAGAAAACTCGGTAGGATCCGTTAGTATAATAAAGCAAATCACTACTCTAAGTACTGTTGCAAACCAATTCATATTTTGTTTTTGCATTGTATCTACTGTAATATAACTTTTCCATGGCTTAATCCGCTGATAGAAATTGATAGTTTCATCAAAACAAGTAAACTATGCATCAAAAACAGAATCTGTCAAAAACAGAACAGTCTGTAGCAATCTGAACATTCACCATACTTATGATATCCCACAAACTCTACTAAAATTAGTAAATATAAACATTTTGTAAAGCAAGACATTGCAAAAAATTTCAGAACCGTTTGACGTTCCAGTAAAAAATGTAAAATCGCGCACTACAGCCAAAGTTTCTGTCCTGCACCGTACAAACCAACAAGCATTGTAAACATCCTAAAGGCAAACCTTGGCACATTATTTTATAATAAAATGGAATTGTACAAGGGGATAACTATTTTTGTTGAAAAGTTTCTGTAATCAATATTAACAAAGTTTCTGTGAGCATGAACAAAGTTCAAGGAGCTCCCCCACTTCAACAATGCTTGTCTTTCTCACTTTCACTTTCCTTTCTGAAAAGTTTTGGGTTCCCCTCTTTATTTTTTTGTTTTTAAACTAAATGAAAGCACTCAACAGAAATAAATGACTCTCTAAAACTTCCGGGTTGTCTCCCTGGCAGCGCTTTCTTTAAAGCCATTAAGCAAGGCGTATAGTGCTCAAGTAATGGATCCACCCGGATCCCAAGGTATATCAAAGCCAATTTTAATTAACAATGATTTGTGATTTAGTAGTGAGCACAAAGTAACATATATCAAGAAAAAAATAAGTCTAACTCTCTTCCTATGCATCTGCATGTCATAAAAGAACAATTCATGCACACATAGTAAAGGCCAATGCATAGTATAAGCAGTTTCTTGGAATTTTATCATATTGGAAACATAGAGAGGTGGAGATATAGTTCCTCTCTCATAATAATTGCAAGTAGGCGCAGCAAGCAGATGCATATTACATTCATCAAAATTATCATGTGCAATGGTAAAAGGCAACCCATCAATATAATCCTTAATAAGCACAAACTTTTCCGATATAGTGTAGTTTGGAGAATTCAAAAAGATAATAGGACTATCATGCGCGGGTGCAATAGCAACAATTTCATGTTTAACATAAGGAACTATAGCAAGTTCATATCCATAAGCATAATTCATATTGGCATCTTGGCCACAAGCATAGCAAGTATCATCAAAAAGGGGTATTTCAAGAGAATCAACGGGATCATAACAATCATCATAGCAATCATCCTTCGGTAAGCACGAAGGGAAATTAATCAATGTATGAGTTGAAGAGTTACTCTCATTAGAAGGTGGGCATGGGTAGCTAATCCACTCTTCCTCCTTTTGTTCTTCGCTCGCCTCATCATCTTTTTCATCCAATGAGCTCATAGTTTCATCATTTTCTTCTTCCATAGACTCCTGCAAAATATTAGTAGAACACAAAGAGTTGTGGGCGATAATAGTCATACTGCTTACGATCAACGTCTTACTTTGATTCAGCAGTATTGTTGGATGAAGCGGCCCAGACCAACATTACATGACCACGTTCATGAACCAGTTCTACCGACGTACTTTGCACATAGGTGGCTAGCGGGTGTCTATTTCTCCAACTTTAGGTGAATCGAGTTTGACTACGGTCGATCCTTGTTGAAGGTTAAAACAACACACTTGACGAAAAATCGTTGTGGTTTTGATGCGTAGGTAAGAATGGTTCTTGCTAGAAGCCCGTAGCAGCCACGTAAAACTTGCAACAACAAAGTAGAGGACGTCTAACTTGTTTTTGCAGGGCATGTTGTGATGTGATATGGTCAAGACATCATGTGATATAAGTTATTGTATGAGATGATCATGTTGTAAAAGTTATCGGCAACTGGCAGGAGCCCTATGGCGGTCGCTTTATTGTATGAAATGCAATCGCCATGTAATTGCTTTACTTTAGCACTAAGCGATAGCGATAGTCGTAGAAGCAATAGTTGGCGAGACGACAACGATGCTACAATGGAGAACAAGGTGTCATGCCGGTGACAATGGAGATCATGACGGTGCTTTGGAGATGGAGATCAAATGCACAAGATGATGATGGCCAAATCATGTCACATATTTTGATTGCATGTGATTTTTATCTTTTATGCATCTTAGTTTGCTTAGTACGGCGGTAGCACTATAAGATGATCCCTCACTAAATTTCAAGGTTTAAGTGTTCTCCCTGAGTATGCACCGTTGCTACAGTTCGTCATTGAGGGAGTCCTAGATTACGGGGTCCTCGGACAGCCGGACTATATACTTCGCCCGGACTGTTGTACTATGAAGATACAAGATTGAAGACTTCGTCCCGTGTCCGGATGGGACTCTCCTTTGCGTGGAAGGCAAGCTTGGCAATTCGGATATGTAGCTTTCCTTCTCTGTAACCGACTCTGTGTAACCCTAGCCCCCTCCGGTGTCTATATAAACTAGAGGGTTTAGTCCGTAGGACAAGAACAATCATAATCATAGGCTAGCTTCTAGGGTTTAGCCTCTATGATCTCGTGGTAGATTAACTCTTGTAATACTCATATCATCAAGATCAATCAAGCAGGAAGTAGGGTATTACCTCCATCGAGAGGGCCCGAACCTGGGTAAAACATTGTGTCCCCTACCTCCTGTTACCATTAGCCTTAGATGCACAGTTCTGGACCCCCTACCCGAGATCCGCCGGTTTTGACACCGACATTGGTGCTTTCATTGAGAGTTCCACTGTGCCGTCGCTGTAAGGCTTGATGGCTCCTTCGATCATCTTCAACGATGTGGTCCAGGGGGAGGTTTTCCTTCCCGGACAGATCTTCGTACTCAGCAACTTCGTACTGCGGGCCAACTTGCTTGGCCATTTGGAGCAGATCGATAGCTATGCCCCCGGCCATCCCATCGGGTTTGGAAGCTTAAACTATACTGCTGACATCCGCGGAGACTTGATCTTCGACGGATTTGAGCCCATGACAGGTGCACCGGACGCTCACGACGGGCATAACTTTGATCTGCCGTCGGACAGTATTTAGGAGATCGTGCCTGCGGGGGCACCGGGAATCAATCCGGAGCAGATCGTGCCTTCCGAGGGCGGGTGGATGGACCCCACCACGGAAGCCGCACACTCATTGGCGTCGGATCCGAACACTGATTCCACCTCCTGTGAGAGTGGTGTCATCGGACCCTCGGACTCGTCTCCGACCACAGGATCCTAACCACGTGCGTCCGTGCCTATCGAATCCGATTGGGCACCGGTCATGCAGTTCACCGCCGCAGATATTTTTCAGCACTCGCCCTTGGGTGACATGCTAAACTCATTAAGGTCTCTTTCCTTGTCAGGACATTCTTGGCCAAACTATGTCCAGCTCGAGTGGAGAGCGGACGACGAAGAAATTCGTCTCCCACCCACCACCCAATTTATAGCCACTGTCGATGACTAAACCAACGTGCTTGACTTCGACTCCGAAGACATCGACGGTATGAACGACGATGTAGGAGAAGAACAGGAACCACCGCCTATAGGGTGCTGGATAGCCACCTCATCATATTATATATATATATATATATATATATATATATATATATATGGTGGACACACCAAAAGAAGGCGATGGTGATGATACAACGAAGGATAATCCCCTCGATAAGCCACCAAAGCGGCGCCGTAGACGCCGCTCTAAATCCCACCACAGTAAAAACAGCGACAACAGCGCAAGAAATAATAATACCCCGGTTGACTCCAAAGGAAACGACGACTCCATGGACCCAGCGATGGAGCGGGTTGAGCCAGGGGACGACAAGCATAGTTCGGAGCCGACGACAGATGAGGCCGATCCCGAGGGTAAATTCACCAACCTATCTCCGGAATAGAGAACAGCCCGGACGATGATGCACTCATCATCCCAGAAAAACTCTTGGAACAAGAGAACCTCCACAACAGGCTTATCGCCACCGCGAGGAGCCTAAAGAAGCAGAAGCAAAGGCTTAAGGCCGCGCAGAATACGCGCAACCACAGGTGGAACAAAGTGCTTGACACAGAAGAAAAATACGGCGACGATCGTCACACAAAGAGCTATCCAAAGCGCAAGCTGCTACCCGAATTCGACGACGAGGCCGTAGAGCCCATTCAGCCGAAAACGACCGATCAGCCGGACCGACCACCCCGTGGCCGTGACAAGACGGCTAATAACGCCGCACACAAGCCAGCACACGATTTACGTGAGCTCCTGGACAAAAAGTCCGGTATGGCCAGATCCATCTACGGATCTAGGAAGCATGCTCCGGCACAAGATCAGAGCTACCGAAACAATCACATTGATCGAACACCAGCTAGGAATCAGAACCGAACACAACAACCGTCGACAGCATGCCACGACACGACCAAATACAGGGGTGCCGTACACCCCCTGTGCTTCACCGATGAGGTGCTGGATCATGAATTTCCAGAAGGATTTAAACCCGTGAATATAGAGGCATACGACGGAACTACAGACAATGGGGTCTGGATTGAGGACTTTATCCTTCATATCCACATGGCTCGCGGAGACGATCTCCATGCCATTAAATACCTACCCTGCAAATTAAAGGGACCAACTCGACACTGGGTGAAAAGCCTTCCCGAAAACTCAATCGGAAGTTGGGAAGAGCTCGAGGATGCTTTCAGGGCCAATTTTCAAGGGACCTATGTCCGACCTCCGGACGCAGACGACCTAAGTCACATAATTCAACAGCCCAGAGAGTCAGCCCGAAAGCTCTGGAACAGATTTCTTACTAAGAAGAATCAAATAGTCGATTGTCCGGATGCCGAAGCCTTAGCGGCTTTCAAACACAGTATCCGGGATGAATGGCTAGCCAGACACGTCGGCCAGAAAAGCCGAGGACAATGCAGCCTTAACAAGCCTTATGACCCTCTTTTGCGCGGGCGAGGACAGCTAGCTGGCCCGTAGCGGCACCAGCGACCCAAGCACATCCGAAGTTAGGGATGGCAACGGGAAGTCGCGACACAACAAAAACAAGCGTCGAAACAACGATGGCAGCCCAGAGAACACGATGGTCAACACCATATTCAGGGGCTCTCGACCCGGTCAACGGAATAAGCCATTTAAAGGCAGCAGAGATGGACCATCCAGCCTAAACAAGATTCTAGGCAAATTATGTCAGATTCATGGCAACCCCGAAAAACCTGCAAACCACACCCACAGAGAGTGTTGGGTTTTCAAGCAGGCCGACAAGCTGAATGCCGAACAAAAGGGGAGGGAGACGCCAAGTGAAGACGAGGAAGAGCCTCGTCAGCTGAACACTGGAGGACAGAAAAACTTCCCACCAGAAGTAAGAACACTGAATATGATTTATGTAACTCACATTCCAAAGAGAACGCGCAAATGCGCACTCAGAGACGTATACGCTGTTGAGCCCGTCGCCCCCAAATTTTATCCCTGGTCGGCCTGCCGATCACCTTCGATCGCAGGGACCATCCGACTAGTATCCCGCACGGAGGATCGGCTGCCTTGGTGCTCGACCCAATAATTGACGGATACCATCTCACATGAGTCCTCATGGACCGCGGCAGTAGACTAAACCTGATATATCAGGACACTGTCCGCAAAATGGGGATAGACCCCTCAAGAATTAGCCTAAGCAACAGTACCTTTAAAGGAGTAATACCAGGCGTCAAGGCCCACTGTACGGGCTCTATAGTACTAGAGGTTGTATTCGGCTCTCCCGACAACTTCAGAAGCGAGGAATTAACCTTTGACATCGCTCCATTCCGAAGCGGCTATCACGCACTACTCGGAAGTACGGCCTTCGCTCGTTTTAATGCAGTACCGCATTACGCCTACCTCAAACAAAATATGCCCGGTCCACCCGGCGTCATCACAGTTAGCGGAAATACAAAGCGTTCTTTACGCGCGGAAGACTACGTGGCGGCTCTAGCAGCCGAACACCGAGCGGTCCCTCTGATAATATCGAAGTACAGGGAATCATCGTAGCAATTCCCAAAGGTGGAAGTGATAAGTATGGAGTGTCGAACCCACAAGGAGCCAAAGGTAAGATCAATATTCTCTCAAGCCCTATCTGCCACTGATACGACTCTACGCGCACCGAACGTTTGCTTCCAACTAGAAACAAGAAATAAAACTGTGTTGTGGGTATAAAGAGGATAACTTTGTATGATATCGGAGAGCTAAAATATAAAAGTACGTGCTGTTATCATAAAGTTAGAAGATATTACTAAATAATATAAATAGCGAGTGAGGAATAATGGTGGATTGGTGTGCGGAATTCTCATAGGCAATTGTTAACAAGACCGATAGTCGTCATTGCAATTTCATATGAGGGAGAGGCATAAGCTAACATACTTTCTCTACTTGGATCATATGCACTTATGATTGGAACTCTAGCAAGCGTCCGCAACTACTAAAGATCATTAAGGTAAAACCCAACCATAGCATTAAAGCATCAAGTCCTCTTTATTCCCATACGCAACAACCCCCTTACTCGGGTTTGTGTTTCAGTCACTCACAACCCACTATAAGCGAATCATGAACGTATTGCAACACCCTACAGCGGGAATCCCTCACGCTTGCGCGACACGGAGGGCACCATAGGACAACACCAAGATAAACATACAACTCGTACCAATCTGGATCATCAATCAACCCAAGGACAAAAGATATCTACTCAAAACATCATAGGATGGCAACACATCATTGGATCATAATATGTAGCATAAAGCACCAAGTTCAAGTAGGGATTACAGCGGGGTGTGGGAGAGTGGACTGCGTAAAATAGATGAGGATGGTGATGATGATGGTGATGTTGATGAAGACGATCACCGCGGCGATGATTCCCGTCCCGATGGCACTCCGGTGCCACCAAGAGAGAGGAGGAGAGGTTCTCCCCCTTGTGCTTCCTCGTCCATGGCCTCCACCCTCTGGTCCTTGGCCTTCATGGTGATGATGGCCCCTCCGGGATACTCCTCCATGGCCTCCGGTGATGATGGCCCCCTCCGGCAGGGTGCCAGAGAGGGCCTAGATAGATTTCTCGTGGCTATAGAGGCTTGCGGCGGCGGAACTCCCGATCTAGGTTATTTCCCGAAGGTTTCTGTATTTATAGGAATTTTTGGCGTTGGTTTCACGTCAGGGGGGTCTCCGGGCTGTCCACGAGATAGGGGGCGCTCTATAGGGGGTGGGCCCGCCCCCCACTCTCGGGGGCAGCCCGGAACTCTTCTGGCCCGACTCCGATGCTCGGTGGTCTTCTTTTAGTCCATAAAAAAATCTCAAAAATTGGCATGTCAATTGGACTCCGTTTGGTATTCCTTTTCTATAAAACTCAAAAACGAGGAGAAAACAGAAACTGGCACTGGGCTCTAGGTTAATAGGTTAGTCCCAAAAATCATATAAAATGACATAAAATGCATATAAAACATCATAGATGGATAATATAATAGCATGAATACTTCATAAATTATAGATACGTTGGAGACATATCAGCATCCCCAAGCTTAATTCCTTCTCGTCCTCGAGTAGGCAAATGATAAAAGAAATAATTTATGAAGTGTGAATGCTAACAGGTGCACAAATTTGATCAAAGATAATTTCAATCACCTTTTCTAGCATCATTATGTGTCATAATAGTAGCTTATCTCATAAAAATTTTCATGATCAAGTAACAATCTATTCACAATGTCAAGTATGGTTCAGAAACTTCATTGAGAACTAACAAACTATAATCTCAGTCATTAAAGCAATTGCAATTTATCATAACATCAGAAAGAGTCAATGTCGTTGTCAAAACCGGCGGATCTCGGGTAGGGGGTCCCGAACTGTGCGTCTAGGGGGATGGTAACAGGTGACAAGGGACACAATGTTTTTACCCAGGTTCGGGCCCTCTCGATGGAGGTAAAACCCTACTCCTTCTTGATTGATATTGATGATATGGGTAGTACAAGAGTGGATCTACCACGAGATCAAGGAGGCTAAACCCTAGAAGCTAGCCTATGGTATGATTGTTGTAATGGTTGTTCGTCCTACGGACTAAAACCCTCTGGTTTATATAGACACCGGAGAGGGCTAGGGTTACACAGGGTCGGTTACAATGGTAGGAGATCTACATATCCGTATTGCCAAGCTTGCCTTCCACGCCAAGGAAAGTCCCATCCGGACACGGGACGAAGTCTTCAATCTTGTATCTTCATAGTCTTGGAGTCCGGCCGATGATGATAGTCCGGCTGTCCGGACACCCCCTAGTCCAGGACTCCCTCAGTAGCCCCTGAACGAGGCTTCAATGACGATGAGTCCGGCGCGCATATTGTCTTCGGCATTGCAAGGCGGGTTCCTCCTCCGAATAATTCATAGAAGATTGTGAACACCAGGATAGTGTCCGGCTCTGCAAAATAAATTCCACATACCACCGTAGAGAGAATAATATGTACACAAGTTCAATCTGCTGACGTATTTTGTGGCGTGACGTCACACCACTACCAAGCCTTTACTTGAATCGTTTTTATCATACCACCCCAGCGCGTTTAGCGAAGCGGTTTCCTTGGCACGTCTTGTCGAAGCAGAGATCGTGTTCCCCTTATTCCGGGATTCTCATCAATACGGACGTGGGTAACCCAACCATGCCATTGATTGTGGCGCTTGGGAGATAAGCGAGTTTTACCAGGACGGTGGGGACGCATAGTCTTCGTCCGCCCATATATAAGGGGATAAGGATTCGCCTTTTTTACCTACGCCTTCTTCCTCCTTTGCTTATCCATCTCCGCACACTCGAGATCCAGCGCCCAAGTCCGCACACCTCGCCGAAACCTTCTCCAGCCATGTCCGGAGCGGGAGGCAAGTGGATGGCCTCCTCCGTTACGGAGGGGCACATCGAGAAGCTGCGCAGCGCCGGATACCTGTCCAGCGACATCGCGCACCGGATGCCTGACGAGGGGCAGCTCATCCCCACCTCCAGGCCCCATGAGAGGGTCGTATTTCTTCCCCATTTCCTCCGCGGACTGGGCTTCCCACTTCATCCCTTCGTCCGGGGGCTCATGTACTACTATGGCTTGGACTTCCACGATCTGGCGCCAAACTTCATCCTCAACATCTCGGCGTTTATCATCATGTGCGAGGCCTTCCTCTGCATCCAGCCCCACTTCGTCTTGTGGCTAAAGACCTTCAATGTCTAGCCGAAGGTGGTGAAGGGCGTCCAAGCGGAGTGCGGAGGCGCCATGGTGGGCAAAATGCCCAACGTCATCTGGCTCGAAGGTGCCTTCGTGGAGTCCGTCAAAGGGTGGCAATCGGGGTGGTTCTACATCACCGAGCCGCGTGACCCTAAATGGGCGGCGCCCCCCAAGTTCAGATCTGGTACCCCCATGCAGCTCACCTCCTGGAAATAGAAGGGCTTGCTATGGGGTAGTTCGGAGGAGCTCACCGGACTCCAGCCTTGTCTCCAGACCCTGGTGAACAAGAAGCTTAAGCTTGTCAACGTGATCCAGGTCATGCTCGTCCGCCGGATTCTCCCCTGCCAGCAACGGGCCTTCAATTTGTGGGAGTTTGATCCCGCACATCACCGGGCCCTGAGCGGGATCTTCGACACGACGTACAAAGCTGCCTGGAGGGTGCTGTTCAAGGGCAGAGAAGCCCTCGCATCCGCAACTGAAGATCACGGATTCAGCATGCAGCGCCCGGCCGGCGAGGTAAGCTATGTTATCCTTTATGGGACACTCATTTCTTTCATAGTTTGACTCTATGTGGGATCTAAACTCCCAATGCCTTTAACAGGACTGGCAGAAGACGTCCGGACAGGTTAACTGTCCGGCCCCCCTTCCAGAAGACCCAGCGGACACCCGTTTGACGGGGCTGCTGGTCCCGGCACTTTACGTGGTGCCGGAGAAGAAGGCCAAGAAGAAGGGCATGGGAACCCGAAGGAGTTCTCGGCGCCAGGTGGTATCGGACTCATCGTCCGATGGCTCCAAGGCGGACTCCTCCCCTGAAGACGAGGAGGAGAAAGAGGCCTCTCCCCAAGAGGGGGGAGAGAATAAGAGGAAGGCTTCCCCAACGAGGGAGGCCGAAGGGTCCAAGAAGGGAAGGACCCTTCCTCTGGACTGCGCTGCCAACGCTGGCGACGGCGACGAGGAGTGGCCCTCAAGGGCCAAGCCCCTGGCGAGATCGTAAGTATCCGGATTCCTGAATGATTTATAATTTTTCTTTTTGCCACACGGTGTCTTTCTAATGCCGCATACAACCTGTAGTCCGGCCGAGGACGATCTTCCCGCTTCATCGAGCGGGTTCTTGGCTCCGTCGGATGTGGATTCCCTTCCGACCGCCTACAACCCTCGTGATGCTGTTGACGCCGAGGTGGGATCCCAAGAGGGGACCCACCAGGAGGGGGAGGCTTTGGAGGCGCCGCAAGGCAACCTCCCGGACTTCGCTCCGGACTCCGCACCGGAACCAGCAGTGGTTCCGGAGTCCGACAGGCGGCCCCTTCGTAAGAAGGGCAAGACCATGACACCGGCGGCTTCCGTCCAACCGGAGGCGCCGGAAAACTTGTTGGAGGCGCTCAACGGCGCTTCCATCGAGGAAGAACACCGCACTATCATGAGTGCGGTGATTCAGAAGGTTCAGCTCGCCAAGAGCAGGCTGACCGAAGCCTGTAGCAGCCTTCTAACAGGCTTTGAGGTAAGAAATTTTAAAATATGTAATGTAATACCGCATAGACAGTAGCCCCTGATGCTCGGTTTGGTGTTCGGAAAGAAAAGCCGGACTGAGGATCTTATAAAGATATACGCAGGAGTTCTAAAAAATATGTCAATATGTGATTGCAGACTGTGCTGCTGACGTCTGCCGCACTGACTGCGGAGGTCGGTGATTTAAAGCAGAACCTCGAGCGGTCCGAAAACGAGCTCGGCCTTGCCAAGAAGCAGCTCGAGGACAAAGAAGGTGAGTAACACCGTATTAAATTTGTACCTTACAGAAAAGGATTTTGGTTGCAAGAGAAATAACAAGGATAACGTGGGCACTGCAAGGTCCACGAACGAGGTGGCGACCCTGAAAAAGGCCGTGTCCGTGGCCGAGCGTAATGCGGCTGTGAAACGAGCTGAAAGAGAGAAGCAGGAGGCGCGGGTGGCGGAGGTGCATCAAGAGCTCCAGGCTCTCATGGAAAAGGATGAGAGTTTGGAGCGCGACTCGAAGACTCGAGAGTCCGAGCTTGCCTCGGCTCTTGAGAGTGCCAAAGCCTCTAAGGCCGAAGCCCATAATGCCCTCCAGGAGATTGAGGCGGTGAAGAAAATAGCGGCGGGTAAGGCATTTTTCATGCAAAGCAAGCATGTGAATGTGAATTACCTGTTACTTACCCGAATTCGGAGCTCTCCAGGAGCGTTTGGAGATCTGCCTCGCAGCGTGTCCGATGCTGCCGCATTCTACCGGGCCAAGGAGGGGAGCTCGACGGAGAAGGTCTTCTGGTCTCAGTATGCTGAGGCCGGAAATCCGGTGCCCCTTAGCGACCAGCTGAAGCAGCTGGTCGAGCTCCACAAGGTAGCCGAACAGGCCATGAAGGGCCTCATAGTTCAGCTGTGGCCCGAGGAGGCCATGCCTGGGAGCTACTTCGGCCTGGTGCGGCGGCTGGTGGATGCGTGTCCCTAGGTGGAAGTCGTCAAGTGCTCCGCCTGCATTGAAGGTGCCTGTCGGGCCCTTGCCCGTGCAAAAGTGCACTGGGGCAGGCTGGACGCTGAGAAGCTTCTGACGGACGCGCCGCCGGCGGGCAAGGAGTATCGCACGCCCGAAATGTATTATAAGAGTGTCCTGAAGGGTGCCCGCAAGATTGCGGATGAGTGCTCCAAAGATGTAATATTTGAGTAGACTCGCAATGTGTTATCCTGTGCACTAAAAACTTTGTTCGTATGTGCTAAGCAACGCTTATTAATTTAAAATATTACCTTCTGTGTGGCCGTTTATCAAATCTGAGAGATGGCAAGTCGTCGGCTTCAGCCCCCATGCCACGAGTGCTAGGGTGTTCGGGATAAACTTGAGCGCTCTTGTTCCCATTTTTGGGTCCATCTAGGGAGGCGCTCAACACGATGAACAAGGCAACCGGACTTATAATGCTTGAACACTCTCACTTAGCCATAGAATTCTATAATTTTAAATTTCAGTGAAGCCCCTAGTATTCGGAAGACTGAGTTCGGGGCGCTATCCACGCCTGGGCTGGACAAAAGCCGGTTCCTCGCTCTAAGCGGCATAAGTCTTTAGGGACTCGAAAAGACCTCTCGAACAGCGACCAGCTCTCGCCTTATCATGACGGTCAGTTTTAGCTTTCTCCACTGAGGCGCTCGCCCAGCTCAACCGGGGCGCAATCGCAGTTGTTCTCCCAGTGCTACCTTAGCCGATAAAACGGAACGTAAGGTACCAAAACATGGGAGCCGGGCAAGCCCAACTATTGACCCAAGACATGATTCGGAGCCGATGCATATAATGCTATAAGTTCGGGGTGCCGCACTTGTGAAAGTGTTCGGACTTATCACACCATAATGCGGGGAACATAAGCCCCTGGTGTATTCGGCTATACCAAAGTGTACGGATGCAAAATGTCATAAATGAACATATATGTAAGAAAGAAATGCAATTATAAGCGAAAAGTGATGCATTGTTTATTCAAGGAATTCTGCCATGAGTGCAGAATGATACAAATAGTGCGGTAAGCAAGGGATTGGACTATTAAACATGTCCCCCTCCAGGGGTAGGCTGCGGAATGGTGTATTAAATAGATTTAATGCTCGTAATGGAGACCACCTGAGTGTTCGTCGTAGCCTTTGTCCTTCCCTGGCTGTTGCATCGTGAGTTCGGCAGGTCCACTGCCGGACAGGGCCTCTGGTGAACGGAGTCCTGTGGGTAAAAAAAGGAAAAAGAAAAAGAGCGACACACTTGGGAGCCCTTGGTGTGGTTGAGCCGCACTCTGGGCCTGTCGTGGTCGTGCCCCTCCCCCTATGCCCATGGTATCTCCAGAGTGTAATGATGTACGCGAAGGACTAGTCTTGCAATCATGCAAGGGCTGGGGTTGGGGCCGCATTGCTACGCGTGCTCGGAATGTGCCAGGTGGTCTTGATGTATGTTACTCCGGGCGCGTTTGGCCATGTCCGGTCGCTTAACGGCCGAACTTGAGAATTGCCTTAAGAGGCTGCTCTGTACTTCTGCCGCGAGAGCCGCTGTGTGTTCCTCTGTTCGGAGGGAGCGTTCAGTGTTTCCGTTGACCGTGATGACTCCTCGAGGGCCTGGCATTTTGAGCTTGAGGTATGCGTAATGCAGCACCGCGTTGAACTTTGAAAACGCGGTCCGTCCGAGCAGAGCATGATAGCCGCTACGGAACGGGACTATATCGAAGATTAACTCCTCGCTTCGGGAGTTATCCGGGGATCCGAAGACCACTTCTAGTGTAACCGAGCCTGTACAATTGGCCTCTACGCCTGGTATGATGCCTTTAAAGGTTGTTTTTGTAGGTTTAATCCTTGAGGGGTCTATGCCCATCTTGCGCACTGTATCCTGATAAAGCAGGTTCAGGCTGCTGCCGCCGTCCATCAGGACTCTAGTGAGGTGAAATCCATCGACGATTGGGTCTAAAACCAATACGGCAAATCCGCCATGGCGGATACTGGTGGGGTGGTCCCTTCGATCGAAAGTGATCGGGCAAGAGGACCATGGATTGAACTTCGGGGCGACTGGCTCCATCGCATATACATCCCTAAGTGCACACTTCCGCTCCCTCTTGGGTATGTGGGTTGCGTATATCATGTTTACCGTCCGCACCTGTGGGGGGGAACCCTTCTGTCCTCTACTGTTCGGCGGCCGGGTCTCTTCCTCGTCATCGCTATGCAGCCCCTTGTCACTGTTTTCGGCAATTAACTTGCCTGTCTGCTTAAATACCCAACAATCCCTGTTGGTGTGATTAGCAGGCTTTTCGGGGGTGCCATGTATCTGGCAAGAGCGGTCGAGTATTCGGTCCAAATTGGACGGACCCGGAGTAGTTCTTTTGAATGGCTTTTTCCGCTGACCGGGTTTAGAGCCTCTGAATCCGGCGTTGACTGTCGTATCCTCAGTGTTATCGCTGTTAACGTGGCGTTTGTTTTTGTTGCGACGCGACCTGCCATTGCGTTCCTTGTTGTCCGGACTGCCAGAATTTTTGCTGAGGTTGTTACTGCGGGCTAGCCAGCTGTCCTCCCCCGCACAGAAGCGGGTCATGAGTGATATGAGGGCTGCCATGGATTTCGGCTTTTCCTGTCCTAGGTGCCGGGCCAGCCACTCGTCGCGGATGTTATGTTTGAAGGCTGCGAGGGCCTCTGCATCCGGATAGTCGACGATTTGATTTTTCTTTGTTAGGAACCGTGTCCAGAACTGTCTGGCAAATTCGTCTGGCTGCTGAATTATGTGGCTTAGGTCATCGGCGTCTAGTGGTCGCACGTATGTGCCCTGGAAGTTGTCAAGGAATGCGGCTTCCAGGTCCTCCCAACACCCAATTGACTCTGCTGGCAAGCTGTTAAGCCAATGCCGAGTTGGTCCTTTAAGCTTGAGTGGGAGATATTTGATGGCGTGGAGATCTTCACCGCGGGCCATATGGATATGAAGGAGATAATCTTCGATCCAAACCACGGGGTGTGTTGTGCCATCGTATGATTCAATGTTCACGGGTTTAAACCCTTCAGGGATTTGATGATCCATTACTTCATCTGTGAAGCATAGTGGGTGTGCGGCGCCTTTATATTGGGCAATATCACGACGTAGCTCAAGCGAGCTTTGTGTCGGTGTACTAAAGTAGGGGTACCTTAGTATCCCGAACTTGTGCACGGGCAGTCGCAGCGCCCAGCGGCAAGGCTTGCCGGGCACCCGCCAAGATCCTCCGTAGTTCATATTTATGCCATTGAAGAACAAAGTGTTTTGACCGAGAAGACAAGACTCCGGCAAGAGGAACTTGCCGGGAAGGGCAAGTCCTCGGCAAGAGGAGCTTGCCGGGAAGGCCAACCAAGGCATTTCAAGAAACTTGCCGCGACGCGCCACGCGTCCCGTCAAGACCCGACAAGCGACAAGCTTTCGGGTGCGACAAGACAACGACCGCGGCAAGGCGCTTGCCGCGGCGAAGCTACCACTCTGCGCCCACGCTCCAGCGCATCCGACGACGTGTCGCCCCAGGACCATCCCAGGAGCACGTGGCGGGGCGCTGTGCAGCCAAGCGGTGTGAGGTGGCAAGTGGAGATGACGAGAAGGCCATCGTGGCAGGCGGTGGCGCCCCTAACGGTCGATTCTCTGCACTGTTGGGCGAGGCGGACGGGCATTAAATGCGCTTGTCCCCTGCCGTCAGAGTTAGGTAGGGTGCACTGTAGATGGCAGTTGTACCAACCCCTCTTTTTACATTTGTAACCCTCTCTGCGTTGCCACCTGTCGGTGACCCCTTTAGCCTATAAAAGGAGGCCCATGCGCAACGTAGAAGGGGTTCGGCTCCTTCGAAAACACAGAACGCTCACGCTCTTGAGCAAGAACATAATACCACCACAAAAGCAACAGTAGGAGTTTTATCTCTCGTGAGAGCTCCGAAGCTGGGTAAAATCCCTCGTGTGCTCCGCCTTGATCTGCTCTTCGTGCGCTCTCCGCTCCCTTGCCGGACCGAAAGGGGCCCTGCCCCATAGGTGTTCATTCCCCACGACATCTTTGGCGCGCCAGGTAGGGGAGCGTCGAGGTTGTGCGAACCTGATCCGGTGTTCGTGCGCGCTACATCAACACCTTCATCAACATGCCACCGAAGAAGAAGGCTTCGGAGGTGGCCGCTCCGTCCACGTCGATCCCACCGCCATCGGAGCAAACGGGCGGTGGGGCAGACGCTGGCGAAAGAACAGGCGCCGATGTGGGAGCTCACATTGTCACGAGATCCAAGGACAAGGCCCCGCAAGCTTCGGCGTCTGTACATACGCCGCACCCCTCCCAGGAGGTACAGGATCGACAACGCCATGGTGCTCCTAGCACCGTGCTCGCGTTGGAACAAGGCCAAGCCGGTGGATCGCGGGACGCTCAAGGCCAACATGCGCGTCAACATGTTGGCACGAGTGTGGTACGGTCGCCTGGACGAGATGTTGCTCCTTCTAACACTGTTAGAAGCTTGAGCATATCCCGCTCCTCGCGTCGTTCGCCACCGCCACCAAAGACTCCAGAGGAAGCACTGGCCCGAGCCCAACTGCTCCTAGATTACCCTCCAGCGCCAGACAAGATCGATGATTGGAGGGCCACCATTCAGAGCCTCATCGGCTTCGCCAACGGTGACAAGCCCCGGCAACCAAGCACGTCGAAGCCCTGGCAAGACGCCCAGGCGCAAGCCGACGGCGACAAGACCAGTGGGGGCGCCACCACCGTGCACTCCCCGTCCCGAAGGCCAAGATCGCCGACTCGCCGGGTCAACCTCGACACCGACTCCACGGCGTTGTCAGATCCACGAGCTCGTCGCGATCAACGCCAAGTTCTTCAAGAACGACAGCATGAAGATGCTCACACCCGCATCGAGCGTCGGAGAGAAGCGCGACGTCAATCCGAACAGCGCGCTGGGCCACTATCGACATGCATGCGCCAGGGGAACCAGGCGACTTGCCGTACGCGGCAGGTTGCCCTGCGTTCACCCGTGAGCTGTGGCAAGTCCAGTGGCCCAGTACCAAGAACTTCAAGCCAGATGTACCCAAGAAGTACGATGGCAGGATACATCCGTCACAGTTCCTTAGCGTCTACACCATCGCGGTGCAGGCTGCCGGGGGGCGCGACGAGAAGATCCTCGCCAACTACTTCCCGCTGGTGCTCAAGCCCAACGTCAGATCTTGGCTCATGCACTTGCCGGACAACTCCATCCCTTCATGGGCAGATCTGTGCCATCAGTTTGTCGGCGCCTTCACAGGCGGCCACAAGCCCCATGGCCAGGAGAGCGATCTTCATCTGCTCGCCCAGAAAGAAGGAGAACCCCTACGCAAGTACATTCAAAGATTCAGCCAAGTGCAGCGCAACATCCCAGACGTCCACCCCGCCGCGGTTATCAGCGTGTTCCATCAGAACGTGCGTAACCGCAGGATGAGGGAGGAGATGGCGATGTGCAAAATCAGAGATGTCAGCGAGCTATATGCTCTGGCTGACAAATGTGCACGTGCTGAGGAGGGGAGGAAACTCCCCGAAGAGAACGCAGGAGCAGAAGGATCTGATAGTGAGGATGCCGCTCCGGCAAAGAAGAACCGGAGGCGAAATAACAGAAAGAGGAAAGCTAAGGATGTGCTAGTTTTCGAGCAGTCCGGCAACGGAGGTGGCGCCGAGAAGGCCAAAGCTGGTGACTCCGGCGAGGCTGTGGTGGCCGCCGACAAGCAGGACGGCTCCGGCAAGCAGTACTGCAAGATCCACTGCACCAAGGGCCATGATCTTCAGACTTGCAAGAAGGTTGAGCAGCTTGTTGAGGTACAGAAAGCTGAATACGAGCGTCGCGACAAGGAGAAGGCCCAACAAGGTGGTGGAGGATCCGGCAAGAAGCGTCCCGCCCGGGGAGGGCGCCGCGGCAAGGCTAAGCAGCGGCAAGGAGACAGGCCTCCCCGCGGCCGCGACAAGGATGAAGACGAAGACGAAGATGAAGAGATGGATGAGGATGAGACTGACGAGCAGGAGTTTCAGAAGGCAATAGAGGTTTTGTGCGTCGACGGCGGCGCTTCTCTGCATACTTTGCACCGTCAGCTCAAACAGTGGGTGCGTGAAGTTAATGCAGCAGAACCATTAGTTGAATCGTGCAAGCCTCCGAAGTGGTCCAGCATGCCCATCATCTTTGATGTTGAGGATCACCCTGATCGCATAACTGCGGTCGGGTGCTTGCCGATGTTGGTTTCACCAACTGTCCGCAACCTCAAGGTCACAAAGATGCTGGTTGACGGGGGGCCGGCTTGAATCTGATCTCCTCCGCGGTGCTCAAGAAGCTCCAGATCCCCTACAACGAGCTCGAGGAGACTGGTACCTTTCAAGGAATCAACCCGGGAAGGAGCAAGCCGAAGGGGAAGATTACACTGCCAGTGACATTCGGCAGCGAGCTGAACTTCAGGACAGAGAAAGTTACCTTTGACGTTGCTGATTTCTCATTGCCTTACAATGGGATACTCGGCCGTCCAGCGCTTGCCAAGTTCATGGCAGCCTCTCACTATGCCTACAACGTGCTCAAGATGCCTGGTCCGATAAGTGTCATCTCTGTCCCTGGCGACAAGAAAGATGCCCTTATCTGCACCGACAAGATCTACCGGGAAGCAGCAGCCGCAGCGGATCACAAGACACTTGCCGCTGAAGCTCCCGGGGGGAAGAAGAAGACCAAGTCCGGCAAGAGCTCTGATGCCCACTCCGGCAAGCGCACCTCTTCGGAGTGCTGCGCTACCGTCGAGGACGCACCATCGAGCTCCACCGGCAAGTGTAAGAAGGCAAAGGCAGCTCCGCCAGAGACCAAGAAAGTGGCCACCAAGGAGGACGGCACCGGTGGTACCTTCACCATCAGTGCCACGCTTGACCCTAAATACGAAAGCGCGCTCGCTGCTTTCCTGCGGGCGAATGTCGATGTGTTTGCATGGCAACCATCTGACATCCCCGGTGTTCCCAGGAAAGTAATTGAGCACCACCTTGCCGTCTGTCCTCACGCACGGCCCGTCAAGCAGAAGGTTAGGAAGCAAGCAATGGAGCGCCAAGAATTTATTGCTGAAGAGATCATGAAGTTGGAAGCAGCAGGCCTAGTCAGAGGAGTGCTCCATCCTACGTGGTTGGCCAATCCAGTAGTCGTGCGCAAAGCAAATGGGAAATGGAGGCTTTGTATTGACTTCACTGATGTTAATAAAGCTTGTCCCAAAGATCCATTTCCCTTGCCGCGCATCGACCAGATTGTTGACTCCACGGCAGGATGTGATCTGTTTTCGTTTCTTGATGCATACTCAGGATATCATCAGATCTTCATGGCAGAAGAGGATGAAGAGAAAACCGCGTTCAATACTCCATGTGGCACGTACTGCTTTGTACGGATGCCCTTCGGATTAAAGAATGCTGGTTTAACATTTGCAAGGGTAGTTCATGAAGCTTTTGAGCCACAGCTGCACAGAAATGTAGAAGCCTACATGGATGACATAGTGGTCAAGAGCAAAGACAGAGCAACTCTGATCCAAGATTTGGACGAGACCTTTGCGAATCTGCGCAAGATCAACCTCAAGCTTAACCCCGAGAAGTGCGTGTTTGGAGTCCCTTCCGGCAAGCTTCTCGGGTTCTTTGTGTCTCAGCGGGGAATCGAAGCTAACCCCGACAAGATCAAGGCCATTGAGCAGATTGAAGCACCGAAGCGCGTCAAGGATGTGCGAAGGCTTGCCGGCTGCGTAGCTGCTCTCAGCAGGTTCGTTTCTAAGTCTGCTGAACGCGCCCTGCCGTTTTTCAAAATTTTGAAAAAGGCAGGTCCAATGAAATGGACTCCGGAAGCGGAGGCTGCGCTGCAAGACTTGAAGAGATATCTGTCCTCCACTCCAATACTTGTCGCACCTAAACCACAAGAGAAGTTGTTGCTATATCTAGCGGCAACCAATCAAGTGGTTAGTGTTGCGTTAGTAGCGGAAAGGGAGGCAGATGATGAGCCAACGGCCGCGGCAAGCACATCCAGCGACAAGCAGGGGGCTTCCCCGACAAGCTCTGGTCCCGACAAGGATAGATCAGTACAGCCACAAGAAGAGAAGCAGAAGAAGATGGTGCAGCGCCCAGTTTACTTTGTCAGTTCCCTTCTGCAGGGGGCTAGATCAAGGTACTCTGGTGTGCAGAAATTGCTTTTCGGCCTTCTCATGGCCTCGAGAAAGTTGCGCCATTACTTTCAAGCACATGAGATCACAGTTGTCACTCGCTTTCCGTTGAAGAGGATACTGCAGAATCCAGAAGCAACAGGCAGGATTGTCGAGTGGGCACTGGAATTGTCAAGCTTTGGCCTCAAGTTTGAGAGTACTTCAACTATCCAGAGCCGAGCATTGGTAGAATTCATAGCAGAATGGACGCCAACACCTGATGAAGAAACTCCAGATATGAGCATCCACGTCAAGAAAGCAGGCAAGGAATGGATCATGTACTTTGATGGTGCCTTCTCGCTGCAAGGCACCGGTGCGGGCGTACTACTTGTCGCACCCACCGGAGAGCACCTCAAGTACGTGGTCCAGATGCACTTTCCCAAGGAGCAAGCAACAAACAATACTGCAGAGTATGAAGGCTTGCTTGCCGGACTCAGGATCGCGGCAGACCTTGGGATCAAGAAGCTTGTTGTCACGGGTGACTCGCAGCTTGTCGTCCGCCAAGTGAACAAACATTATCAGAGTCCGTTGATGGAAGCCTACATTGATGAAGTGAGGAAATTGGAAGAGCATTTTGATGGCCTGCAGATGGAACATGTTCCAAGAGCCCAGAACGATGTTGCCGATGGCCTGTCAAAATGTGCCGCGCTCAAGTTACCTGTGGAACCAGGGATCTTTGTGCTCAGGTTGACTCAACCATCTGTAACACCATCAACTGGACAGAGCAAGAAGAGGAAGTTGATTTCTGGTGACTACTTTTCGGCTGAGCTCCCCGAAGCCGCCGCCAAGAAGGTCCCCAAGATCAACACCAAGAGTGCTGAGGAGCAGTCTGCTCTGACAGGCCCTAGGGTTTGTTTCGTTGAAGCAGACGCTCCCGACAAGTTTTGCTCCGGCAAGCTTGCTGGGGAACATCAAGCTCCGGCTGAACCGTAGGTTCTTGCCATAGAAGCTGATGTTCCCGCAGCAGCATTTGTGCCTTTAGTCCTTGTCGTTGAGCCACAGGCTCCGGCATGGGCCCAGCAGATTGTCCGTTTCCTTCAAACAGGAGAACTTCCCGAAGAGCAAGAAGAAGCGGAGAGAGTAGCCCGACAATCAAGTATGTACCAGTTTGTCGATGACATACTGTACAGAAGGAGATTCAACAGAGTGAAATTGAAGTGCATTCCCCGGGAAGATGGACAGAAGCTGTTGGCGGAGATACATGGAGGCATATGTGGTCATCACATTGGCGCAAGAGCACTTGCCGGCAAGGCTTTCCGGCAAGGTTTCTTCTGGCCAACAGCCCTCCAGGATGCAACTGCACAAGTAACCAAGTGTGAAGCGTGCCAGTTCCACTCCAAGCAGATACATCAACCAGCTCAAGCTCTCCAAACAATTCCTTTATCCTGGCCATTTTTGGTCTGGGGGCTCGACATCCTCGGCCGCTTTCCCCGAGCTGTCGGGGGCTTCGAGTACTTGTACGTGGCGATCGACAAGTTCACGAAGTGGCCAGAGGTGGAAGTAGTGAGGAAGGTGACAGCATAGTCAGCAGTCAAGTTCTTCAGGTCAATTGTTTGCATTTCGGAGTCCCTAACAGGATCATCACCGACAATGGCACACAATTCACAAGCCGCACCTTCATGCAGTACGTCCAAGATCTTGGCGCCAAGGTCTGCTTCGCTTCTGTTGCTCAGCTGAAAAGCAACGGTCAAGCGGAGAGGGCGAACGCTGAAGTGCTGTGCGGGCTCAAGACCAGAACTTTCAACAGGCTGCACAAGTGCGGAAGTAATTGGATCGAGGAGCTGCCAGTGGTTCTTTGGTCGATCAGGACGACGCCAAATCGAGCCACTGGCCAGACACCTTTTGCTCTAATCTATGGAGCAGAAGCAGTTCTCCCCACGGAACTCGTATACGGATCGCCTTGAGTGCTCGCTTATGATGAGCTTGAGCAAGAGCAGCTGCGGCAAGACGACGCGCTGTTCCTTGAGGAAGATCGTCTTCAGGCTGCTGTACGAGCTGCTCGATACCAGCAAGCTTTGCGCCGCTACCATAGCCGCAAAGTCAATGCCAGAAGTCTCGAGGAGGGCGACCTTGTTCTTCGGCGTGTTCAATCCGCCAAGAATTCCAACAAGTTGACGCCAAAGTGGGAAGGCCCTTATCGGGTGAAACGAGTCACTAGGCCTGGCGCTGTCCGCCTTGAGACCGAAGATGGCTTTCCGGTGAGCAACTCCTGGAACATTGAGCATCTTCGTAAATTTTACCCATAAGGCGCGGTTGCCGGAACCTGTTCCGGCAACCACCTTTTGTGCAAGCCTTGCCGCTGTTGCATGTAACCCTTTGTACAAAGCCGGGCGCAGATCCCGTGCATAAATAAAGTCCATGTGCTTCGCACATCTTGTCAAATTTCATGCATTCTTTCTTTTTTGCATGCTTTACGTGACACTTTGTGCAGCACTTGCCCCGGTAAGCAATAACGAGCCTTGAGGCACCATATCATTATTTTTTCTTCTTTCTCTTTCTCAAAGAGAAGGTTCC
>NC_041389.1:697950764-697954947 GCF_002162155.2 Triticum dicoccoides | reverse complement strand
GAGGAGAAGATAATGGTGTGGTCTAGGCGTCGTTCAAAGAAGTATTACCTTGCCGGGACACAAACGACAGAAAAGCTAAGTTGCCAAAGTTTGAGCACAATCAGTTTTTCAAATTTTAAGTTATCTTCCTTGAACGACCGTGCTTTGTATGGAAAACCTGTGCGCGGAGGAACCAACTCGTAGCTAGTTGCGCCCTTACTTTGTTTCGAGTCCGCTCAACAACTTAAGTGTGCTGCGACTAGTTGCGACAAGGTTTCTTGCCGGGAGCGGCACCGCCAGTAGGCTGTTGATGTTCCGCACTCAACGCTCGCGGCAAGGGCTCCGGTGCCGGCAAGTTCCCTAAAAGCGTAGGGTAAAAACATACAAAGGATGGAATCAAGTACAGGAAATAACATAGCAAATAATGCCCAAGATAAAGTTATATTACAAAGGAAACTTGTCGTGGCACTGACTGAGTTGTTCTCATAACTTAAATAACAGCGACAAGGAAGGGAGAAGAAGGGTGGCCTAATCCACGCGCTCGCCGTCGATCCTCTTGACTTCGTTCACCTTGTCCACAATGGGTGCGACAAGGGCCTTGAGCTCTTCAAGATCAGCACCCGCCGGCAGCTTCTTGAGGACGCGGGTGAGGTCGAGGCCCGGATTATGGAAGAGTATCTTCACCAACACCTTCTCCAAGACTCTGGCACAGATTGCGCGCGACTCATCGGCCAGCTTCTTCGGGATCCTTTCCCGGAGTTGCTGGAGAGCCGTCGCCACACCCTTGAAGAAAAGAGTAAGCTTGGCGCTGGCTGGAGGTTCTCGTCGGAGGAGTACCCGAAGCCCGCCAAGTCCAGTTGCGCCAGCTCGTCGTCGATGACTGCAGCGATGTTGATGAGGCCCTCCGTGCAGAGCTCCACCGTAGCCCCGAAGGTGTTTTGAGTCTCGGCGGCCCTCGTTAACAACTCCTCGTTGGCCTTGATCTCTTTCTTCAAATCCTCCTCTCGCTTCTTGGTGCCGCCCAGCGTCTCCGTCAGCGTAGCCAGCTTCAGCTCCAGATCAGCATTTGAGTCCTTGGCGGCGTTCAGTTCCTTGCCCTTGTCGGCAAGTTGGACTTGCAGATCACCATGAGCGAGGGCATCCTTCTCGCGTTCGCGCTAGAGTGCGGCAAGCTCCTCATCCTTTCCTTTCAGATCAGCCTCCAGCTGCGTCATCTTCACCTCCAATTCCTTCTTGGCGGCCTCGGCAGCTGCGGCGGCGTCCTTTGCTTCCTTGAGCGCCCCGCCAAGTGATTGCTCGCGTGCGGCGAGCTCCTCCTCGTGGCTGTCCAGATTGACTTTCCGCTGTGTCAATTCACCTTCCCGGGTGGACAGCTCTTCAGCGGCAAGCCTCTGTTGCTCCTCAGCCTCTGCCTTCTCGAGGAGGAAAGCCTTCCGCGCCTCGACAAGCTGCGCCCTCTCCTCCGCAATGGACAGGAGGGCCTCTTTGTTGTGGCTCTGGAGTTCCTCCGCATGCTTCTCTATGTCAATTCCCGCTCGCGCGACAAGCGCTTCCCGAGACTCCAGCTTCGCTTGCCGGGCGCGGTAGAGCGACACCAACTTCCGGAGCAGCTGCTCCTCTTCAGATTCGCCACAGCTGCTGCTTGGCGTGTCAACCACCGCCAGCCCAGCGGAGGCGAGTACTTCTCCGTCGAAAGTCTCTCCCTCGACCAGCCCCCTGGAGCTCGACGCCCAGGGGAGCCTAATGAAGACACCTTCGCCGACCTTCAAGTAGGCGCCGGGCTGAGGCTCTTCGGGGCCCAGCGCTGCGTTAGCGGCGGAGGGGTCGTCGGTCGGCGTAGCGCCTTGCGCTCCTGCGGCCCCCGGGTCGTCAGTACGCTCGCCGGACCCCTCGCCAGCTCCAGCGCCAGCAGCCTTGGCGGCCTCTTCGTCGGCGGGGTCATCAGCGCCGGCCTCCTCTTCAGTAGCAGCGGCATCACCAGTATCGCCGCGCAAGTTCTCCTCGCCGGTGGCCTCGGTCTCCATTGGCTCCGCGGAGGAAGGATCTGAAGGCAGGAAAAGGGGGGGAAAAGTCAAGCAAATATCCAAAAAAGAAGACCAGAAGAAGAAGAACCCAAGGGAAAATTTCCGACAAGGAGGGTTACCTGTGCTGGGCTCTGTGACCATGGGCTCCACCACCGAAGGCTCGCTGGTTCCACCCCTTGCCGGGGACCTCTCCTTTGCCGGAGAGCGCTCCCTTGTCGGAGAATCTCCCCTTGGCGGCGTAGTTGAAGCAGATTGCGCCTCTGGAGCGGCTTCTGGTTGCTCCTGATGAGCCTGTTCTGCTCCTACACAAGCAAGACAACGATCAAGATATCAACAAGGAAAGGCGCCCATGCGCGCCCCACAACAGGAAGTGAACAAGTACTTACGCTGGGGGCTGCGCTGGGGGCTGCTTCGGGGAGAGGTTGCCGGGTCCGTCAAGGTAGTCTCGGATGCATCCTCTGTTGCCACAGTAGGATCGTCCTCGATGACGACCACGGGGACCTTGGCCCTCTTTGCCGCTCTCTCGGCCAGAGTCCTGAGAAGGAACGAGGTTCAGAGGGAAGCAGATCAGATACAAGACAAGAAACAGCGAGAATTGAAGAAACATAAGTACAACAAGAAGAAAGTCTTACTCCTCCTCTTCTTCTTCCTCCTCGTCGGAGCTCAGCGCGGAGAGGTCGAAGTCTGGCTCCCTCTCAGCGCGACGAGGCGGAGGAGTAGGCTCCCTTGGATGCTTGGCAGGAGACGCGGCAGGATCAGGAGTAGAGGCTCGAAAAGATCCCGCTCCAGTTGCCGGTGCGGCATGAGACGCTCTAGCGGCAACGATGCTTGTCGCGGTAGAGCGCGTCCCGCGGTGCTGCGGCTGTTGGCCTGCCCGCCGCCCTGCTGCGTCTCCAGTCTTGCAGAGGCGCCTTCTTGGTTGAGCTGGGGGCTGCACTGAGGGCCCCGTCTGCGGAAAGTTGCTCGAAGATGGCTGGCCACTTGCGCCCCGGCAGGCTCGTTCGCTTCGGCTTCGGGCTCCCCCTCGCCAACAACCTCCCTGCCAAGGTCCTCCTGGTCGGCAAGGCTTGCCGCCTCGGCCGCCTCTGCCTCCTCCAGCGTAAAACCAAACTCACCCGCGGCGGCGGCTGCCGCCGCCTCTTCCGCCCTGGTGGCGATATACCGCATCTCGTCATCAGTGGTGTCGCGGGTGAGGAGCCTCTGCTCGTCGGCACGGACCGCCACCTCCACCAAGTTGTCGAAGAAGTTCTGCACGACGTCGTCGGCAGGCTCCTGCCACGTTGGGATATTCCCATGCGAGTCGCCCTCCGCATCATTGCGCGGATGCGATCAAGCTGGGAGTTATTGCACAATGGCACGACGCCCTGCGGCAGCCTAAACCACTCCGGATGGTTGGAGTCGTGCTTGAACAACTCCTTGAGCATCCCGTCCAACTCCAAGACTATGAAATTAAAATTGAGGCCTGGACGCAGCCTCATGATATCTGCCGGGCCCCCGAACAGCCAGGTGGGCCTCTTCCTCTCCTATAGAGGGGCGATGCGGCGGCGAAGAAAGTCTGCGCCAACAGCCCCTACAGTAAGCCCGGCAAGCCTGAGCCGCAGAATCCGCGTGGTGGCGATCTTCAATCTGGCGTCGTCCGCCGCCAGGGCGCTCCAGTCGCCGCCGCGCACTACTCGGGCTTGATGCAGGTTGGTGAATGGCTGCGGATCCGCGTCAACAATCCAGCACCACTCCGCCCTCCACTCATCCCACTTGCTGCGGAGCTCCTCCTCCAGATAAACTTCCTTCATGCCGACCCCCGAGATCCAGGCGATCCCGCCAGCTAAGGGCTCTCCCTTCTTAGCCCGGGGCATGAAGTAGTGGCGAAAGAGAGCGACATTTGGGTGGATTCCAACGAAGTTCTCGTAGAGGTGTGCGAAAACCGCCATTGTCAGAACAGTGTTGGGGGTGAAGTCAAGAAGATGAAACCCGTAGGTATTCATGATATCACAGAAGAAATCGGAAAAAGGTGGGCAAAGCCCGCAATAGAAGAACAGAGGGAAGAAATAGTATCCTCTGGGACACTTTTTCGAAGTAGAAGCTTCGGCGGAGGGTACCTGCGTGCGCGGATGCGCCCGCATCTCCGTCGACCAGAAGAGATAGAACTCCTCCCGCAGCGCCTTCGGGGTGAGCTCGGGGGG
>NC_041389.1:697895194-697950552 GCF_002162155.2 Triticum dicoccoides | reverse complement strand
GGGGGAAGTGCTCGCTCCTTGCGTAGCGCCTCCAGCCGCAGCGCCTCGGCCGACTTCACGCTCTTCCCGGTCTTCGGAGCCATGGCGGAGGCGGTGGGGGAGAGCGGGGGCGTTGGCGGCGACGGCGGCGACGGCGGCGACGGGGGCGGAGCGCTACTCTCTTTCGGCTTGGGAAGCGGAGGGGAGCGGCGGAGCTTTCTGAGGAAGGAACCGCAAGTGGCGAACGTGGGGTAATGGCCCCTGTTTCCTCTGCTTATAAAGAGGAGAGGCGAACGTTACGCCTTTCTTGATTAAAGAATTACCCACGATCTCTCCCACGACGCAACATTTGACGCGTGCTGTTACGGGAGGGCGCGGTGGATACGGAGTTAGATTTGGTATGGACCCAGGCCGCGCGTGCCCGTGCCCTGTTTTGGGCCTGGCCCAACAGCGCTCGGCACCGTGTGTGCCCCAGGCCCGGGGGCTCCTGTCGGTGTACTAAAGTAGGGGTACCTTAGTATCCCGAACTTGTGCACGGGCAGTCGCAGCGCCCAGCGGCAAGGCTTGCCGGCTACCCGCCAAGATCCTCCATAGCTCATATTTATGCCATTCAAGAACAAAGTGTTTTGACTGAGAAGACAAGACTCCGGCAAGAGGAGCTTGCCGGGAAGGGCAAGGCCCCGGCAAGAGGAGCTTGCCGGGAAGGCCAACCAAGGCATTTCAAGAAACTTGCCGCGACGCGCCATGCATTCCGTCAACACCCGACGAGCGACAAGCTTTTGGGTGCGACAAGACAACGACCGCGGCAAGGCGCTTGCCGCGGCGAAGCTACCACTCTGCACCCACGCTCCAGCGCATCCGACGACGTGTCGCCCCAGGACCATCCCAGGAGCACGTGGCGGGGCGCTGTGCAGCCAAGCAGTGCGAGGTGGCAAGTGGAGATGACGAGAAGGCCATCGTGGCAGGCGGTGGCGCCCCTAACGGTCGATTCTCTGCACTGTTGGGCGAGGCGGACGGGCATTAAATGCGCTTGTCCCCTGCCGTCAGAGTTAGGTAGGGTGCACTGTAGATGGCAGTTGTACCAACCCCTCTTTTTACATTTGTACCCCTCTCTGCGTTGCCACCTGTCGGTGACCCCTTTAGCCTATAAAAGGAGGCCCATGCGCAACGTAGAAGGGGTTCGACTCCTTCGAAAACACAGAACGCTCACGCTCTTGAGCAAGAACATAATACCACCACAAAAGCAGCAGTAGGAGTTTTATCTCTCCGGAGAGCTCCGAAGCTGGGTAAAATCCCTCGTGTGCTCCGCCTCGATCTTCTCTTCGTGCGCTCTCCACTCCCTTGCCGGACCAAAAGGGGCCCTGCCCCATAGGTGTTCGTTCCCCACGACACATTGTGTACTGTGTTCGGCCCGGCCGGAGTTGCTATATCCGGCGTGACAGTAATCGTCATGCATCGTGGGGCGCCCACGTGATCCGTAGATCGATCTTGATTGTCTTGCCTTGTCCTCCAATATGTCTCGCAAGTCCAGCGCATTCCCCCGTGGCTTCATACTTTTCGAGCGGTGCCGGGGTACGGTCCTGATGGAGGGCCTAGAGGCCTCTCTGTTGCGGCCACGAGGTGGTCGGTCTGCCGTATTTTGTGCTGGTGATGAGAGTTTATACTCCTCCTCCTCTAATCGGGGGAGCAACTTTCGTTTTGGGTAGCTTTTGGAGGGGCGTTCGAGTTCATACTCTTTGGCCGCCAGGACTTCAGTCCATCTGTCGGCTAGCAGATCTTGATCAGCTCGGAGCTGTTGCTGCTTTTCCTTTAGGCTATTTGCCGTGGCCCTAAGCCTGGGTTTAAAACGCTCTTGTTCGACGGGATCCTCGGGCACGACGAATTCATCGTCGTTGAGGCTTGCCTTGTCTCCGGAGGGAGGCATGTAATTATCATCCTCGACCTCTTCGTCTGCCGCTCTCTCGTGAGAGCTGGCTTCTCCGTCCTCCGGCGCTGAATCTTGCTGGAGGGGGTTGTCTTCGGCACTCTCTAGGGTGTTATTATCTCCGGTGCCGGAATCTCCATTCTTGCTGTGGCGGGATTTAGAGCGGCGCCGCTGACGCCGACGCTTGGGCTGTTTCTTCGAGGAATCTGCCTCCGCTGCTTCTTCGCCATTCCAATTCTTTGGGATGTCCCCCATGTATATGGCGTATGACGAGGTGGTCTTCCAGTGCCCCGTGGGCGCTGGTTCTTGGTCGTCTCCGGCATCGACGTCCATACCCTCGATGTCTTCGGAGTCGTAGTCTAGCATGTCGGTTAGATCGTCGACAGTGGCTACAAAGTGGGTGGTGGGTGGGCTTTGAATTTCTTCGTCGTCCGCATCCCAACCATCCTGACCGTAATCCGGCCAGGGCTCTCCTGATAACGAGAGATACTTTAGCGAATTCAGGATGTCGCCAAAGGGTGAGTGCTGAAAGATGTCCGCATCCGTGAACTCCATGATCGGCTCCCAATCGGATTCGATTGGAAGGGGCGCAGGAGGTTCAGAGTCTGGCGAGGAGTCCGGCACCTCGGTGTCACGGGATTTACAAGGGACAAGGTCAGTATTTGGCTCCATCGCGGTTGAGGTTGCAGCCCCCGAGGTGGTGTCTAGCCAGCCGTCCTCGATCTACGTGGTCGGCTCCGAATTAAGGATCGGAGCGGACTCATGTGCGGCCTCCAGGGCACTGTCCGGCAACAGAGCTAAGTCATGCCCATCGTGACAGTGCGGCGTGCTCGGCTGTGGCTCGAATCCATTGAAGATCAAGTATCCGCGGATGTCAGCCGTGAAGTTTAGGCTTCCAAATCTGACCTGATGGCCAGGGGCGTAGCTTTCGATCTGCTCTAGATGGCCAAGTGAATTGGCCCGCAGTGCAAAGCTGCCGAACACGAAGATCTGTCCGGGGAGAAAACTCTCACCCTGGACCGCGTCATTGTTGATGATCGAAGGAGCCATCAAGCCTATCAGTGACGACACAAAGGAACTCTCAATGAAAGCACCAATGTCGGTGTCAAAACCGGCGGATCTCGGGTAGGGGGTCCCGAACTGTGCGTCTAGGAGGATTGTAACAGGAGACAAGGGACACGATGTTTTTACCCAGGTTCGGGCCCTCTCGATGGAGGTAAAACCCTACTCCTGCTTGATTGATATTGATGATATGGGTAGTACAAGAGTGGATCTACCACGAGATCAAGGAGGCTAAACCCTAGAAGCTAGCCTATGGTATGATTGTTGTAATGGTTGTTCATCCTACGGACTAAAACCCTCCGGTTTATATAGACACCGGAGAGGGCTAGGGTTACACAGAGTCGGTTACAACGGTAGGAGATCTACATATCCATATTGCCAAGCTTGCCTTCCACGCCAAGGAAAGTCCCATCCGGACACGGGACGAAGTCTTCAATCTTGTATCTTCATAGTCTTGGAGTCCGGCCGGTGATGATAGTCCGGCTATCCGGACACCCCCTAGTCCAGGACCCCCTCAGTCAAGAATAGAGCTTTTCAGCAAGTCCACATACTCAACTATCATATAGTCTTCTACAATTGCTAACACTCACGCAATACTTGTGGTTATGGAGTTTCAGCCGGACACCGAGAAAGATAGGGGCATATTGTGTTGCCTCCCAATGTATTCACCTTTAGGTGATGTCAACAATAATAGATCATGCTAACTTACATCCAATTGGATATATATATCATGATCTTTCAAACACGAGGAGCTTGCCAAAGGATAAAATGAAAAAGGGAAAGGTGAGGATCACCTTGACTCAAACATAAAGTAAAAACATAAAGTAAAAGATAGGCCCTTCGCAGAGGGAAGCAGAGGTTGTCATGTGCGTTTAGGGTTGGATGCATAAAATCTTAAAGCAAAAGAACGTCACTTTATATTGCCCCTTGTATGTGGACCTTTATTATGCAGTCTGCCGCTTTTATTGCTTCCACAACAAGATCGTACAAAGCTTATTTTCTCTGCACTAATAAGTCATACATATTTAGATAGCAATTTTTATTGCCTGCAACATGACAACTTACTTGAAGGATCTTACTCAATCCATAGGTAGGTATGGTGGAATCTCATGGAAAAAGTCGGTTTAAGGATATTTGGAAGCACAAGTAGTATCTCTACTTGGTGCAAGGAATTTGGCTAGCATGAGGGGGAAAGGCAAGCTCAACATATTTGGAAGGTCAATGATAATATACTTTAACTGAGATGTGAGAAAACATAAACCATTACGTCGTCTTCCTTGTCCAACATCAACTCTTTTAGCATGTCATACTTAATGAGTGCTTCACAATCATAAAAGATGTCCAAGATAATATATTTGTATGTGAGCCTCTCTTTCTTTATTACTTCCTATTAATTGCAACGATGACTAAAACTATGTTTGTCAACTCTCAACAACTTTTATGCCTCATACTCTTTATATGTGAAGTCATTACTATCCATGTTATAAGCATATGAAACATATATAAATTCAGATTTATGACATTCAATTCATTCCCCCGATTACTCATAGGATATACATGAAGCACATGAGTAAATGACAAACTACTCCAAAAGATATGAGTGAGGTGAAGGAAATATGCCCTAGAGGCAATAATAAAGTTATTATTTATTTCCTCATATCATGATAAATGTTTATTATTCATGCTAGAATTGTCTTAACCGGAAACATGATACATGTGTGAATACATAGACAAACACATAGCCACTAGTATGCCTATACTTGACTAGCTCATTAATCAAAGATGGCTATGTTTCCTGACCATAGACATGTGTTGTCATTTGATTAATGGGATCACATCATTAGGAGAATGATGTGATTGACATGACCCATTCCGTTAGCCTAGCACTTGATCGTTTAGTATACTGCTATTGCTTTCTTCATGACTTATACAAAGTTCCTACAACTATGAGATTGTGCAACTCCCGTTTACCGGAAGAACACTTTGTGTGCTACCAAACGTCACAACGTAACTGGGTGATTATAAAGGTGCTCTACAGGTGTTTCCGAAGGTACATGTTGGGTTGGCATAATTCGAGATTAGGATTTGTCACTCCGATTGTCGGAGAGGTATCTCTGGGCCCTCTTGGTAATACTCATCACCTAAGCCTTGCAAGCATGTAACTAATGAGTTAGTTATGAGATGACGTATTACAGAACGAGTAAAAAGACTTGCCGGTAACGAGATTGAACTAGGTATTGGATACCGACGATCAAATCTCGGGAAAGTAACATACCGATGACAAAGGGAACAAAGTATGTTGTTATGCGGTTTGACCGATAAAGATCTTCGTAGAATATGTAGGAACCAATATGGGCATCCAGGTCCCGCTATTGGTTATTGACCGAGAATGGTTTTAGGTCATGTCTACATAGTTCTCGAACCCGTAGGGTCCGCACGCTTAACGTTTTGATGACAATTTTATTATGAGTTTATAAGTTTTGATGTACCGAAGTTTGTTCGGAGTCCCGGATGTGATCACGGACATGACGAGGAGTCTCGGAATGGTCGAGACATAAAGATTGATATATTGGACGACTATATTCGGACACCGGAAAGGTTCCGGGAGTTTTCGGAGAAAACCGGAGTGCCGGGGGGGTTACCGGAACCCCTCGGGAGAGTTAATGGGCCACATGGGCCTAGGTGGGAAGAGAGAGGGGTGGCTAGGGTGGGCCACGCGCCCCCACTCCCTCTGGTCCGAATTGGACTAGGAGGGGGGGGGGCCTCCCCCCTTTCCTTCCCCCCTCTCCCCCTTCCTTCCCCCTCCTAGTAGGAGTAGGAAAGGAGGAATCCTACTCCTACTAGGAGGAGGATTCCTCCTCCCTTGGCGCGCCCAAAGGGGACGGCCGGCCTCCCCTCTCCCTCCTTTATATACGGGGGCAGGGGGCACCCCATAGACACACAAGTTGATATACGGATCGTTCCTTAGCCGTGTGCGGTGCCCCCTTCCACCATATTCCACCTTGGTCATATCGTCGCGGAGTTTAGGCGAAGCCCTGCGCCGGTAAAACATCATCATCGTCACCACGCCGTCGTGCTGACGGAACTCATCTCCGGAGCCTTTGCTGGATCGGAGGGCCGGAGATCTTCATCGAGCTGAACGTGTGCTGAACTCGGAGGCTCCGTACGTTCGGTGCTTGGATCGGTCAGATCGTGAAGACGTATGGCTACATCAACCGCGTTGTGCTAACGCTTCCGCTTACGGTCTACGAGGGTACGTGGACGAACACTCTCTCCTCTAGTTGCTATGCCATCACCATGATCTTGCGTGTGCGTAGGAATTTTTTTTGAAATTGCTACGTTCCTCAACAGTGGCATCCGAGCCTAGGTTTTATGCGTTGATGTTATATGCACGAGTAGAACACAAGTGAGTTGTGGACGATATAAGTCATACTGCCTACTAGCATGTCATACTTTGGTTCAGCGGTATTGTGAGATGAAGCGGCCCGGACCGACATTACGCGTATGCTTATGCGAGACTGGTTTCACCGTTACGAGCACTCGTGCTTAAAGGTGGCTGGCGGGTGTCTGTCTCTCTCACTTTAGTTGAACCGAGTGTGGCTACGCCCGGTCCTTGCGAAGGTTAAAACGGAGTCTATTTTACAAACTATCGTTGTGGTTTTGATGCGTAGGTGAGAACGGTTCTTGCTAAGCCCGTAGCAGCCACGTAAAATTTGCAACAACAAAGTAGAGGACGTCTAACTTGTTTTTGCAGGGCATGTTGTGATGTGATATGGTCAAGACATGATGCTATATTTTTGTATGAGATGATCATGTTTTGTAACCGAAGTTATCGGCAACTGGCAGGAGCCATATGGTTTTTGCTTTATTGTATGAAATGCAAACGCCCTGTAATTGCTTTACTTTATCACTAAGCGGTAGTGATAGTCGTAGAAGCAATAGATGGCGTAACGACAACGATGCTACGATGGAGATCAAGGTGTCGCGCCGGTGATGATGGTGATCATGACGGTGCTTCGAAGATGGAGATCACAAGCACAAGATGATGATGGCCATATCATATCACTTATATTGATTGCATGTGATGTTTATCCTTTATGCATCTTATCTTGCTTTGATTGACGGTAGCATTTTAAGATGATCTCTCACTAAAATTATCAAGAAGTGTTCTCCCTAAGTATGCACCATTGCCAAAGTTCGTCGTGCCAAGACACCACGTGATGATCGGGTGTGATAAGCTCTACGTCCATCTACAATGGGTGCAAGCCAGTTTTGCACACGCAGAATACTCAGGTTAAACTTGACGAGCCTAGCATATGCAGATATGGCCTCGGAACACAGAGACCAAAAGGTCGAGCGTGAATCATATAGTAAATATGATCAACATAGTGATGTTCACCATTGAAAACTACTCCATCTCACGTGATGATCGGTTATGGTTTAGTTGATATGGATCACGTGATCACTTAGATGACTAGAGAGATGTCTGTCTAAGTGGGAGTTGTTAAGTAATATGATTAATTGAACTTAAATTTATCATGAACTTAGTACCTAATAGTATCTTGCTTGTCTATGTTTGTTTGTAGATAGATGGCTCGTGCTGTTGTTCCGTTGAATTTTAATGCGTTCCTTGAGAAAGCAAAGTTGAAAGATGATGGTAGCAATTACACGGACTGGGTCCGTAACCTGAGGATTATCCTCATTGCTGCACAAAAGAGTTACGTCCTGGAAGCACCGCTGGGTGCCAGGCCTGCTGCTGATGCAACTGATGACGTTAAGAACGTCTGGCAGAGCAAAGCTGATGACTACTCTATAGTTCAGTGTGCCATGCTTTACAGCTTGGAACCGGGTCTTCAACGACGTTTTGAACGTCATGGAGCATATGAGATGTTCTAGGAGTTGAAGTTAATATTTCAAGCAAATGCCCGGATTGAGAGATATGAAGTCTCCAATATGTTCTACAGCTGCAAGATGGAGGAGAATAGTTCTGTCAGTGAACATATACTCAGAATGTATGGGTATAACAATCACTTGATTCAACTGGGAGATAATCTTCCTGATGATAGTGTCATTGACAGAATTCTCCAATCACTGCCACCAAGCTACAAGAGCTTCGTGATGAACTATAATATGCAAGGGATGAACAAGACTATTCCCGAGCTCTTCGCGATGCTGAAAGCCGCGGAGGTAGAAATCAAGAAGGAGCATCAAGTGTTGATGGTCAACAAGACCACTAGTTTCAAGAAGAAGGGCAAAGGAAAGAAGAAGGGGAACTTCAAGAAGAACAACAAGCAAGTTGCTGCTCAAGAGAAGAAACCCAAGTCTGGACCTAAGCCTGAAACTGAGTGCTTCTACTGCAAGCAGACTGGACACTGGAAACGGAATTGCCCCAAGTATTTGGCGGATAAGAAGGATGGCAAAGTGAGCAAAGGTATATGTGATATACATGTTATTGATGTGTACCTAACTAGAGCTCGTAGTAGCACCTGGGTATTTGATACTGGTTCTGTTGCTAATATTTGCAACTCGAAACAGGGACTACGGAATAAGCAAGCACTGGCCAAGGACGAGGTGACGATGCGCGTGGGAAACGGTTCCAAAGTCGATGTGATCGCGGTCGGCATGCTACCTCTACATCTACCTTCGGGATTAGTTTTAGACCTGAATAATTGTTATTTGGTGCCAGCGTTGAGCATGAACATTATATCTGGATCTTGTTTAATGCGAGACGGTTATTCATTTAAATCAGAGAATAATGGTTGTTCTATTTATATGAGTAATATCTTTTATGGTCATGCACCCTTGAAGAGTGGTCTATTTTTATTGAATCTCGATAGTAGTGATACACATATTCATAATGTTGAAGCCAAAAGATACAGAGTTGATAATGATAGTGCAACTTATTTGTGGCACTGCAGTTTAGGTCATATCGGTGTAAAACGCATGAAGAAACTCCATACTGATGGACTTCTGGAATCACTTGATTATGAATCACTTGGTACTTGCGAACCGTGCCTCATGGGCAAGATGACTAAAACACCGTTCTCCGGAACTATGGAGAGAGCAACAGATTTGTTGGAAATCATACATACAGATGTATGTGGTCCGATGAATGTTGAGGCTCGTGGCGGATATCGTTATTTTCTCACCTTCACAGATGATTTGAGCAGATATGGGTATATCTACTTAATGAAGCACAAGTCTGAAACAGTTGAAAAGTTCAAAGAATTTCAGAGTGAAGTGGAAAATCATCGTAACAAGAAAATAAAGTTTCTACGATCTGATCGTGGAGGAGAATATTTGAGTTACGAGTTTGGTTTACATTTGAAACAATGCGGAATAGTTTCGCAACTCACACCACCCGGAACACCACAACGAAATGGTGTGTCCGAACGTCGTAATCGTACTTTACTTGATATAGTGCGATCTATGATGTCTCTTACCGATTTACCGCTATCGTTTTGGGGTTATGCTTTAGAGACGGCCGCATTCACGTTAAATAGGGCACCATCTAAATCCGTTGAGACGATGCCTTATGAACTGTGGTTTGGCAAGAAACCAAAGTTGTCGTTTCTTAAAGTTTGGGGCTGCGATGCTTATGTGAAGAAACTTCAACCAGATAAGCTCGAACCCAAATCGGAGAAATGTGTCTTCATAGGATACCCAAAAGAGACTGTTGGGTACACCTTCTATCACAGATCCGAAGGCAAGACATTCGTTGCTAAGAATGGATCCTTTCTAGAGAAGGAGTTTCTCTCAAAAGAAGTGAGTGGGAGGAAAGTAGAACTTGATGAGATAACTGTATCTACTCCCTTATTGGAAGGTAGTTCATCACGAGAACCGGTTCCTGTGACGACTACACCAATTAGTGAGGAAGCTAATGATATTGATCATGAAACTTCAGATCAAGTTTCTACTGAACCTCGTAGGTCTGCCAGAGTAAGATCCGCACCAGAGTGGTACGGTAATCCTATTCTGGAAGTCATGTTACTTGACCATGATGAACCTACGAACTATGAGGAAGCGATGATGAGCCCAGATTTCGTAAAATGGCTAGAGGCCATGAAATCTGAGATGGGATCCATGTATGAAAACAAAGTATGGACTTTGGTTGACTTGCCCGATGATCGGCAAGCCATTGAGAATAAATGGATCTTTAAGAAGAAGACTGACGCTGATGGTAATGTTACTGTCTATAAAGCTTGACTTGTTGCAAAAGGTTTTCAACAAGTTCAAGGGGTTGACTACGATGAGACTTTCTCACCCGTAGCGATGCTTAAGTCTGTCCGAATCATGTTGGCTATTGCTGCATTTCATGATTATGAAATTTGGCAAATGGATGTCAAGACTGCATTCTTGAATGGATTTCTAGAAGAAGAGTTGTATATGATGCAGCCAGAAGGTTTTGTTGACCCAAAAGGTGCTGACAAAGTGTGCAAGCTCCAGCGTTCCATTTATGGATTGGTGCAAGCATCTCAGAGTTGGAATAAACGCTTTGATAGTGTAATCAAAGCATATGGTTTTATACAGACTTTTGGAGAAGCCTGTATTTACAAGAAAGTGAGTGGGAGCTCTGTAGCATTTCTAGTTTTATATGTTGATGACATAAAATTAATTGGAAATGATATAGAATTTCTGGATAGCATAAAGGGATACTTGAATAAAAGTTTTTCAATGAAAGACCTCGGTGAAGCTGCTTACATATTGGGCATCAAGATCTATAGAGATAGATCAAGATGCTTAATATGACTTTCACAAAGCACATACCTTGACAAAATTTTGAAAAAGTTCAAAATGGATCAGGCAAAGAAAGGATTCTTGCCTGTGCTACAAGGTATGAAGTTGAGTCAAACTCAATGCCCGACCACAGTAGAAGATAGAGAGAAAATCAAAAATGTTCCCTATGCTTCAGCCATAGGCTCTATCATGTATGCAATGCTGTGTACCAGACCTGACGTATGCTTAGCAATAAGTTTGGCAGGAAGGTACCAAAGTAATCCAGGAGTGGATCACTGGACAGCGGTCAAGAACATCCTGAAATACCTGAAAAGGACTAAGGATATGTTTCTCGTATATGGAGGTGACAAAGAGCTAGTCGTAAATGGTTACGTCGATGCAAGCTTTGACACTGATCCGGACGATTCTAAATCGCAAACCGGATACGTGTTTTTATTAAACGGTGGAGCTGTAAGTTGGTGCAGTTCTAAACAAAGCGTCGTGGCGGGATCTACATGTGAAGCGAGTACATAGCTGCTTCTGAAGCAGCGAATGAAGGAGTCTGGAAGAAGGAGTTCATTTCCGATCTAGGTGTCATACCTAGTGCATCGGGACCAATGAAGATCTTCCGTGACAATACTGGTGCAATTGCCCTGGCAAAGGAATCTAGATTTCACAAGAGGACCAAGCACATCAAGAGATGCTTCAATTCCATTCGGGACCAAGTCCAAGTGGGAGACATAGAGATTTGCAAGATACATACGGATCTGAATGTTGCAAACCCGTTGACTAAGCCTCTCTCACGAGGAAAACATGATCAGCACCAAGACTCCATGGGTGTTAGAATCATTACTATGTAATCTAGATTATTGACTCTAGTGCAAGTGGGAGACTGAAGGAAATATGCCCTAGAGGCAATAATAAAGTTATTATTTATTTCCTCATATCATGATAAATGTTTATTATTCATGCTAGAATTGTATTAACCGGAAACATGATACATGTGTGAATACATAGACAAACACATAGTCACTAATATGCCTCTACTTGACTAGCTCATTAATCAAAGATGGTTATGTTTCCTAACCATAGACATGTGTTGTCATTTGATTAATGGGATCACATCATTAGGAGAATGATGTGATTGACATGACCCATTCCGTTAGCCTAGCACTTGATCGTTTAGTATACTGCTATTGCTTTCTTCATGACTTATACAAAGTTCCTACAACTATGAGATTGTGCAACTCCCGTTTACCGGAAGAACACTTTGTGTGCTACCAAACATCACAGCGTAACTGGGTGATTATAAAGGTGCTCTACAGGTGTTTCCGAAGGTACATGTTGGGTTGGCATAATTCGTGATTAGGATTTGTCACTCCGATTGTCGGAGAGGTATCTCTGGGCCCTCTCGGTAATACTCATCACCTAAGCCTTTCAAGCATGTAACTAATGAGTTAGTTATGAGATGACGTATTACGGAACGAGTAAAGAGACTTGCCGGTAACGAGATTGAACTACGTATTGGATACCGACGATTAAATCTCGGGCAAGTAACATACCGATGACAAAGGGAACAAAGTATGTTGTTATGCAGTTTGACCGATAAAGATCTTCGTAGAATATGTAGGAACCAATATGGGCATCCAGGTCCCGCTATTGGTTATTGACCGAGAATGGTTTTAGGTCATGTCTATATAGTTCTCGAACCCGTAGGGTCCGCACGCTTAACATTTCGATGACAGTTTTATTATGAGTTTATAAGTTTTGATGTACCGAACTTTGTTCGGAGTCCCGGATGTGATCACGGACATGACGAGGAGTCTCGGAATGGTCGAGACATAAAGATTAATATATTGGACGACTATATTCGGACACCGGAAAGGTTCCAGGAGTTTTCGGAGTGCCGGGGGGGTTACCGGAACCCCCCGGGAGAGTTAATGGGCCACATGGGCCTAGGTGGGAAGAGATAGGGGCGGCCAGGGTGGGCCGCGCGCCCCCTCTCCCTCTGGTCCGAATTGGACTAGGAGGGGGGGGGGCGGCGCCCCCCTTTCCTTACCCCCTCTCCCCCTTCCTTCCCCCTCCTAGTAGGAGTAGGAAAGGAGGAATCCTACTCCTACTAGGAGGAGGATTCCTCCTCCCTTGGCGCGCCCAAAGGGGCCGGCCGGCCTCCCCCCTCCCTCCTTTATATACGAGGGCAGGGGGCACCCCATAGACACAAAAGTTGATCTACGGATCATTCCTTAGCCATGTGCAGTGCCCCCTTCGACCATATTCCACCTTGGTCATATCATCGCGGAGTTTAGGCGAAGCCCTGCGCCGGTAGAACATCATCATCGTCACCACGCCGTCGTGCTGACGGAACTCATCTCCGGAGCCTTTGCTGGATCGGAGGGCCAGAGATCGTCATCGAGCTGAACGTGTGCTGAACTCGGAGGCTCCGTACGTTCGGTGCTTGGATCGGTCGGATCATGAAGACGTACGACTACATCAACCGCGTTGTGCTAACGCTTCCGCTTACGGTCTACGAGGGTACGTGGACGAACACTCTCCCCTCTCGTTGCTATGCCATCACCATGATCTTGCGTGTGCGTAGGAATTTTTTTGAAATTACTACGTTCCCCAACATGAGGGACACTGAGTAGTCGAATAATTAACTAGCCATGGGAGGGTTCCTTTTTATTCAATAATTCAGATTCAATGACTTTATTCAAACAGCAAGTAAAATTGAAAATACGCTCCAATCAAAACACATATGATGTGACGAATAAAAATATAGCTCCGAGTAAGGTATACCGATAGTTTTGAATACGAAAGAGGGGGTGACTTCCGGGGCATCCCCAAGCTTAGGCGCTTGAGTCTTCCTTGAATATTACCTTGGGGTGCCTTGGGCATCCCCAAGCTTAGGGTCTTCCCACTCCTTATTCTCCTCATATCGATATCTCACCCGAAACTTGAAAACCTCAATCACACAAAACTTAATGGAACTTCGTGAGATAGGTTAGTATGATAAAGAGTAAACCACGCACTTTGGTACTGTAAAAGACAAGGTTCATAATTGTTTTCACATAATGCCTACTGTACCATATCATTTCTACAATTTATATTGATAAAAATAAGCCATAGAAACTAGAAAACAAGCAAACTATGCAATGAAAACAGAATCTGTCAGAAACAGAACAGTCGGTAATGATCTGAACAATAACCATACTTCTGCTACTCCAAAAATTATGAAATAAATTGGTGGACGTGAGGAATTTGTCTATTAATCTTCTTAAAAAAGAATCAACTCAAAAGCACCCTTCTGTAAAAAAATGACAGCTAATCTCGTGAGCGCAAAGTTTCTGTTTTTTACAGCAAGATCACATTAACTCTCACCCAAGTCTTCCCAAAGGTCTTACTTGGCACTTTATTGAAACAAAATCTATAAAACATGATTACTACAGTAGCTTAATCATGTAGACACACAAAAACAGTAAGGATAAATATTGGGTTGGCTCCCAACAAGCGCTTTTCTTTAATCCTTTTAGCTAGGCATGATGATTTCAATGATGCTCACATAAAAGATAAGAGTTGAAACATAAAAAGAGCATCATGAAGAATATGACTAGCACATTTAAATATAACCCACTTCCTATGCCTAGGGATTTTGTGAGCACACAATTTATAGGAACAAGAATCAACTAGCATAGGAAGGCAAAACAAGTTTAACTTCAAAACTTTAAGCACATAGAGAGGAAACTTAATATTATGGCAACTCCTACAAGCATATATTCCTCCCTCATGATAGTTTTCAGTAGCATCATGTATAACAACTTTGTTCTCATACTCAATTGGAACCTCTTCCGAAATAGTGGAATACTAACTAAAGTTGACACTCTTCCAAATCCACTTTCATAAATATCACACTAAGATTCAACACCCTCCAAGATAGTGGGATCACTAATTCCTAAAGTTGACACTCTTCCAAACACACTTTAAATTATAGTCTTATTCATACTGCAAAAGATATAAGTGAAGTTCCTGGAGCATTCTACAATTAATATAGACTAGCCAATATCCAAGCTCAAAATATATAAGTGAAGCGCACGAGGCATTCCATAAAACCATACTCAAACGATTTAAGTGAAGCACAAAGAGCAATTCTATAAGATCATACTTAAAAGATATAAGTGAAGCACATGAAGTATAAATCAATGAAGGGCTATCACATAATATCATGATTCTTAAAGAAAAATAAAAACACAAAGGACACAAATCATGTGAACAAAACAAAAACTGAGGTATATCGATATTTGTTGAAGAAGAAAGATGGGATGCCAACCGGGGCATCCCCAAGCTTAGATGCTTCAGTCTCCTTTGAAATATTTACTTGTGGTGCCTTGGGCATCCCCAAGCTTGAACTCTTGTCTCTCTTTATTCTTCTCACATCGGTAACATCTCGTTCTTCAAACACTTCATTCACAAAAACTTAAACAAAAACTTGTGAGATCCCTTAGTGTAATAAAGCAAACTACCACTTTAAGGTACTGTAATTAACTCATTATTTGTTTATATTGGTGTTAAACCTACTGTATTCAAACTTCTCTATGGTTCATACCCTTACATACCAGCCATAGATGCATCACAATAAGCAAACACCACACAAAAACAGATTCTGTCAAGAACAGGACAGTCTGTAGTAATCTGGAAGTTTAGTAAACTTCTGTAACTCATAAACTTATGAAATAAATTCGAAAATTTGAAAAATTTGTACAGAAGTAATGTGAAAAAAGTTTCATACCCATTTGACTTTCCAGTAAAAAAAATGTAAATTCATGCACTACAGCCAAAGTTTCTATTTTTGTTCTGCACATAGTAAACAAGCAATCTAATCATCCTACAACCAAAGCTTGGCACATTATTTTTATAATACAATGGATATATACAAGGGGATAATTATTTACAGAGAAACTTCCATGAAAAATTCTACATTGTTTCTGTGACCATGAACACAAGTGCTCAAAGTCGACCCTCACTTCTTCAATGCATAACTTTCCAATCACTTCTCTTTTTGAAAAACTTTTTAGGCATGAGATGCAAGTAATATTTTTTTGGTATTTTCATTCTTTTAAATTTTTTTTGTATGTTTCACCCACAACTAAACAGAAACAAAAAGGAAAAACAAAATCTACTTACTGAAGAAAGCAAACAAGCACACACGAGAATATCAACCCCACGCTATTGCTCCCCGGCAACGGCGCCAGAAAAGAGCTTGATAATCCCCAAGTGCAGGGAATCATCGTAGCAATTCCCAAAGGTGGAAGTGATAAGTATGGAGTGTCGAACCCACAAGGAGCCAAAGGTAAGATCAATATTCTCTCAAGCCCTATCTGGCACTGATACGACTCTACGTGCGCCGAACGTTTGCTTCCAACTAGAAACAAGAAATAGAACTTTGTTGTGGGTATAAAGAGGATAACTTTGCATGATATCGGAGAGCTAAAATATAAAAGTAGGTGCTGTTATCATAAATTTGGAATATATTACTAAATAATATAAATAGCGAGTGTGGAATAATGGTGGATCGGTGTGCGGAATTGTCCTAGGCAATTGTTAACAAGACGGATAGTCGTCATTGCAATTTCATATGAGGGAGATGCAAGCTAACATACTTTCTCTACTTGGATCATATGCACTTATGATTGGAACTCTAGCAAGCATCCGCAACTACTAAAGATCATTAAGGTAAAACCCAAACATAGCATTAAAGCATCAAGTCCTCTTTATTCCCATACGCAACAACCCCCTTACTCGGGTTTGTGTTTCAGTCACTCACCAACCCACTATAAGCGAATCATGAACGTATTGCAACACCCTACAGCGGGAATCCCTCACGTTTGTGCGACACGGAGGGCACCATAGGACAGCACCAAGATAGAACATACAACTCGTACCAATCTAGATCATCAATCAACCCAAGGACAAAAGATATCTAATCAAAATATCATAGGATGGCAACACATCATTGGATCATAATATGTAGCATAAAGCACCATGTTCAAATAGGGATTACAGCGGGGTGCGGGAGAGTGGACCGCGTAAAAGATATGAGGATGGTGATGGTGATGAAGACGATCACCGCGGCGATGATTCCCCTCCCAATGGCACTCCGGTGCCACCAAGAGAGAGGAGGAGAGGCTCTCCCCCTTGTGCTTCCTCCTCCATGGCCTCCACCCTCTGGTCCTTGGCCTTCATGTTGATGATGGCCCCTCTGGGATACTCCTCCATGGCCTTCGGTGATGATGGCCCCCTCCGGCAGGGTGCCAGAGAGGGCCTAGATTGATTTCTCATGCCTACAGAGGTTTGCGGCGGCGGAACTCCCGATCTTGGTTATTTCCAGAAGGTTTATGTATTTATAGGAATTTTTGGCATTGGTTTCACGTCAGGGGGGTCTCTGGGCTGTCCACAAGATAGGGGGCGCGCCCTAGGTGGGTGGGCGCGCCCCCCACTCTGGTGGGCAGCCCGGGACTCTTCTGGCCCAACTCCGATGCTCCGTGGTCTTATTTTGGTCCATAAAAAATCCTCAAAAATTGGCACGTCAATTGGACTCCGTTTGGTATTCCTTTTCTGTAAAACTCAAAAACAAGGAGAAAACAGAAACTGGCACTGGGCCCTAGGTTAATAGGTTAGTCCCAAAAATCATATAAAATGACATATAAATGCATATAAAACATCATAGATGGATAATATAATAGCATGAATACTTCATAAATTATAGATACGTTGGAGACGTATCACCCTCCAACCAAGACAAATGGCCGGTCGTCAAGACCACGGACACGGTTAGACGAGTCCAGCGCTCCACCCAATGTAACAGCTCACTTGGGATTTCCCCATAAAAGATGTTAGGGGCTGCTCGCAAAAAGGGCCCATAGTTTGGCTCGACCCTATCAATACCATATCATATTGCATTTTCATGGTTCATTCAGATTAACGAACACCTCGCACGAAGTCTTTCACCTGGGTTTTTTCTTTTCTTTTATAGATGATCATCGTGCTACACCCTTCCAGGATACGGCACAATAGAGATAAAGGCATAGACGTGCAGCAGGGCCCCGCTCAAAGGTTTCTTTTTAGATTAAGACCCAGCGTAAACCTTTTTAATGTCTCTTGTTGCTTCTTCTCCTCCGGAAACTTTATACAACCGGGAGGGATACTGGTGTTTTTGGCTTTTTTGTCACACCAGACTACTGCTCGTACCTGGAAACTCAGGTCTTATTGTCAAGGGTGTTATTCAGCCCAGTAAACATTATAAAGTCCGAATACCTTAGGGAGTCTTCGGCGTCGCGAGTTTGGCCTTATATGCATCAGCTCTGAATCATGTCTTTGGTCAAATGTTGGGTTTGCCCAGCTCCCGTGTTTTGCTACCTTATGTTCTGTTCTATCCGCTAAGGCGGCACCAGGAGAACTACTGCGATTGTACCCCGGTTCATCTGGACGAGCACCTCAGTAGAGAAAGCCGAAAATTGACTGTCATGATACAGCGCGAGACTGTTCAACCACTCGATGACCCCGCAGAATCTTTGTGATTCCTCCGCATTAACAAAGGACCGGTTTCCCGGTCACGTACATACACGCACCATATCCGGTTGAACGCGAAAGTACCAGGGGCTATATAGTAGCCCCTCCGTCAAACTCCTATGGCTAAGTGAAAGTGTTAAAGCTATATAGTCCGATTGGCTGGTTCACCGCGCGCTATCACCTCCTTAACAGACCAAGACGTTGGATCAAGTGTGACTATGCGTTTTCTCGAACACCCCCGCATTATATGCGTGGGGGCTGAAGTCGACGACTGCAAACTTTCAGGTTATATACATACATAAACGACCGCACAGGAGGCATTATAATACTTTCAGGAAAAAATATAAACACAGCCTTTATAATCAAAATAGCATTGTCTTTACAATTGCGATACATGTCATTCAAACATGGCAATCTTCGAGCACTGATCCTCTATTAAACGGGCACCTTCTAAGACTTCTTCGAAATAGTGCTCGGCCGGGTCCTGGCCGTCTGCCGCACTCCGGGTTGCAATAGTGGTGGTTTCCATCCTAGCCCTGTATGTTTTAACACGGGCAAGAGCCATCCGCGCACCCTCTATGCACGCCGACACATCACCAAGGAAATGTTGCACCAATCCAAAATAGCTGTCCGGCCTTGGTCCTTGTGGCCAAAGATGATCCACGACAGACCTCATAGCAAGCTCGGACAACCTGTGGAGTTCGGCCCATGCAGCCATCTTTTCATTCAATGGCAGCGGATGCGTCGGGGCACTGAACTGCGACCAGAATAACCTCTCAGCCTTATGGTCTTTCTGATCTTTGAAAAACTTGGTCGCATCAGCAGCCCTCTTTGCTAGGTCCGCATATGAGTCCCCTGCACTCCACAACTGATCCAGAGGGGCATACTTCGGATCTCCGAATTACATCCGCAACAGATAGGGCTTCCCAGCCACGATATCTCCGGCTTCACGAAGCTCCTCCCTCACCCCCCTCATTTCAGAGCGTATTTCCTTGGCTGCCTCCAGGGCCTTCTTCATGTCAGCTACTTTTTCTTGATTTTCCTTTTCAAGGAGCTCATGGCGGTTGGCAGTATCTTCCAGCTCGGTAGCCATCTGGGCTATCTTTTCTTCGCTCCGGTGATGAGCAGCCTGTTCGGCTCTTAACTCCTCGACCGCCTTCAGAGCGGCCGCATCACTTATCCAGGCTTGCTCCTTGGCTCGGGCAAGCTCCGCCTGAAGGGTGTCCACGGCAGCAGCTCCATCTGCAGTCACAACATATTATAGATACTAGCATCATGCTCCTCTTAAACATTTGCTGGCAAGCCGAATATACATACCCTAGGCCTTGTCAAACCGCTTGTTAACAAGCGCGATGTCGGCATCGACCACATCTAGCTGTCACTTTAGTTTGGCAAAATCAGCAGATCGGTCGGCCGCCGGACCCTCAGCCACCTGCACATAAAGCAACGCTCTTATTACCAGAGATTATGATCCTCTGTTCGCCACGTTGATGGCAACCAGAGTCTCTAGGGCTACTATCTATGCAGAGCACGCTTAGCATGTGCGGTACCATCAAAAATACATTTTTTTTTGCGTACCTCAAAGCCTCTCAGCAGACTCGTAAAAGCTTCATTCAAACCGCTTTTCGCGGATGAAATCCTCTCAACCACCGTACCCATTAAGGCACGATGTGTCTCTGAGATAGCCGCTTTCTCCAGAAGACCCATTAGTGTGTCCGGCTGTGTGTCGGACAATCCCGGACCCTTCCTGAAGCTCTCTTTGGGAGCCGGATATTCCAGACTCTGGGAAGCCGAAGTATCAACTTCTGTCCTTGGTGGATTAGGAGAAATCCTCCGTGACGACACCTCAGGGTCGTCCGCCCATGCAACGGGGAGGCAAGGGGAGGCGTCTCGCTCTCCATCATCACCGGAGGAAGATCCCCTGAGGACGAACTCTGTGGGGAAGGGCTACGAGCCGGACTGCAACAAATATGTTTCGGTCATTATCCTCAGAGACAAAACGGGGTATATCTATCGAAGTACTCTTTTACTTACGGCTCGGTGGAAGGCTGGCCCCCTTGCGAGGTTTTCTTCCCTCATTTAGAAGCTTCTGTTTCCAAATCTTCGGAGGCAGCCCTTTTCTTACCTTGAGGAGAGGGGACTTTAGGTTCCCCTCCCCGATTATCCTCCTTCGTGGAGGCGCTTGCTCCCCCGATTTGGATGTGTAAAAAATGAGGCCCACCTGCAGCTTCTCTTTTCCTCCCCTCGCCTTCTCCTGATGGCACCTGATACGGTGCACGCTCAAGCATCTTGGTCAACAAAGGATCCGGCGAGCCTTCGGGAAGAGGGGCCGAACACCTAATCCTCTTCGCGTTTCTTAGCCAGTCCTGGCAGATAGCAATTTTTCAGAATGGTGTTATAATAAACATAAAGGATGGCGTGTTCAGTAGCGGAATTACTTCTTGGATATCCGGGCGGTTGCAATTGAGACCCACATCCTCGGTGGTGTCTGGACACTTTATTCGTGATCCGAAGAATGATCCATACATCTCTTTGAGCGTCATGCCGAATAATTGTTGAATGGTTTGTGGTCCTTCCGGGTTGAACTCCCACATACGGAGAGGACGACGCTGGTAGGGCAGGACTCGACGAACCAGCATCACTTGCATTATCTTGACAAGACAGATATCCCTCTTAAGGAGGTCTCTGATACGGCTTTGCAGTGTCAGCACGTCGTTAATCGGCCCCCAATCCAGCCCCTTGTTGACCCATGACTCCAGTTGCGGCGGGGGGCCTGAGCGGAATGCTGGAGCGGCCGCCCGCTTTGTACCTCGGGGAGCTATGATGTAAAACCACTTCTGCTGCCATAAATCAGATTTTTCCATGAAAGAACCCTTCGGCCATGGGGCATCGGCTCCTTTGCTTATTATAGCACCTCCACACTCCGCGTGATGCCCGTCAATCACCCTCGGCCTCACATTGAAGGTCTTGAGCCATAGGCCGAAGTGGGGGGTAATGCGGAGAAAGGCTTCGCACATGACAATAAATGACGAGATTTGAAGGATGGAATCCGGAGCAAGATCATGGAAATCTAGCCCGTAATAGAACATATGCTCCCTCATGAAGGGATCGATACTAAAACCTAGCCCTCGGAGGAAGTGGGAAATAAATACGACACTCTCGTTGGGTTCGGGAGTGGGGATGACCTGCCCTTGAGCAGGCAGCCTGTGCGGGATTTCGGCGGTGAGATACCTGGCCTCCCTAAGCTTCCGGATGTCCTCCTCTGTGATGGAGGAGGACATCCACCGGCCTTGAAGGTTGGATCCGGACATGGTCGAAGGACCGAAGTGCTTTAGCTTGAGCCTTGGGTGTTGGAACTCGAGGAGCGGGAGGGGAAGGATCAAGCGTGGGAAGAGAAGGAAATGCCTTGTCCCCTTTATAAAGAGGACGAATATCAAGCGTCCCCCGCGTGACCGTCTGGGACTTGCCTAAAATCGAGGAGTCATATTAAACAAACACGGTTGGGTTACCCACACCCGTATTGATGAGAACCCCGTGATAAGGGGGACACGATCTCTGCTTCGACAAAGACGTGCCAATAAAACCGCCTCGCAGCACGTGTCGTGGCTGGTTAGGAAAAACGGTTCAAATAAGGACTGGGAAAAGCTGTCAGCGGATTAGATTTGTGGAAAATTATACTCTCTACGGTGGTATGTGGAGATTGTTTTGTAGAGCCGGACACGATCCTCGTGTTCTAAATCTTCTTTGGAGTATTCGGAGAAGGAACCCACCTTGCAATGCCGAAGAAAATCTGCATGCTGGACTCATCGTCATTGAAGCCTGGTTCAGGGGCTACTGAGGGTGTCCTGGATTAAGGGGTCCGCGGACGGCCGGACTATATACTTTAGTCGGACTGTTGGACTATGAAGATACAAGATTGAAGACTTCGTCCCGTGTCCGGATGGGACTCTCCTTTGCGTGGAAGGCAAGCTTGGATATTCGGATATGTAGATTTCCTTCTCTGTAACCGACTCTGTGTAACCCTAGCCCCCTCCGGTGTTTATATAAACCGGAGGGTTTAGTCCATAGGACAAGAACAATCATAATCATAGGCTAGCTTCTAGGGTTTAGCATCTACGATCTCGTGGTAGATCAACTCTTGTAATACTCATATCATCAAGATCAATCAAGCAGGAAGTAGGGTATTACCTCCATCGAGAGGGCCCGAACCTGGGTAAAACATCGTGTCCCCTACCTCCTGTTACCATTAGCCTTAGACGCACAGTTCGGGACCCCCTACACGAGATCCGCCGGTTTTGACACCGACAATAACCCACAAGTATAGGGGATCAATTGTAGCCTCCTTCGACAAGTAAGAGTGTAGAACCCAACGAGGAGCTAAAGGTAAATCAAATATTCCCTCAAGTTCTATCGACCAATAAAACTCTACGCACGCTTTACGTTCGCTTTACCTAGAACAAGTATGAAACTAGAAGGACTTTGTAGGTGTTGTTGGATAGGTTTGCAAGATAATAAAGAGCACGTAAATAAAAAGTAGGGGCTCTTTAGATAAAGAAGCAATAAAGTAAATATAGCGAGTGTGGAAAAGTGGTGGTAGGAGTTGTGAAATTGTCCCTAAGCAATTGACTAGCTACTTTACTAGACCGATAGCAAGTTTTATGTGGGAGAGGCATAAGCTAACATACTTTCTCTTCTTGGATCATATGCACTTATGATTGGAACTCTAGAAAGCATCCGCAACTACTAAAGATCATTAAGGTAAAACCCAACCATAGCATTAAAGTATGAAGTCCCCTTTATCCCATATGCCACAACCCCCTTACTCGGTTTATGCTTCTGTCACTCAAGCAACCCACTATAAGAGAATCATGAACGTATTGCAAACAGTGGAAATACCTCACGCTTGCGCGACATGGAGGTCACAATAGGACAGCAACATAACCACAAGAAAATGAAACCAATCATAGCAATTCATCAATCACCGATAGGACAACGAAAATCTACTCAGACATCATAGGATGGCAACACATCATTGGATAATAATATGAAGCATAAAGCACCATGTTCAAGTAGAGGGTACAGCGGGTTGGGGGACAGTGGACCGCTGAATATAGATGGAGGAAGGTGATGGAGATGTTGGTGAGGATGATGGAGGTGTTGGTGTAGATCGCGGTGATGATGATGGCCCCTGGCGGTGTTCCGGCGCCACCGGAAGCGAGGGGGAGAGAACCCCACTTGTTCTTCTTCTTCTTCCTTGACCTTCTCCCTAGATGGGAGAAGGGTTTCCCCTCTGGTCCATTGTCTCCATGGAGTGGGAGGGGCGAGAGCCCCTCCGAGATTGGACCTGTCTCTCTGTCTCTCTGTTTATATGTTTTCTGATTCTGCCCTTTCACCGTTTCTTATATATCCGGAGATCCGTAACTCCGATTGGGTTGAAACCTTCGCCAAGATTTTTCTCCAAAAATTAGCTTTCTTGCGGCAAAAGAAGAGCATCAACTACCTTACGGGGTGCCCACGAGGGTCAGGGGCGCGCCCCGTGCCTCGTGGCTCCCTCGGGCACCGTCTCGCATTGGTTTTGTTCTCAAAAATCATAAATATTCCAAAAATATTCCCCGTCTGTTTTTATCCCGTTTGGACTCCGTTTGATATGGGGTTTCTACAAAAGATAAAACATGCAACAAACAGGAACTGGCACTGGGCACTGGATCAATATGTTAGTCCCAAAAGTAGTATAAAAAGTTGCCAAAAGTATATGAAAGTTGAATAACATTGGCATGGAACAATCAAAAATTATAGATACGACGGAGACGTATCAGCTACTTGTGAGTTGCGTTGAGTTTTTCCCCGAAGAGGAAGGGATTTAGTAGTACAGTAGAGATAAGTATTTTCCACAGTGAGAACCAAGGTTTATCAAACCAAAAGTAGAATAATGCAAACCCGAGTGACCAACACCCTACACACACAAAAGCAAATACATGGACCCAACATGGGCAAGAGGGTCGTCACTCCCCTTGATATCGTTACTTGCAAGGATTAAATCTTTTATAGGTAGAGATGGATAGACTGCAAAAAAAAATATAAATAAATTACAACAAGGTATTTTTTTTGTTTTTTATGTTATGATTAAGGTAGACCCGGGGGCCATAGCTTTCACTAGAGGCTTCTCTCTCGAACACATAGCTTATGGTGGGTAAACAAAATAGTTATGACAAATTCATAACAATGATCATGTATGTATGCATCACGTCCGAGACAAGTAGACCGACTCATGCTTGCATCTACTACTATTACTCCACTAATCGACCGCTATCCAACATGCACCTATGTTATTAAATTCATGACAAACAGAATAACACATTAAGCAAGATGACATGATGTAGACAAAAACTCAATCAATATGAATGAACCCCATTGTTTTATCTTGAGTAGCAACTGTTGGGGAATGTAGCATGCAATTTCAGAAAAATTCCTACAATCACGCAAGATCTATCTAGGAGATGCATAGCAACGAGAGGGGGAGAGTGTGTCCACGTACCCTCGTAGACCGAAAGTGGAAGCGTTAGTTAACGCGGTTGATGTAGTCGAACGTCTTCACGATCCAACCGATCCAAGTACCGAACGTATGGCACCTCCGTGTTCAGCACACGTTCAGCACGATGAAGTCCCTCGAACTCTTGATCCAGCAGAGGGTCGAGGGAGAGTTTCGTCAGCACGACAGCGTGATGACGGTGTTGATGATGTGATCCGCGCAGGGCTTCGCCTAAGCACTACGATGATACTATCGAAGGAGTAAACGGTGGAGAGGGGCACCGCACACGGCTAAGACAATGTTGTGCCTTTAGGGTGCCCCTTGCGCTCGTATATAAAGGAGGGAGGAGGAGGCCGGCGACCAGGGGCGCTCCAAGGGAGGGAGGAGTCCTACTAGGACTCCACTCCTAGTAGGATTCGCCCCTCCCCTCTTTTTTCCTTCTTACGGAGGTGGAGAGGGGGAAGGAGAGGGAGTAGTAGAAGGAAAGGGGGTGGCGCCCCCTTTCCCTAGTCCAATTAGGCCTCCTCCCTTGTGGGGGGCGTACCATCCCCTTGTGGGCTGGTTAGCCTCCCTCCCATGGCCCATATGGCCCATATCTTCCATCGGGGGGTTCCGGTAACCCTTCCGGTACTCCGGTTTGTACCCGATACACTCCGGAAACCTTGGAGTGTCCGAATACCACCTTCCAATATTTCAATCTTTACCTCTGGACCATTTCGAACTCCTCGTCATGTCCGTGATCTCATCCGGGACTCCGAACAAACTTCGGTCATCAAAAACACATAACTCGTAATACAAATCGTCATCGAACGTTAAGCGTGCGGACCCTATAGGTTCGAGAACTATGTAGGCATGACCGAGACACATCTCCGGTCAATAACCAGTAGCGGAATATGGATGCTTATATTGTCTCCTACATATTCTATGAAGATCTTTATCGGTCAAACCGCACAACAACATATATTGTTCCCTTTGTCATCGGTATGTTACTACCCCGAGATTCAATCGTTGGTATCATCATACCTAGTTCAATCTCATTACCGGCAAGTCTCTTTACTCATTCCGTAATGCTTCATCCTGCAACTAACTCATTAGTCACATTGCTTGCAAGGCTTATAGTGATGAGTGTCGGTGTCAAAACCGGCGGATCTCGGGTAGGGGGTCCCGATCTGTGCGTCTAAGGCTAATGGTAACAGGAGGCAAGGGACACGATGTTTTACCCAGGTTCGGGACCTCTTGATGGAGGTAAAACCGTACTTCCTGCTCGATTGATATTGATGATATGAGTATTACAAGAGTTGATCTACCACGAGATCATAGAGGCTAAACCTTAGGAGCTAGCCTATGATGATTATGATTCTGTCTCTAAGGACTAAACCCTCCGGTTTATATAGACACCGGAGAGGGCTAGGGTTTACACAGAGTCGGTTACAAAGAAGGAAATCTATTATCCGGATCGCCGAGCTTGTCTTCCACGCAAAGGAGAGTCCCTTCCGGACACGGGACGAAGTCTTGAGTCTTGTATCTTCACGATCCAACAGTCCGGCCAAAGTATATAGTCCGGCTGTCCGGATACTCCCTAATCCAGGACTCCCTCAGTAGCCCCTGAAGCAGGCTTCAATGACGATGAGTCCGGCGTGCAGTTTGTCTTCGGCATGGCAAGGCGGGTTCCATCTCCGAATACTCCAAAGTAATTATCGAACACTCAAAGCATGTGCGGATCTGCAAGATGATCTTCACATACCACCGTAGAGATAATGATATTCCACAAATGTAATCTGCTGACAACTTTAGACATCATGACATGACACAACGGTCGGGTCATTATTCGAACCGTTTTCCCTCAACCAGCCACAACGCATATTGCGATGCGGTTTCCTCGGCATGTCTTGTCGAAGCAGAGATCATGTCCCCTTATCATGGGATTCCCATCAATACGAGTATGGGTAACCCAACCGCGCCATCAATCGTGGTGCTTGGGAAATAAGCGATCCTCAACGGGCAAGTGAGGAGGCACACCGTTTTCATCGCCTCTATAAAGGGATAAGGACTCCCCACTTTCACCCACGCCTTCTTCCTCCTTTGCTTATCCATTCTTGCCCCCTCGAGCTCCAGCGCCCTAGTTCACACCTCCTCCGCACAGCCAAACATGTCCGGAGCAGGAGGCAAGTGGGTGGCCTCAACCGTCAAGGAGGAGCACATCACGAAGCTCCGGGCGGCCGGATACTTGGCCGTAGATATCACACACCGGCTGCCGGATGTAGGGAAGATCATTCCGACTCCAGGACCCCACGAGAGGGTCGTGTTCCTTGCCCACTTCGTCCGGGGACTGGGATTTCCACTTCATCCCTTTGTCCGCGGGCTCAAGTTTTACTATGGGCTAGACTTCCATGATCTAGCCCCAAACTTCGTCCTCAACATCTCGGCGTTTATCGTCGTGTGTGAGGCCTTCCTCCGCATCAAGCCTCACTTCGGCTTGTGGCAAAGAATCTTTTGCGTGAAGCCGAAGATCGTGAATGGCCAGCAAGCGGAGTGCGGAGGCGCCATGGTGGGAAGGATGCCCAATGTTACCTGGCTCGATGGCTCCTTCACGGAGACCATGAAAGGGTGACAATCGGGGTGGTTCTATATCACCGAGCCACGCGACGCCAACTGGGCAGCCGCCCCCGAATTCTGATCTGGAATTCCCATGCGGCTCGCCTCTTGGGAAAAGAAGGGCCTGGCCTGGGGTGAGCCTGCGGAGCTGACCGGACTTCAAAACTGCATCAAGAATATGATGGACAAGAAAATCAAGCCTGTCAACGTGGTCCAGGTCATGCTCGTCCGCCGAATTCTTCCATGCCAAAGACGGGCATTTAATCTGTGGGAGTTCGTCCCGGCCGAACACCACACACTTCGAGAGCTCTACGGCACGACACACAAGGACGCGTTGAAGGTGTTGTTCAAGACCTCTGAAATACCTCCTCCCACATCCGAGGACCGCGGACTTCATGCCACGCGGCTCCCCTGTTCGGTGAGTTTTCTGACTATCACCAGATGTAGTTTTTCCCAGCATACTCATGGGAGGATCTTAAGTCATCGTGTGTACTTAATCAGGAGTTCGTGGAGATGGCGGAGCAGATCGACTGTCCGGATCCACTGCCAGAAGGTCCAGCAAACGCTCTCCTGACTGAGATGCTAGTCCCGGCGTCCTACAAGGCGCCGAAAAAGAAGGCCGAAAAGAAGGCCCCGGGGACCAGGAAGGGTCTCCGGCGTAAGGTCGTACCGGACGCCTCATCCGAAGACGACGAGGCACACTCCTCCCCCGAAGAGGAGGAGGAAAAGGAAGGGGCCGCCCCACCTGAGGGGGGCGAAGGGCCTAAGAGGGCGACCCAGGGGAGCGGGAAGGGTCCCCGGTGCAAGGCCGTCATAAACTCGTCATCTAAAGAAGACGAGGCAGATTCGTCCTGCGAAGGCGGGGGGAAACACGAGGAAACTCCGTCTCCCCGTACTGGGGAGGAGAAGAAAAGAAAAGCTGCCCAGAGGGGGAGGCTAGGACGCCCAAGAAGGGAAAGGCGTCCCTTCCGGATTACTCCACCACGGCCGCCAATAGCGAGGAGGAGTGGCTGCCCAGGGGGAAGCCCCTAGTAAGATCGTAAGTATCCGCACTCTATTGTACTTTAGTGCGACTTCGCTTCATAGTCTGTTATAACGCCGAACACGTATATGCAGTCCGGCCAGGGTCCATCCTGAGGTATCCTCTTCGGATGGGTCCTTGAGTGATTTGGCGATGAACTCGCTCCCGACGGCCACTACCCCTCGGCCTGTGGACGACACAGAGGTGTTGTCCCAAAGGCTACCAAAGCAGGGGGAGGTGACTCTGGAGACGCCCCAAGGCAAAATTCCAGACACCGGGCACACGGGGTGTAAGATCCCCGCGGATTGTGCCGACGGGAGCCGCAGCAAGCCGGGCTCCCAGCCAGACACTATACCAGAACCCCAAAGGTTTCGGATTCGGGCAGGCAGCCCCTCGCCAAGGAGGGTGAGCCGTCCATGCCGATAACTTCTGTTACGCCAGAGGTGTCGGATAGTCTGCCGGAGGTGCTTCGCGACGCTTCCATGGATGAAGAGCACCGTACTTTTATGAGTACGGTGATTCAGAGGGTTCGGTCTGCCAAAAGCGGATTGACCGAAGCCTGTACCAGCCTCCTAACAGGTTTTGAGGTAAGTAATTAAAAGTTTGGAAATTATCGCCCAATAGACAGTAGCCCCTGATACTCTGTTTGGTGTTCAGAAAGAAAAGCCAAACGGAGGGTCAATTAAAGTCCACAGGAGTCTAATAGTATGTGTCTATGTTAATAAGCAGGCGGTGCTGCTTGCCGCTGCTGTCCGCACAGCGGAGGTCACCGGACTCAGACGGGACCTAGAGCAGGTCCAAGGAGAGCTCAGCCTCACGAAGAGGTAGCTCGAAGAGAACAAAGGTGAGTGATACCCCGTTCACATTTATAAAGAATAGACAAAATTGGTGATTCTAATGACAAAGCGTCGTGATTTTGTAATAGGGGCCACGACCGAAGTGGCGTCCCTGAAGAAAGCGCTATCCGAGGCTGAAAACAAGGTGGCCATGGAGCGCATTGAGCGTGAAAAGCAAAATGCTAGGGTGGGTGAGGTACAGCAAGAGCTCCAGGAGCTCGGCAAGAAGTTCGAGTCCTTGGAGCGTGACTTCAAGACGAAGGAGTCTAAACTTGCGAAGGCCCTGTTGAGCATGAAAGACGCCAAGGCCGAAGCCGAAAAGGCCCAGCAGGAAATCCAGGCGGCCAAGAAGATAGCGGCGGTAAGACATTCTTTATGCAAAGCAAGCATGTGGAGGAGACGTTTCTTTTACTTACTCGAATTCGGAGCTCTCTAGGGGCATTCGCAGACCTGCCATGTAGCGTATCAGATGCCGCGGAGTTCTACCATGCCAAGGAGGGGAGCTCAACGGAGAAGCTGTTCTGGTCCAAGTATGCTGGAGCCGAACACCCGATGCCTCTGAGTGACCAATTGAAGCAATTGGTTGAACTCCACACGGCGGCGGAAGTGGCTATGAAAGATTTCATAGTCCGGATGTGGCCTGGTGAGCCCCTGCCCGCCAGCTACTTCAGCCTGATAAAGCGGATGGTAAATGCCTGTCCGCGGCTTGAAGTGATCAAGCGATCCGCTTGCATTGAGGGTGCCCACCGAGCCTTTGCCCGTGCGAAGGTGCATTGGGGCAAGCTGGATGCAGAGAAGCTGGTGAAGGATGGACCGCCGGAGGGCAAGGCGCATCGCTGTCCCGAAAATATTATGATGGCGTTATGACTGGCGCTCGTCTCGTGGCCGATGAATGTACCAATGACACGATCTTTGAGTGAATATACTTCTGTCGTTGTCGTGATATAAAGACGAAGTTACTTGCGCTATATAGCACTTTTTTGATTTAAAATATTACCTTCTGTGTGGCTGTTTATAAAATTCCGAAAGTAGGCCAGTCGTCGGCTTCCGCCCCCACATAACTAGTACCGGGGTGTTCCTAGAAAAAACCCAGACACTCTTTATCCAAATTTTTGGTCCCTGAAGGAGGTGTTTGGCGCAGCGAACAAGGATATGCGGCTTTATAACTTTCACTTAGCCATAGAAGTCTACAATTTTAAATTTTGGCGAAGCCCCTAGAATTCGGAAAGTCGAATTGGGGCGCTATATACGCCTAAACCAGACGAGGTCGATTCCTCGCCTAAAGCAGAAAAAATCTTTAAGGATTTTAAGACATCTCAAACAGCGACCAGCTCTCACCGCATCATGCCGGTCAGTTTTCGGTTTTCTCTACTGAGGTACTCGTCTGGAAGGACCGGGACACAATCGCAATAGTTCTCCCTGCGCTACCTTAGCCGATATAACGGAACGTAAGGTACCAAAACAAATAATATTCATTTTCCAGGGGAATGAGCCAACCCACACAAGAGTGCCTACTAGCTTGTCACGAACGCAGAGGAAAAGAAGTAAGATACCCCCACCCCCGAGCCGGGACCCCTTCTTCTTGTACCGCTAGTGGTCTTGGATGAAGAACCACCCGGACAAACCCAACTATTGACCCAAGACATCATTCGGAGCTGATGCATATAATGCTATAAGTTCGGGGTGCCGCACTGTTGAAAGTGTTCGGACTTGTCTTGCCGTATTATGGGGCGCCATAAGAAGCCCCTGGCAAACTGAACGTACCAAGGTGTACGGATGCAATATTAAATAAACATTTATAGGAAAAATGTGCGAATAGGAATAATAAGCTGACGCTATATATTATCTCCCATTGATGAATAATACGTCTAAGCGTATGTTTACAATGAATGCGTTAAGCATAAGTAAATAGTGTTGGAAATATGCCCTAGAGGCAATAATAAAATGGTTATTATTATATTTCCTTGTTCATGGTAATTGTCTTTTATTCATGCATATAATTGTGTTATCCGGAAATCGTAATACATGTGTGAATACATAGACCACAACATGTCTAGGGGTGGGGGGGCTCCCCACTTGACTTGGGGGGCAAGTCCCACCCCCTTGGCCGCCGCCTGTCGGTGTCAAAACCGGCGGATCTTGGGTAGGGGGTCCCGAACTGTGCGTCTAGGCGTATGGTAACAGGAGACAAGGGACACGATGTTTTTACCCAGGTTCGGGCCCTCTTGATGGAGGTAAAACCCTACTCCTGCTTGATTGATATTGATGATATGGGTAGTATAAGAGTGGATCTACCACGAGATCAAGGAGGCTAAACCCTAGAAGCTAGCCTATGGTATGATTGTTGTTCGTTCTATGGACTAAAACCCTCCGGTTTATATAGACACCAGAGAGGGCTAGGGTTACACAGAGTCGGTTACAATGGTAGGAGATCTACATATCCGTATTGCCAAGCTTGCCTTCCACGCCAAGGAAAGTCCCATCCGGACACGGGACGAAGTCTTCAATCTTGTATCTTCATAGTCTTGCAGTCCGGTCGATGATGATAGTCTGGCTATCTGGACACCCCCTAGTCCAGGACTCCATTAGTAGCCCCCGAACAAGGCTTCAATGACGACGAGTCCGGCGCGTATATTGTCTTCGGCGTTGCAAGGCGGGTTCTCCTCTAAATTCTATGTGCTTGCCGAATAGTGTCCGGCTTCCTTATAAATGTTGCGCTCCTTGTCTTCCACGCCCAATAATGGCCCTCTTCCACGCGTCGTACGAATGCGAAAAGCCAGGGTATTTTTACGTTTTACCCCCAAGCCGCGCGAATAAGTTGCCTATAAGAGAGGCAAGAGTCTAGATCCAAATCACACCATCCTCCTTTCGCGAGTACTCATCGAAGCGCTTCTGACAAAAATCCATTCCACGATGGACCGTCGACGCGGCTCCTCCTCTCGTGCTCCCAGCCCTCAGCCTGGGGATTGGAGGAGATGTTCAGTCCCGCACAGCGAGCTGGTGGCGCTCCAAGCGGAGGGATATCTTCCTCCGGCCTTTATGGTCCCGGTTCGAGCCGGGCTGGCCACCTACAAGGTGGAAAGCAGGCGGAGAACACCCCCAGTCCCTCCAAAGGGGAGCAGGTGTGCTTCGTCCCTTATTTAATAAGGGGGCTTGGATTTCAAATACATCCATTTCTCCAGGGGCTCCTGGAGTTCTACGGACTCCATCTTCATCACCTTACGCCCGCCTCCATCCTGCACATTGCGGGTTTCGTAGCTCTTTGCGTGCTGTTTCTGGGCATCGAGCCCCATTTTGCGCTGTGGAAGAGATTGTTTTGCCTCGTCCCCCGTTCTCACGAGGGGTCAATATATCAAGTGGGCGGAGCCGAAATATGGCGCATCGCCGGTACCGGATATCTATCCGGAACCCCAAAGAAGGCGTCCGAAGACTGGCCCTCGGAATGGTTTTACATAGAAGACGCTCCACTGCCGGACCCAGTTCGGATCGGCCTACCGGAGTTCAACACCGCTCCGCTGAAGAAATGCCTGAGTTGGCGCCCGCGGAGCCCTCAACGGGAAGATGATAGGAGCGTCCATTATCTGATGGACCGGATAAGGTTGCTGGCCCATTCCAGATTGACCATGATTGGAGTCATGGCCACGTGCATTATGCGAGGGGTGCAGCCGCTCCAATATAGGGGCCACCGCATGTGGGATTTCAATGGGGAGAATGACGCCACCCGTCATGGCCGCAAGGGGCCGGGATTGGCCGCAGATCTGGTGAAGATCCTGTCCGGCTTGTACAAGGGGGAGAAGGAGGACTTCCTCCAGACGAGCCCATTGAATGGGTTCTCCATGAATAACCCTCGGAGCTGGGTAAGTGGACGTTTATTCATCCGACTCGTGCTTTCAAAGTTAAGTGCCTTACTTTATGATTTTGATGCAGGAACTGCGTCGGGATGTGGAGGGTATACACAGTCCGGCTCCACAACCCAAGGATTCGGGAAGATCCCTTGATCCGGCCTCCGAAGAGGATCCGGACATAAAGGTGGAGCTAATTGACGGGGTGTTCCACCAACTCAGCATGGACAATGCTCTAGTCGCCATTACGGCTGACTACCCCGGCTTATCTCCGGCTTCCCAGGTAATTATGACCGGAGTCCTGACACCATTATTTCGTCCTTGCATATTTCTAACCACCTTATACCAACGGTGTCTTGCAGGAGGTGCCTTCAAGGCGGGAAGCCGAACCCGCGGCGGCTGACCAACAAGGGTCAGTTCGGCCCAGCAGGCGGAAGAGGGGTGCGGTGCGAATCGAAACGTCGCCGCAACGGTATAGCTCGCCACCGTAGTTTAAGGAAAAGATTCCTAGGAGGTGTATTAATGCTCGTGACTTTTCCAGGAGAAAAAGCGCTCGCCGGACTGTGCCCGGAGAGGTTGCCAACCAAGCCTCCACCAGCCAGGCTGCAACACCTCGTCCGGAGGGGGAGGCGAGCGCAAGGCATGAGCCGGATACTCCTCCAACGGAGGATGCCGACAGGCTGTCCGCCACCAGGTCTGAGGTGGAGAGTGCCATGAATCATAGGCGCCGCCGGCCAGTTCTTCGTGACGCGTGTTTCTCCCCAGAGGCGTTAAATGCCTTTAATGCGGGAGACACGCACCTCCGTGCCGCTCAAGATGGTTTGACCAGAGCCACGGAGCAGTATGTGAAGGACATACGGGTAAGGAATTTTAATAGTTATGTATGCCAGTAGCCCCCGAGACTTAAAGTAGTGTAGAATAACTGATTTAAGGATCATTCAATATGTAGGATCTTACGGAGAAGAATACCCAATTGTCTCAGGAGCTTCAAGAGTTCAAGGCCCAACTTGAGGCCGCACTAGCCGCCACAGGAGGAGACACAGAGACCCCCTCCGGTAACATATATTTCAAAAATGATTTATGGCGTGCGGCGTGCGTATAAGTCTGACAATAATATTGCAGATGTTGCCGGACTTGATCCAGATAAGCAATAGCTACTGCGCCAGGAGAGGAACAAACTCCAAGATGCCCACGCCCAGCTTGGAGAAGAGCTAAAAGGTGTTCGGGCTGAGCTGTCTGGCTCCGTGAAGGAGAATCAGCGGCTTCGTTGCGGCATCTATAGTAAGTGCTTGAGAAAACTCATTTGAAAAGAAGAGTTCGGCGAGGAAGTCGATTGACAAAAACATCTCTATAGGTGTGCTCACAGGTCGGCCTACGGAGGACATGCCCGGTTTAACGGGTGACCAACTTCCCGAGCTGGTGCAACTTCTTGAACGTGTTCGGCAGGCGATGAGTGGCGTCGCCCAGGTGAAAGTGCGTTATATCGACCAGAGGGGGGGGGTGAATAGGCGATTTATATGAATTCTTCACTGAGGAATTTGCTGGTGAGGAAATTCCTTAGCGAAGAACTACTTGCAGCGGAATGAGTACTCAGAAGTAAACATAACATGATACAAACATAGTCATCATGATGAAATGAAGACTAGCACAGAGTACAGAAAGCGTAAACACAGGATAACAAGATGAAGACGGACAGACTGAAGAAATTGAACTGAGGAATTTGTGAAAGTCTTCAGTCAAAGTCTTCAAGCACAGATATGAACAACATACAACACAGTAATGAGGAAATGAAAGAGTTGAGGAAATAGAACCAGTTAGTTGGTGAAGACAATGATTTGGTAATCCAGTTCCAACTGCTGTCTCAGTTGTACGTTTGGTTGGAGCGGCAGAGTATTTAAACTCGAGGACACGCAGTCCCGGACACCCAATCTCTGAGCCGCAACTCAGGACACCCAGTCCTCACCGTATTCTCCTTGAACTAAGACCACGCAGGCCTCGTCCAATCACTCGTGGTAAGTCTTCAGGTGACTTCCAAACCTTAACAGACTTGGTCACTCGGCGATCCACAATTCCTCTTGGATGCTCTAGAGCTTGACGCCTAACCATCTGGAAGAAGCACAGTCTTCAAAGGTAACAAGCGTCGGATCCACGCAGGATCAATTTCTTCTGTGGTGCTCAATCACTTTGGGTTTGTTGGGGTTTGGTTTTGGATTTTCCTCACTTGATGATTTTCGCTCAAAGTCCTCGGAGGATGGGTTGCTCTCAAATGACAAGTGTCAAGTTCTCTCGGAGCAGCCAACCAACTAGTGGTTGTAGGGGGCGGCTATTTATAGCCTAGGGAGCAGCCCGACATGGTAAGACATAAATGCCCTTCAATGATATGACCGTTAGGTAGAGAAGATATTTTGGACAGCCGGCGCACAGCACAGCAACAGTCGGAAATTTGACTCTCAAATTCCTCAGGGCTATCATGTTCCTCACTGTGTAGGCAATTCGCACTGGCGAATTCCTAACTCCTCAGTTAGAGCAAAGTCCTCAGTGACCAGAAGAACTGCGTCTCTGTCACTGAAGAAATTGACTGAACTGTATGATATTTCCAATGGCTTCACTCGAAGGAATTGGTAGGTGTTGGATTTTTAGTTGAGCATCACTTGGAAATTTTTCCTTAGTATTTCCTCGACCCCCTTTAACAGTACGGTGTTTCCTATGACTCAAGAAGGAGAAAATGAAACTATGAAAACAAAAGTCTTCACGCTCCATATTCCTCGAATGAATACCAAGTCTTCAAGGTCACACCAATTTCTTCACTTTCAAAGTCTTCAGAAAGTCTTCAGGATATCAAAGTCTTCAGTTGAAGAACTTCATTTTTAGGGGTCGACTTTCTCTGTAAATATCAAACTCCTCATAGACTTATAGACCTGTGTACACTCACAAACGCATCAGTCACTTAACCTATAAGTCTTCAATACACCAAAATCACTAAGGGGCACTAGATGCACTTACAATCTCCCCCTTTTTGGTGATTGATGACAACATAGGTTAAGTTTTCAACGGGGATAAACATATGAAGTGTAAATACTGATATTGAGGAATTTGATTGCAAGATATAGAAGAACTCCCCCTGAATGTGTGCATAATGAGGAATTTGCTTTTGAGGCAATGCACATTTGAAGAATTGAATCATGGAGATCTCCCCCTATATCTTGTAATTCATACACGCATTTGATATATAATATGAAGAATTTGAAATGCATGATGAAATATGGTGCCTGATGAGATTCAGCATGCATGCAATAATATTAACGAGGAATAAGCATGCAGAATAACACATCAAAAGTATCAGAGCACAGTGCATCAAAGTCAGAGCACAATGCACCGTTCAAAAGTATCAGGGCACCATCGGATTTAAGATTACAACTCGATCCAATAAAAGTTTCGGAAGAACGAGAGTTGTAACTTAACAAAACGCCCATAATATAAACCCGCTTGAAGACTAACTCAGATTTCTCCCCCTTTGTCATCAAATGACCAAAAGGATCGAAACTGAGGACTAACGCCCCTGAAGACTTTCAAGTCGATGGAGGAGCGCCAGTATTGTCGAGGTTGTTCGTTGAAGTAGGGCCTACCGCAGTGTCGTCCAAATCTTCATGCTCATCAGTTTCGCGCGATGAAGAATAAGAACTGGCCACCAGATCAGGGACTTTGACTCTCTTGAATTTCTTCGGAGGTGGTGCAGACCAGTCAAATGCTTCCTGGAGACCCATAGTCTTCAGTTCTTCCGCAGAATATACATGCGTGAGAACAGCCCAGGTGCGGTTGAGGGTTTCATGAAGGTGATACTAATTTTTCTTCACTGCATTATGGGTTGAGGTCATGTTGTGAAGAATTGCAGCAAACTGACGCTTCACCCATTTGTGATTGCGATCAACCTTCTAATGAAGACTGAGGAGTAACTCACGGTCATTCATCACCCTGGGTGCTGTTGCTTGAGGATTTTGCTTAGCTGAGGTATTTGCGACAGTGTCATGTGTTGCAGAATCGTCATTGGTGGAGTAAGATGTAGCTAGACGGAATTGACCATCCAATGGGCGAGTTCCTTCATCGATCACAGCTGCTGCCTTGCCCTTATCATCAGATGATGAAACTGGTCGCTTGAGGACTTCAATGGGCGACAAGTAGCTACCATGGTTTAGAGTGTCAGCCTTGTAATTCAGTGAAGATCTTGCCCTTATGAATCTCATAATCCAAGGCGCATAGGGCTTCAGCTCAAAAGGTGACATTGCAACATTAGCCAGAGTCCTTGAGGGAGTCCTGGACTAGGGGGTGTCCGGACAGCCGGACTATCATTATCCGCCGGACTCCAAGACTACGAAGATACAAGATTGAAGACTCCGTCCCGTGTCCGGATGGGACTTTCCTTGGCGTGGAAGGAAAGCTTGGCAATACGGATATGTAGATCTCCTACCATTGTAACCGACTCTGTGTAACCCTAGCCTCCTCTATATAAACCGGAGGGCTTTAGTCCGTAGGACAACATACATTACAACAATCATACCATAGGCTAGCTTCTAGGGTTTAGCCTCCTTGATCTCGTGGTAGATCCACTCTTGTAATACCCATATCATCAATATTAATCAAGCAGGACGTAGGGTTTTACCTCCATCGAGAGGGCCCGAACCTGGGTAAAAACATCGTGTCCCTCGTCTCTTGTTACCATCCGCCTAGACGCACAGTTCGGGACCCCCTACCCGAGATCCGCCGGTTTTGACACCAACATTGGTGCTTTCATTGAGAGTTCCTCTGTGTCGTCACCGATAGGCTTGATGGCATCTTCAACCAACAACGCTGTCCAGGGCGAGACTTTTCTCCCCAGACAGATCTTCGTATTCGATGGCTTCGCACTGCGGGCCAATTCACTTCGCCATCTGGAGCAGATCGAAAGCTACGCCCCTGGCCATCGGGTCAGATTTGGAAGCTTAATCTTCACGGCCGATGTCCACAGAGACTCGATCTTCGACGGACTAGAGCCACAGCCAAGCGCGCCGCACTGTGACGATGGGCACGATCTAGCTCTGCCACCGAAGGTGCCTTGGTGGCCGCACACGGGTCCGCTTCGGCCATCAGTCCGGAGCCGATCGCCCAGATCAAGGGACGGTGGATAGACGCCGCCCTGGGGGCTTCAACATCCACGGCGATGGAGCCAAACACTAATCTTGTCCCCTACGAAACTCGTGATTCCAAGGCGCCGGACTCCTCGCCGGACTCCGAACCTCCCGCGCCCCTACCAATCGATCCGGATTGGGCGCCGGTTATGGAATTCACCGCCGCGGACATCTTTCAGTACTCGCCTTTTGGCAATATCTTGAATTCACTAAAGAATCTCTCTTTATCAGGCGAGTCCTGGCCGGACTATGGCCAGGATGGTTGGGGTACGGACGACGAAGAAATTCAGAGCCCACCCACCACCCACTTTGTAGCCACTGTCGATGATTTAACCGACATGCTAGACTACGACTCCGAAGACATCAACGCCATGGACGACGATGCCGGAGACGAACAGGAACCAGCGCCCACAGGGCACTGGAAGACCACCTCGTCATACGACATATACATGGTGGACACCCCAAAAGACGGGGATGGCGAAGAAACAACGGAGGCAGACTCCTTAAAGAAACAGCCCAAGCGCCGGCGTCAGCGGCGCCGCTCTAAATCCCGCCACAGCAAGAATAGAGATTCCGGCGCAGGAGATAAAAATACCCCAGAGAGTGCCGAAGACAACCGCCTCCAGCAAGACTCAGCGCAGGAGGATGCAGAAGCAAGCCCTCACGAGAGGGCGGCAGACGAAGAGGTTGAGGATCATAACTATATGTCTCCCTCCGAAGACGAAGCAAGCCTCAATGACGACGAACTCGTCGTGCCCGAAGACCCCGTCGAACTAGAGCTTTTTAAGCGCAGGCTCATCGCCACAGCAAGAAGCCTGAAGAAGGAAAAGCGGAAGCTCAAAACAGCGGAAGACACGCTCAGAATGAGATGGAGCAAAGTGCTCAAAACCACAGATAAAGACGGCAATGGCCACCAATCGAAGAGCTACCAGAAGCGTAAGCTGCTACCAGAATTCGACGAGGAGGCCATAGAGCCTCCACCGTCAAATGGCCCAGCCAGGTCCATCTACGGACCCAAAAAGAAGGCCCCAGGAAGCAAGGTAACACGTCAAGTGTCCGATGATAGCGGCACATACAAGTACAGGGCCGCCGCACACCCACTATGTTTCACCGATGAGGTGCTGGACCATGAATTCCCAGCAGGGTTTAAACCCATAAACATAGAGGCCTACGATGGAACAACAGACCCTGGAGTCTGGATAGAAGATTATATACTACATATACACATGGCCAGAGGAGACGATCTCCACGCCATAAAATATCTACCCCTCAAACTCAAAGGGCCAGCCCGTCATTGGCTCAAAAGCCTCCCACAAAACACTATTGGAAGTTGGGAAGAGCTCGAGGACGCGTTTAGAGCGAATTTTCAAGGGACTTATGTCCGTCCTCCGGATGCAGATGATTTAAGTCATATAACTCAACAGCCCGGAGAGTCAGCGCGGAAATTCTGGAACAGGTTTCTTACCAAAAAGAACCAAATAGTCGACTGTCCGGACGCCGAAGCCTTAGCAGCTTTCAAGCACAATGTCCGAGACGAATGGCTCGCCAGGCACCTCGGTCAAGAGAAACCGAGGACAATGTCCGCACTAACAAGCCTCATGACCCGCTTCTGTGCGGGAGAGGATAGCTGGCTAGCAAGAAGTAGCACCAGCGACCCAAGTACATCCGAGATAAGAGATGGAAACAGAAAATCACGGCGCAGAAAAGAGCAGCGCCGGAATAAAGAGAAAAGCCCAAAGAGCACGGCAGTCAACGCCGGATTCAAAAGCTCGCAACCCAAAAACAAAACACAGCCTCTCAAGGATGACAATGACGAATTGTCCAACTTAAACAAGATTTTGGGTCGGATATGTCAAATCCACAGTACCCCCGGAAGGCCTGCAAATCACACCCACAGGGATTGTTGGGTTTTTAAACAGTCCGGCCGACTAAATGCCGAACACAAGGGGCTCGACGCGTCAAGCGAAGAAGATAAACCCCAACCGCAGGGCACCGGAAAACAAAAGACTTTCCCACAAGGGGTCAAAGCAGTAAATTCACTTCATGTGATAATATGGAAAAATAGTGCGGCACTTTCTAAAAGGAGCTTCGCACGGTCCAACCCAGCAGACCGTAGAGATTGGATATCAAAACCAATCACTTTCGACCACCTGGACTATTCCAGAAGCGTTCGAAATGCGGGACGGACTCCCCTGATATTGAATCCCATAATAAACGGATTACAATTTACTAACGTCCTAATGGACGGACGCAGTGACTTAAACCTGCTATATTCAAACACAATCCGTCGGATGGGGATAGACCCTACCAAAATCCGACACAGCCGCACTTCCTTCAAAGGAGTGACGCCAGACCCTTACGCCAAGTGCACAGGCTCCATATTACTCGAAGTCGTGTTCAGATCGCCGAACAATTTTCGACGCGAAAAATTAATTTTTCACATCATCCCATTTGAAAGTGAATATCAAGCACTCTTGGGACGAAAGGCTTTTGTCCGCTTCAACGCCATACCGCATTACGCGTCTCTTACACTCAAGATGCCCGGTTCGCATGGTGTCATTTCAGTGCGAGTGTCACTCAAAGACCCCGGACTCGGATAGACGAATCCGGCTTCAGCAGGCTAGGGGCTCCCTAGCCGCATACCTCTTCACAGGGGGCTGCGCACTGCGGGTTCATACAAACCCCGCTTTAATTATTTATATTTCTTCTTTTACACATATTTTTCGCGCGATTTATTTTCAAACTAAACGTTCCTCTATTTTTACAGATGAACAACGTGCATACCCGTCCAGGATAACGGCACAACGGAGACACAGGCGCAGATGTGCAGTAGGGACCCGTTGTGAGGATTCTTTTCAGATTAAGACCCTGCGTAGACCTTTTTTACTGTCTCTTGTTGTTACTCTCCCTTGGTTTCTTCCTATAGCCAAAGCGGAGCCTGGCGTTTTGGCATCGGCCGCGTCAGAAGACCATGCCCGTACCTGGACACTGGGGGCTTAGGGCATCTCTGCCCATTATTATAAAGACCGAACACCTTAGGGAGTGTTCGGCGTCTCGAGTTAGGCATTATATGCATCAGCTCCGAATCATGTCTTTGGTCAAATGTTGGGTTTGCCCGGCTCCTGTGTTTTGCTGCCTTACGTTCCGTATCACCGGCTAACGCGGCACCAGGAGAACTACTGCGATTGTGCCCCAGTTCGGCTGGGCGAGCACCTCAGTAGAGAAAGCCGAAAACTGACTGTCATGATACAGCGAGAGACTGGTCAACCACTCGATCGACTACCGGAATGTTTAGAATTCCCCGCTTTGACGAAGGACCGTTTCCCGGTCAGGCACATACGCACCCCGAATTCGGATATGTGCGGTGCCACCAGGGGCTATATCGTAGCCCCACCCTCGAGCTCCACTGGCTAGGTGAAAGTGATAAAGCATTATAGTCCGGATTGCCTCGTTCGCTACGCTACCACCTCCTTAAACAGGACCGAGACGTCGGATTAAGTGTGAACACGCGCTATTTTTGCAAACACCCCCGCACCCTGTGCATGGGGGCTGAAGCCGAAGAATGCAATCTTTCAAGTTATACAAATGTATACGTAAACGGCCGCACATGAGAAGTTTTACTACTTGGGACGCACAAGTATAAAAAGCGGTTGTAACATAATCATCGATTTACAAGCTAATACGTTCATTTGAACGTGATATTTTTCGAGCACTGCGACTCTATTACACGAGCGCCACGCATAACTTCCCCGAAGTAGTGCTCGGCAGGGAGCCGGCTTTCATCCGAACCCTGGGCGGCAACAGTGGTGGCATCCATCTCCGGACAATGCGCCTTCACACGGGCAAGAGCCGTCCGCGCGCCCTCGATGCAGGCCGACCGCTTCATCTCCTTTATATGCGGCACCGCTCCAAGGAATTGCTGCAATAAGCCAAAGTAGCTCGTCGCCTTGGACCTCTCTGGCCAGACATGGGCCACGATGTCAGTCATGGCAAGTCCGGACAATCTATTTAGCTCGGCCCATTCGGCCAACCGGTCTGTCAACGGAAGTGAGCGATCCGGACTGTGGAATTGAGACCAATATAGCTCTTCCGTCTCGTGATCCTCCTGGCTCCGGAAGTGCTTAACGGCATCGGCCGCACTTGCAGCTAAATCCATATACGGATCCTCCGGACTCCACAGCCGCTCAAATTGAGCATACTTTCCATCCATAAACCGGCGACGCAGCAGAAAAGGCTTGCCAGCCACGATCTCTCCGGCCTGGCGCAGTTCCTCCTTCATAGCCCGCATTGCAGAGCGGGCATCCTTGGCTTCGGTGGTGGCCTTCTTCAGCTCTTCCCGCTCCGATAGGCGCTCCTTTTCAAGAGCCGCATTGCGGTCGGTAGCATCCTTTAATTTCATGGCCAATTCGGCCACCTCTGCCCTGCTTAGGCAGTGTGCAGCCTTCTCGGCTTTCAACTCTTCGGCCGCCCTCGAGGCAGCCGCGTCACTCCTTCGGGCTTGCTCCTTAGTTCGAGCAAGTTCGGCCCGAAGGCTCTCCACAGCAGCAGCACCGTCTGTACAATAGCATATAATTTATTAGAGGAGGGCTTCGACCCCCTTAAATAAAGCAACTGCGGAGAATTTATTTACCTTGCGACTCATCAAGTCGCCGGTTGACAAGTGCGATGTCCGCATCCGCCATGTCAAGTTGCCGACTTAACTCGGCAAATTCATTGGTCCGGCTGGCCCTCGGACTATCCGCCACCTGCATAGGAACAGCGGTATTTATTACTTGAGATTTCGATCCTCGGCACGCTGTCGTTCCCGACAACCTACCGAGTCCCAGGAGCTACTATCTATACAGGGCGCATTTTTATGTGCAAAACTGTTAAAAGACAAAAGGATGCGTCATTCTCGCATACCTCAAATCCTGCCAGCAAACACATGGCGGCATTGCGCAATCCGCTCTTGGCGGACGAAATCCTTCCAATCACCATACGCATCAACGCACGGTGATCTTCTAAAATGGACGCCCTCTCAAGCAGATTCTTCAGTTCTCCCGGCCGGATACTGGTGGGTGCCGAGCTCTCTGGCCCCTCCGGACTCGGGGATACCCTCCGTGACGATACTTCAGGCTCGCCTGCCTCATCTGGCGGCGCTGCAGACGGAGGCGTTTCGCTCTCCATCATCTGCGGAAGAAGGTCCCCCGAAGATGAACTCCTCTGAGAAGGCTGTAGATCCGAACTGCAATATAAATATTTCGGTTACCCATGGAAGAACAAATGAAGGTATTTCCTTACTAATTAACTCCCTCTTTCATACTCACGGCTCGCTGGAGGGCCGATCCTTTGGGATGATTGTGCGTCCGGATTCTCTCCGGACGCCGGACCCCCCGGGGAAGATCTCTTCCCGCGCTTAGGGGCTTGGGCCTCTGGATCTTCGGAGGCGGTCCTCTTCTCCCCCTGGAGGGAGGGGCTCTTGATTCCCCCCTCCTCAGACGCCCCTTTGGGCGAAATATTAACTCCTCTATTTTCCCCTTCGCCCCCTTCTGTGGGCGCGACCTCCAACATTCTGACCAGCACGGGCTCCAGTGCGGTCTCTGGGAGGGGGGCCGGACACCTTATCAGCCTTGATCGCGCCACCCATTCCTGTAAAGAATAAGGGGTCAGGAAGCGAACTCTAGAAAGGCATATAAAAAGGATGCCCGGATTCGGAGCTATTTACCTGAGTATCCGGGTGATTGCGGCTTAGACCTGCGTCCTCGGCTAATTCCGGACACGCCACCTGCGGTCCGAAGAACAACTTGTACATCTCCACGGGTGTCGCACCCATAAAGTGTTGGAGAATCCGAGGTCCCTCTGGGTTGAACTCCCATAGACGGAGAGGATGGCGTTTGCAGGGCAGAAGATGCCTGATTAGCATAACCTGCATCACCTTGATCAGGTCGATCTCCCTCGCTTGGAGGTCTCGAATCCGGCCCTGCAGTGAGGGCACGTCTTCGGCCGGCCCCCAATTGAGCGCTTGGTTGACCCACGACATCAGCTGGCGTGGAGGTCCCGGGCGGAATAAAGGCGGCGGCTTTTGCCTGCTGCCCTTCGGAGTGGTGATGTAGAACCACTCTTGTTGCCACAATCCGAGTTCCTCTTGGAAGGAACCTTCGGGCCACGAGACATCGGCCTTTTTGCTTATGGCCGCCCCGCCGCACTCCGCTTGACGCCCCCCGATCATCTTCGGCTCCACCTTGAAGGTCTTCAGCCACAGGCCGAAGTGGGGAATGACGCGGAGGAAGGTTTCGCAGACGATAATGAATGCGGAGATGTGGAGGATGGACTCCGGAGCCAAGTCGTGAAAATCCAGCCCATAGTAGAACAGGAGCCCTCTCACGAAGGGGTCCGTCGGGAAGCCTAAACCCCGGCGGAGGTGGGATACGAAGACGACGTATTCACCGGGCTCGGGGGCGGGCACTGCCTGCCCTTGGGCAGGCAACCTGTGCGAAACCTCGTAGGCCAGGTACTTGGCTTCACGTAGCTTCGATATGTCCTCCTCCGTGACAGAGGAGGGCATCCACCAGCCCTGGAGGTCGGAGCCGGACATGGTTGAGGATCCGAAGCGCTCGAATCTGAGGCTCTGGGTGTTGGAACTGGGAGCGGGGAAGAGATTCGATGCGAGATTGAAGAACAAGGACGAGCCTTGGTCCTCTTATAAAGGGGATGAAATACCAAGGGCCGTCTCCGTGACCGTCTGGGATTCACCTTCGATAGAGGAGGCGTGGCGACGGGAACGGTTGGGTTACCCACGCACGTATTGATGAGAATCCCAGAATAAGGGGAACACGATCTCTGCTTCGACAAGACGTGCCAAGGAAACCGCTTCGCTAAACGTGCTGAGGTGGTATGGTAAAAAACGATTCAAACAAAGGCTTGGTAGCGATGTGATGTCACGCCGCATAATACGTCAGCGGATTGAACTAAGTGTACATTTTATTCTCTCTACGGTGGAATGTGGAATTTATTTTGCAGAGCCGGACACTATCCTTGTGTTCATGATCTTCTCTGGATTATTCAAGGGAGGAACCCGCCTTGCAATGCCGAACATTATGCGCGCCGGACTTATCGTCATTGAAGCATGGTTCAGGGGCTACTGAGGGAGTCCTGGACTAGGGGGTGTCCGGACAGCCGGACTATCATTATCCGCCGGACTCCAAGACTACGAAGATACAAGATTGAAGACTCCATCCCGTGTCCGGATGGGACTTTCCTTGGGGTGGAAGGCAAGCTTGGCAATACGGATATGTAGATCTCCTACCATTGTAACCGACTCTGTGTAACCCTAGCCTCCTCCGGTGTCTATATAAACCGGAGGGCTTTAGTCCGTAGGACAACATACATTACAAAAATCATACCATAGGCTAGCTTCTAGGGTTTAGCCTCCTTGATCTCGTGGTAGATCCACTCTTGTAATACCCATATCATCAATATTAATCAAGCAGGACGTAGGGTTTTACCTCCATCGAGAGGGCCCGAACCTGGGTAAAAACATCGTGTCCCTCGTCTCTTGTTACCATCCGCCTAGACGCACAGTTCGGGACCCCCTACCCGAGATCCGCAGGTTTTGACACCAACAGTCCTCATGAAGAAATCATGGAAGTTGACGGGAACGCCATGAATGATGTTGAAAAGCATGTTCTTCATGATGCCAACGACATCTTCATCATTTGAGTCGTGGCCTTTGATAGGACTCATTGTCTTCGTCAGGATTCGATAGATAGTCCGAGGCACATACAACAATTCCTTGACAAGGAATTTGGTTCGAGGGGCCTGCCCTGGCTTCAAAGGCTTCATGAGCACTTGCATATAATGATCTGTCAGTTCGCGGTCATTGTAGATGCAACGTGCACTGGCATGGGGAGGATCAAGAGGAAGGACACGAAGCAATTCAGTTGTTGGTGCCTTGTAGTGAGTGTTTTCTGTCATCCAATCCAGCACCTATGAATTGACATGTTCAGCATCTCCGGTGATATGCAAAGTGGCATAGAACTGAAGAATGAGTTCTTCATTCCAATCATAGATGTCAGTGCAGAAGTTCAGTAGTCCTGCATCGTGAATAACTCGGAGGACCGGTTCGAAGCACGGCAGAGATTCCATATCCACGTGAGGAATATGTTCATGATCGAAGATTTTGTCCTTGTCAAAGAGCACTGAGGAATAGAAGTTGGCTTGAGTAGCAGTCCAGAAACGTCTCTTCCTTATGCGAGCAAAGTCATATGGATTGTAATCAGTGAAGAACACATGCTCAGAAAAGAAGTCTTCAGCCTTGAATTTTTGCTTGCTAGAGAATGGATTCTTCGGTTTGGGCAGAGGAGTGTCAGTGATTTGCAGCACAACCTCAGGAATTGCGAGCTCAGGTGCTTCAGGCTGAGGAATTTCTGGTTCCTCTTCTTGTGCAGTTTGGGGATCAGCAGCAGCAGGTTCTTCAGCACTAGCGGCTGGAATTTCTTCATGAACAGACGATGTGGGATGAGTTTCTTCAGAGCCCATTTGAACAGTAGTAGCCGGGGACTGAGGAATTTGTTGAATAGGAGTGAAGAGAGGAGTATTGGGATGCTGACTTTCCCAAAAGTCATCGTTCATCACTGGTGTAGTGCATCCAATATCCACATCTTCATCTTCTTTTTCCATTTCCTCAACACCAGCCTCTTCAGCTGTGAACTGAGGCATCGGTGAGGAAACGACTGGCGTTGAAGGGAATGTTTCCACTTCAATTTCTTCATCAAACTGCTCTGAGGTAGCAACAGAATGATTTTCTTCATCAGATCCACTTGGGATCTTGTAGTCTTCTCCATAAGGAACAATTTCCTTAGACGACATGGAGGAAATGGGAACGGCATCAATGGGATTTTCAGGCGAGCTGGTCATTGGCTTCATTTTCTTTGTGGCCGAAGAATTTGACGCAGCTGATGCCTTCCTTTTCTTCACAGCAGCTCGCTCTGCAGCCTTGGTCTTCTTCACTTCATAAGCAGAAGGAAGAATTGGAGTTGGTGTTGGCGCAGGAGGAGCTGAGGACTGTGGTTCAGTTTCTTCAGGCGCAACTGGTGCAGTTGCCCTGATCTCTTCAGTTTCTTCAGGCGCACCACTAGTGGATGCCCTGGGAATTTCTTCAGCGGCTGGAATGGAGTCATCAGCCCTAGAACTTGTATTCTCATCAGCAGGCTGAAAGTCATCAGCAGTGCTGGCATGTTCTTCAGCGGGCTGAGCAGAGTCTGCAGCCTAAGGTTTTTCTTGTTGCGATGGAGCTGCAACAGTTGTCATTTTCTTCGTCAAATTGACGAATCTCACTTTGGCTCCTTGCCAATCAGCATGGTATGCATCGAAATCTTTGCTGAGGGCTTGGATCTCAGATTGAGCCTTGAGAAGTTCTTCTGGTGATAGTTTGACAACATTCTTCTGCAGAAGCTTCTCCTTTCTAGCTTGTGCTCTCTTTATCTCACGAGACTTTTCAAACTTCCATTTCTCTTGAGCGATGAAATGGGTTAGCATATGACTTTGACCAGGAGTCAGAGGAAGATCAGGCATTGGAGTGTTTGGATCCTTATGCCATAAGTCAATGTAGTCGAGGATCTTCTTTGGATCCAAAAGCAGAGGCACAGGTGTTCCTTTGGCTCTGGCGGCCTTTGCTTGTCTATCTCTGATGATTTCTGCAAGTTCTTCATCAGAAGCCTCGTCATCAGAGGGCACTTGGAAAGCAACCTGTTTCTTTCTTGGACTTGGCCGAGGACCGCGTCCAGCTGTTGCTTTTGTCTTCAGCAGAGTGGGGCCTGATGAGGACATTGGTGCAGCTGAGGAACTCGCTGAGACACCAGAAGCAATTGAGAAACCCTGAGTCCTTTGACATGTAGCCAGATGCACAGGAGTTGAGGACTTGGAGGGAGCTGCTGAGGACTTTGGTGGAGCAGCAGTAGTCTGAGGAATTGGCCGTGAGGGCGCGGCTGAGGAACTTGGCCGTGAGGGCGCTGATGGTGAAGCACTTGGCTTGTGAGCAGGCTTCTTCGGCATTAATTTCCTCGGCTTGACCGAGGTCTCAGCGGCAGCAGCCGCAGCAGATTCCTCATTGAATTTCCTCACTGCCTCCTTGGCTTGTCTTGTCAATTTTGCTTGGCGCCTAGCCCATTCTTCAGGAAAGTCTTCACCACTTTTGATGCTAGTGGGATCAGCGACTTGGCCAGGTGCCAATGGAGCTCTTGGGCATGGAGGATTTAAGGCGAATTTCTTCATGTACTTTGGAGTAACATATCGATATTCTCTCCATTTGCGTGCCCATCTTCGTTCAATCCTCTGAATGCGCACTTTGCGCTAATTCTTGTTTTCTTTGCTAAACTTGGCTTCATCAGGTGTGCAATAATCCTTATATATTTCATCAGGGGTCTCGAAAGCAGTCATGACCTCCGGTTTCTTTCCTCCTTTCTGCGGTCTCTTTCCTTCAGCCATTTTCTTCAGATGAGGAATTTGAACAATTGAACACTCTGAAGAAGTATGCAGTTTTTCTTTGAGGAACGCTGCAAATGGGTTAAGTTGATGAGAACCTAGTGATTCAGCAGCGGACATGAGTACCTGTGAACAGAGTGTAGGTGCGAGGAATTTGGAGAGGTCATATGCGTTCTCAGAAGATTTTTCGAAAAAGACAAGTTTTGAGGAATCTGACCAGTTGAGCCTTGAGGAATTTCACTAAGCGTTCTTGTCTTAGGTTCCAGAGTTGTACAGATCGAAAATCCGCACAATTGAGGAATCTTGAAGAAATGAGTGCTTAGAGAGATGGATCAAGAGCATACAGTGTGTGAGCTGTTCATATGTGAAGATTTTGAAGAAATAAAACACCTTTGAAGATTTTCAGAAAAGTTTGAGAATCAAAGCGAGTAATAAAAGTGACTTTTAATTACCCGAACTGAAGAACACGACGAACAGAGATGAACAGTGGTGAAGTTCGTCAAGTTAGATCTCCCACGCCCTAACTTGGCAGAGGGAGACAGCTACGGCGGCGGTGGAGTGAAGATTTCCGCAGCCGGCGCGAGTACGACGGCGACGAGGTTGAGGCAGTGAAGCTCTTCCTCACCGGCGGCGATGGAGTAGCGGCGGCGCTAGGGTTTGAGGAGCTCGAGCGAGAGACAGCGACCGAGCGGAGTAAATGAAGTAAGGAAGGGGAGAGGGGTATTTATAGCCACGGTAAAAACTGTTCGCCCGAAGATTTTGGGACGAACATGCCCCTGCCCTTTCTATTTCACGCGACATGTGTCACCCACGTACTGTGCAGATGAGATCGTGTAAGATCGTGGGTGAGTAAAATAATGCATAGTGGGATGCGGAACGGTTTGAGCGATAAAACCGAAAATCTGGATAAGATTTGTTTTAAAGTTTCGTTCGCAATTTCTTCAGCTGACAAGGACACAGTGAAGACTTTGAACGAGTTTCAATCAGAGCGCACATGAAGAATTTGTGAATAGATTGGGTTGAGTGTAGCATAGAGGGGGAAGGGTCCGATCACATTCACTTAGCAGAAATCGCAACTTGAAGAAATAGCAATAAGTGAATGCTGTAGAGGACATAAACTCACATCTATATATATAGCCAATGAAGAACAACGACAGAAACAGTGAAGATTTTGCAAAGTTGAAGAATTTGAAAGATTGAAGAATTTCAAAAATGAGGAAAAACTCAACTTGAAGATTTTCAACTTTTGTGGTGGCATGACCCACCGTATAAGATTGATGATTTCAGACACCGCGTACAATTGTCGTAGGGTTCTGAGAATTCAAATTCTTCATTAATTTCTTCACACTTAGAGTGTTATTCTTCATTGATTGAAGAAAAACATTTCTTCATGTGTTGCACATCTAAGTCATCAATTCTGCATAAGGGTTAGGATGTGTGTCCTTTTCAAAGGACATTCGAAGATTCTAAGATATTTAGCTCACACCGCAACTTGCTAAATCTCTTCTCGTCCAAGCGCTTAGTGAAGATATCAGCTAGCTGTTCTTCAGTCTTCACATGCTCGATGGAGATGTCGCCCTTCAACACATGATCACGAAGAAAATGATGACGAATCTGGATGTGCTTAGTCTTCGAGTGCTGAACTGGGTTGTGAGCAATCTTGATGGCACTCTCATTGTCGCAGAGGAGAGGCACATTCATCACGTTGACGCCATAGTCCTTGAGAGTTTGCTTCATCCAAAGCAGTTGAGCACAGCATGAGCCAGCAGCAATGTATTCAGCTTCAGCAGTAGACAGTGATACGCAGTTCTGTTTCTTCGAGGACCAACAGACCAAAGATCGTCAGAGGAAATGACAAGTGCCAGATGTTGACTTGCGGTCCACACGATCACCAGCATAGTCAGAGTCAGAATATCCAATGAGATCAAAAGCAGAGCCCTTGGGGTACCATAATCCTAGTGTTGGTGTGTGAGCTAGATATCGAAGAATATGCTTCATAGCCTTATGGTGTGATTCCTTCGGTGCAGCTTGAAATCGGGCACACATGCAAACACTAAGCATTATATCTGGCATAGATGCACATAAGTACAATAAAGAACCAATCATGGAGCGGTATACCTTGTGATCGAAGTCAATACCATTTTCATCAGTGCATAGATGGTCATTTGTGGGCATAGGAATTTTGACGCCTTTGCAATCTTGCATGCCGAATTTTCTCAGTACATCTTTGAGGTATTTCTCCTGAGATATGAATATGCCTTTGCGCTGCTGACGAATTTGAAGACCTAAGAAGAATTTCAACTCTCCCATCATAGACATTTGATATTCTTCACTCATCATATAGGCAAATTCATCACTATAACGTTGGTTAGTACAGCCAAAGATAATATCATCAACATATATTTGGCACACAAACAGTTCACCATCATATGATTTAGTAAAAAGAGTAGGGTCGAGTGAACCGGGTGTGAAGCCATTCTTCACGAAGAATTCCTTCTATGTATCATACCATGCCCGAGGGGCTTGCTTGAGGCCATAGAGGGCCTTATTGAGTCTGAAGACTTTGTCAGGATTCTTTGGATCTTCAAAACCTGGGGGTTGAGCAACATATACTTCTTCCTCAAGCTTACCATTGAGGAATGCACTTTTCACATCCATTTGATATAAGATGATATCATGATGGTTAGCGTAAGCAAGTAATATGCGAATAGCCTCAAGTCTAGCAACAGGTGCAAAAGTTTCATCAAAATCAATTCCTTCAACCTGTGTGTAGCCTTGAGCTACTAGTCGTGCCTTATTCCTCACCACAAGGCCATTTTCATGTTGCTCGTTGCGGTAGATCCACTTTGTGCCAATGATATTATGCTTGCGAGGATCTGGGCGATTGACCAATTCCCAGACATTGTTCAACTCGAACTGATGTAATTCTTCTTGCATAGCCTGAATCCACTCCGGCTCCAGAAATGCTTCATCTACCTTAGGGGGCTCTGTGATAGAGACAAAAGCATAGTGCCCACAAAAGTTAGATAAATGTGTTGCTTTTGAGCGTGTGAGAGGACCTGGTGCGCTAATGTCATCGATGATCTTCTCCACTTGCACTTCTTTTGCAACGCGTGGATGAGTTGGTTGTCGATGAGGATTTTGATCAGCATTTTCTTCAGCACCATTTTCCTCATCTTGTTCTTCAGGTGCATCAGCTCGACGTTCTTCATGAACAGGAATGAATTCTTCAGCAGATTCTTCAGTCGGAATGACATCCTCAGTTGCCTTGAGCTTGATAGCATCCTCAGGTGCTGGTTCATCTAACACAGAAGGTAGGTGCTCTCTTTGCGAGCCATTAGTTTCATCGAGCCGCACATCTACAGTGTCAACAATCTTGTGAAGGACAATGTTGAAGACTCTGTAGGTGTGCGAGTCCTTTCCGTAACCAAGCATAAAACCTTCATGTGCTTTCGGTGCAAATTTAGAGTTGTGGTGAGGATCTCTAATCTAACATTTAGCACCGAAGACTTTGAAATAACTCACATTGGGTTTCTTGTCAGTGAGGAGTTCATAGGCAGTCTTCTTGAAGAATTTGTGAAGATATACTCTGTTGCTGATGTGGCAGGCAGTATCAATTGCATCAATCCAAAAACGCTGAGGAGTTTTGTATTCATCAAGCATAGTGCGAGCCATCTCAACAAGAGTTTTGTTCTTGCGCTCCACAACGCCATTCTGCTGAGGAGTATAGGGAGCAGATAACTCATGAGTAATACCAAGTTCATCAAGATATGCATCAAGACCGGAATTCTTGAACTCAGTTCCATTGTCACTTCTGATATGCTTGATCTTCACACCAAAGTTGGTTGAAGCCCTCGAGGAAAATCGTTTGAAGACTTCCTACACTTCATGTTAGTAAGTAACAATGTGTACCCATGTATATCGAGAATAATCATCAACAATGACAAAACCATATAAAGATGCATCATTAGTGACTGCTGAATAATGATTAGGTCCAAAGAGATCCATGTGAAGCAATTCGAATGGACGTGTAGTGGTCATGATAGTCTTCGCTGGATGCTTGGCCTTGGTCATTTTTCCGGCTTGACATGCTCCGCATAAGTGATCCTTGAGGAATTTGACATTCTCAATGCCAATGACATGCTTCTTCTTCGCAAGCGTGTTCAGATTCCTCATGCCTGCATGACCAAGTCGTCGATGCCATAGCCAGCCTTCTGAAGCTTTTGCAAGTAGACACACGGCTGGTTGTGGTCCTGTAGAGAAATCAACAATATACAGATCTCCTCTCCTAAAGCCTTCGAAGACTTTGGAATTGTCAGCTTCCATAATCACAACACAGCGATATTTGCCAAAGACAACAACCATATCAAGATCACAAAGCATTGAGACTGACATGAGATTGTATCCTAAGGACTCAACAAGCATGACTTTGTCCATGTGCTTATCCTTAGAGATAGCAACCTTACCAAGACCCAATACCTGACTTTTGCCTTTGTCAGCAAAGATGATGTGCTTCAGAGGTGACGGTGATAAGGGAGCATCCATCAATAGATTCTTGTCACCAGTCATGTCATTTGTACATCCACTATCGAGGACCCATTCAGTGGTTTTGGGTTGATCATCCTGCAGATGAATTAGTGTAGCTTACAATCTCATATGCTTCATCAGTGAAGAATATGATATCAAGTTCATCAGATGAATTTCATCAAGCAGTAAACATATATAGCACTATGAGGACGTGTGAAATGAATGTTCATTTTATCATGATTTTCCAGCTTCCTTTCAAGCAATTTCGTCAGGTCCCCAGCATATTCTTCAGACGTTAGAGCACGTCTGGAGACCTGACCCTGTAGAAGAGATTACTTCTTTTTCTTCACCACCCACATCTGGAGGGGTCGCAAAGAGTTCATCATTCTGCGAGCACCATATGAGAAAGGTGGCAAAGATGCCAAACCATTTCGCTTCACATAAGAGTGGTTAGGGTAAGCATATGAATAAGCAGAGTAATTCTTTGAGGACTTATGAACATAATGGTTTGAAGAATAATGCACATATTCATAGCCCTTAGCTCTACCCTGCGAGACAGAGTTGTTAGCACGATGATAATCATATGAGGACTTTGATCCATTTGAGGAATTTGGTCCATAAGAGGACTTGGATCCATATGAAGAATTTGGTCCATATGAAGAATTTGATCTGGGGATCCTGTTCTTCACAGGTGGTGTCATGAAGACATTCACCTGAAGATTTTCAACACAACTTTTGGAACCCAGATTTTCTTCATATGGGAACCGTTCCTGCAGTTAGTGCCAACATATCTAGCAAATACTTCACCATTCTGATTTTTGAACAGTTTATAGTTGGAGTGAAAAGACTCATCAGAAGAATGAGGAGATTCACATGTAAAGCCAGATAAGTTAGATGGATCAACTGGAGGTCCCTTTGCAGCAACCCATGAGGTTTTGGGATACTGCTCAGGCTTCCAATATGTTCCATCGGCATTGAGTTTCCTCTCAAAGGCAATACCCTCTTTCCTAGGGTTTCTGTTGAGGATCTGCTTTTTGAGCACATCACAAAGTGTCTGATGCCCTTTGAGGCCTTTGTACATGCCAGTCATGTACAATTCCTTCAGCCCTGCATTGTCAGTGATACTAGCAATGACCTCAGGTGAGGAATTAGTGATAGCAGAGGCAGATGAAGAATTTGTAACATTTGAAGCATTTGAACATTCAGGTGAAGAATTAGCAGATTCACGTTCAATGCACTTTAAGCATGGGGGAACAAATTCTTCCTGTGAAGCGCTGATTTGTTGAGCTAGTAATGAATTGCGCTCCTTCTGAAGATCGTCATAACACACTCTTAGCTTTTCAAGATCTTCATTTCTTTGAAGAGATTCAAGAGAAAGCTTCTCGTGATCACCCAAGAGGGTATTATGTTGATCTAGAAGGGCGTAAAACTTGGAGTGAATTCTCTGAAGACATTCACCCAATGCTTTTGACTGATCCATTTCTTTGCGCAACATATTATCACTTTTTTCTAGCATATCTTGAGTTTGTTCTAAAGCCGTTTGTTGTTTAGTGGCAACGCAAATAAGTTTGGTATAGCAGGATTCAATGTCATCATCAGATTCATCATTGTCAGATTCATCATTATCAGATTCATCATCACAAGACTCGGATGAGGAGCATTCGGTTACCTCAGCACCGTTTGCCATGAGGCAAGATGCAGAAGATGATGATTCTGGCTCGAAAGTCATCGTTTTGAGAGATTCCTTGAAATCCTCAAACCAGGGATCATGACGAGTTCGATGACCTTCATAGACATCAGAGATTCGGTCCCAGATGAGCTTCGAATTGCCAAGATGCATAATTCGCCCGAATTGATCTCTGGATAGGTAGGAGCAGATGATATCCCTCGCTATGATGTCAAGTCGAGTGTACTTGCGAATATCATCAGCATTCACCATCTTGCATAGATCAATAAGACCAATCTCAGTGACGGTCCACAGCTCGCTGTTCCTTGCCATGAGGCGCTTTTCATCATGGCCTTCCACTTGGGATAGTCACGACCGTCAAAGATAGGGCAAGTCACTTTCTTCATACCTGCGGTCGACATAACTAAAACTCCAGGCGGTTAAACCAAAATCACACAGAACAAGGGAGTACCTT
>NC_041389.1:697809009-697894640 GCF_002162155.2 Triticum dicoccoides | reverse complement strand
GGGGGGTGAATAGGCGATTTTTATGAATTCTTCACTGAGGAATTTGCTGGTGAGGAAATTCCTTAGCGAAGAACTACTTGCAGCGGAATGAGTACTCAGAAGTAAACATAACAGGATACAAACATAGTCATCATGATGAAATGAAGACTAGCACAGAGTACAGAAAGCGTAAACACAGGATAACAAGATGAAGACGGACAGACTGAAGAAATTGAACTGAGGAATTTGTGAAAGTCTTCAGTCAAAGTCTTCAAGCATAGATATGAACAACATACAACACAGTAATGAGGAAATGAAAGAGTTGAGGAAATAGAACCAGTTAGTTGGTGAAGACAATGATTTGGTAAACCAGTTCCAACTGCTATCTCAGTTGTACGTCTGGTTGGAGCGGCTGAGTATTTAAACTCGAGGACACGCAGTCCCGGACACCCAGTCTCTGAGCCGCAACTCAGGACACCCAGTCCTCACCGTATTCTCCTTGAACTAAGACCACGCAGGCCTCGTCCAATCACTCGTGGTAAGTCTTCAAGTGACTTCCAAACCTTCACAGACTTGGTCACTCAGCGATCCACAATTCCTCTTGGATGCTCTAGACCTTGACGCCTAACCGTCTGGAAGAAGCACAGTCTTCAAAGGTAACAAGCGTCGGATCCATGCAGGATCAATTTCTTTAGTGATGCTCAATCACTTTGGGTTTGTGGGGGTTTGGTTTTGGATTTTCCTCACTTGATGATTTTCGCTCAAAGTCTTCGGAGGATGGGTTGCTCTCAAATGACAAGTGTCAAGTTCTCTTGGAGCAGCCAACCAACTAGTGGTTGTAGGGGGCGGCTATTTATAGCCTAGGGAGCAACCTAACATGATAAGACATAAATGCCCTTCAATGATATGACCGTTAGGTAGATAAGATACTTTGGACAGCCGGCGCGCAGCACAGCAACGGTCGGAAATTTGACTCTCAAATTCCTCAGGGCTATCATGTTCCTCACTGTGTAGGCAATTCGCACTGGCGAATTCCTAACTCCTCAGTTAGAGCAAAGTCCTCAGTCACCAGAAGAACTGCGTCTCTGTCACTGAAGAAATTGACTGAACTGTATGATATTTCCAATGGCTTCACTCGAAGGGATTGGTAGGTGTAGGATTTTGAGTTGAGCATCACATGGAAATTTTTCCTTAGTATTTCCTTGACCCCCTTTAACAGTACGGTGTTTCCTATGACTCAAGAAGGAGAAAATGAAACTACGAAAACAAAAGTCTTCACGCTCCATATTCCTCAAATGAATACCAAGTCTTCAAGGTCACACCAATTTCTTCACTTTCAAAGTCTTCAGAAAGTCTTCAGAATATCAAAGTCTTCAGTTGAAGAACTTCATTTTTAGGGGTCGACTTTCTCTATAAATATCAAACTCCTCATAGACTTATAGACCTGTGTACACTCACAATCGCATCAGTCACTTAACCTATAAGTCTTCAATACACCAAAATCACTAAGGGGCACTAGATGCACTTACACCAGGCCTTATGGCCATCCGTCTCCCTGCCCAAGGGCCTTGGAGAGCTTGCAGAGAAGCTTCAAGGAGCACGGCAGCGCTTCCGTCTGTGGAAGATATCGGCCTGCCATCAAGGCACTAGGGAGGCCTGGGCTATGGTGAAGACGCGGTACAAGAAGGCGGATCCGAACCACATGGCCGAGGTCGGACCTGTGGGACCCGATGGGAAGGAGATCCCTATGAGCTTAATGTACGGCCAAGTGGAGTTGGCTGCTAAGTATTCCCAACCGGACTGTAAATTAGACAGCCTGTTAGACGGGATTGAAGAGGACTACAGTCAGTCAATTTGATGATGTATTTTGAAATGACATGTAAAATGCCCTCTAGCCGGATTGTAGATCGTTTGTCTTTGCGGACCTTTTTGCTTCAACCTCGGGACCCTAGAGTCTGGAGTGTGTCCGAATACCCTCTCGGTTATGAAAAAACCGGGGCATGCATGGAGACCAGGCGTAGGGGTCATTAGTGCTTTATCAGACAAGTGCCCAACTAGTTATGTTATATTACATGGTTAGTAAGAAACATCTTCCAGGGAGAATAGTTCCGTTAAGGGTTCCTTTCCCTGGGAGGCATGCCCTAAAGTGCATGTCTGGACTGCGAAAAGAGCAGAAAAACATCTGGGGGCAGATCAATAAGTAAATAAGAAATCATATTTCAAGTCACCGACCGAATATTCCCTTAAGAATGCTAGCTTTCGGCTTCACCCAGTCTGAGGTACACATCCGGCTGACCCGGCAGTAACAATCGCAGAGGTGCTCCCTTTACCTCCTAGCCGAACAATCGGGAACGTAGGGGTAAGCACAGGAGCCAGGCAACCCAGCTTGGCCAAAACTTAAGTCATATAGATGCATATAATGGTGAATAAAAGGTACATGCGGAAGTTTGACACATGTGTTGGGCATAAAGCCCGTATAAATAAGCTTCTGTTAAGGAAGCCCCCAGGTATAATGAGTGCGGATAGCACATCAAGTGTGTGCGAACAATGCGCAAATCAGCCCTCGAGGGCTTTATGAAAAAGGTGGGAGAAAAGAGAGAAAGAAAAGACAACTGAAGTATAAAATGTGGACGGAGGAAGGAGACGAACTCTGAGTCCGGCGCTAGGCGTAGAATCTTTGGAGGCGGGCTGCGTTCCATGGGTTCGGCTCGAGTCGGTTGTCCGATGCGTTTCGCAGACGGTATGCTCCGCCGGTCAGAACTTGGTTGATGATGAAGGGACCTTCCCGTTTGGGCTTGAGTTTGTCCTTTTTCTTGTCCGGCAGGCGTAGAACTAGTTTGCCAACATTGTAAGTTTTAGCCCGTACTTCCCTGCTTTGATATCTTCGAGCCTGCTGCTGATAGAATGCGGAACGAGCCTTTGCCACGTCGCGCTCCTCCTCCAATGCGTCCAAGCTGTCCTGCCGATCCAACTCGGCTTCTCTTTCTTCGTACATGCGCACTCGAGGTGAGTCATGAATTATATCGCAGGGCAAAACTGCCTCTGCGCCGTATACCATAAAGAATGGTGTGAATCCGATAGTACGGTTTGGCGTGGTCCGCAGCCCCCAGAGTACGGAGTCGAGCTCCTATACCCAGTGTGTGTTAGATTCCATAAGGGACCGCACTAATCTGGGTTTGATGCCGCTCATGATTAGACCATTTGCTCGTTCAACTTGACTGTTGGTTTGAGGGTGATAGACTAAAGCGTAGTCGAGCTTAATGCCCATATTTTTGCACCAGAGTTTAACCTCGTCGGCCGTGAAGTTCGTGCCGTTATCGGTGATGATGCTGTGCGGGACGCCATAACGGTGTACTACCCCGGATAATAAGTCTATCACTGGTCCGGATTCGGCCATTTTAACTGGCTTGGCTCTATCCATTTCGTGAATTTGTCCACCATGACCACTAGGTACTTTTGCTTGTGGGTTCCCCCTTTAAGGGGTCCAACCATGTCGAGCCCCCAGACCACGAACGGCCAGGTGATGGGTATAGTTTTGAGGGCGGTGGGTGGCATGTGGCTCTGATTGGCAAAGAGCTGGCAACCGACGCATCGTTGGACTAAGTCCTGAGCATCTGCCTGGGCCTTCGGCCAATAGAATCCTGTACGGAAGGCCTTGCCTACATGGGCCCAGGCTGCAGCGTGGTGCCCGCCGAGTCCGGCGTCAATTTCAGCCCGAAGATTTCGCCCTTCCTCTTCGGAGATGCACCTTTGAAGGACTCCGGTTGTGCTTTTCTTATAAAGCTCTCCCTCATGGACCTTGTAGGCTTTAGATCGCCGTACTATATAGCGGGCCTCATTTTGGTCTTCGGGGAGTTCCTGCCTAATTAAGTAGGCTAGAAATGGTTCCGTCCACGGGGCAATGACTGCCATTATTTCGTGGGCTGAAGGTGTTATTTCATTGGCAGAGCCACCAGTTGTGTCATCATGTTCGGTGTTGGGTGGTGCGGTTGGTTCCGGATTGTTATTTCCGGACTCCTCTTCCCATACTACGGATGGCTTAAAGAGCCGCTCCAGGAAGATGTTTGGAGGGACGGCATCGCATTTTGCGCCGATGCGTGCCAACACGTCGGCTGCCTGGTTATTATCCCGGGCTACATGGTGGAATTCGAGTCCTTCGAACCGAGCTGACATTTTTAAGACGACGTTACGATAGGCTGCCATTTTTGGATCCTTGGAGTCAAAGTCTCCATTTACTTGGGATATTGCAAGGTTTGAATCTCCGCACACCTCTAGGCATTGAATACCCATGGAGATTTCCATCCGGAGACCATGTACGAGGGCCTCATATTCGGTTGCATTGTTGGAGTCCGTGTACATTATCTGAAGTACGTATTGGACTGTGTCTCCGGTTGGGGACGTCAATATGACGCCAGCCCCCAAGCCGGCCAACATTTTGGAGTCGTCGAAATGCATGATCCAATTGGATTATGCGCCATACTCTTTAGGGAGTTTGGCTTCGGTCCATTCAGCGATGAAGTCAGCCAAGACTTGCGACTTTATAGCTCGCCGTGGTTTATAGGTTATGTCGAATGGTAGGAGCTCGATGGCCCATTTTGCAATCCTGCCCGTTGCGTCACGGTTGTTTATAATGTCGTTGAGGGGTACTTCGGAGGCCACTGTTATCAAACACTCTTGAAAGTAGTGTCGCAGCTTCCGGGATGCCATGAACACCGCGTACGCTATCTTTTGGTAGTGCGGGTACCGGGACTTGCATGGAGTTAAGACAGTGGATACGTAGTACACTGGTTTTTGAAGAGGGAATTTATGCCCTGCTGTTTCTTGTTCGACGACGAGCACCGCGCTTACAACTTGATGTGTTGCCGCGATATATAACAACATTGGTTCGCCCAAGTTGGGCGTGGCCAGGACCGGATTTGTTGCCAATATGGCCTTTATTTCTTCGAGTTCGGCCGAGGCAGCATCCGTCCACTCGAAGTGTTCGGTGTGCCTGAGGAGGCGATAAAGGGGCAATGCCTTTTCTCCCAAACGGGAGATGAAGTGGCTTAGAGCCGCCATGCATCCAGTTAGTTTTTGTATTTGTTTGAGGTCTTTTGGGATATCCAACTGTGACATGGCTCAGATTTTGGCTGGGTTTGCTTCAATTCCTCTACCGGATACAATGAAGCCCAGGAGCTTTCCGGCTGGTACGCCGAAAACGCATTTTTCCGGGTTGAGCTTAATGTCATATGCTTGGAGGTTGTCGAATGTGAGCCTCAAGTCGTTTACTAGAGTTTCGACGTGTTTGGTCTTGACGACCACGTCATCTACGTATGCCTCCACTGTTTTGCCGATCTGGGTAGCCAGACATGTCTGAATCATACGCTGATATGTTGCGCCGACGTTTTTGAGTCTGAAGGGCATTGTGTTGAAGCAGAATGGTCCGTATGGAGTAATGAATGCCGTTGCGGCTTGGTCTGCCTCCGCCATCTTGATTTGATGGTAGCCGGAGTATGCGTCGAGGAAGCACAATGAATCGTATCCTGCGGTAGCATCGATGATTTGATCGATGCGGGGAAGGGGGAAAGGATCCTTTGGACAAGCCTTGTTAAGGTCTTTAAAATCGACACACAGGCGTCAGGATTTGTCCTCTTTTGGTACCATTACCAGGTTCGCTAGCCAGTCCGGATGTTTGATGTCTCTGATCAATCCAGCTTCCAATAGTTTGGCTAGCTCCTCTCCCATTGCCTGTCTTTTGGGTTCGGAAAATCGCCGAAGAGCCTGTTTGACTGGCTTGAATCCTTTTAGGATGTTTAGGCTGTGTTCTGCGAATTTGCATGGGATTCCTGGCATATCTGAAGGGTGCTAGGCAAAGATGTCCCAATTCTCCCAAAGGAATTCTCAGAGTGCGGCGTCTATATCAGGGTTTTACTGTGCACCAATGGAGGACGTCTTTGTGGGGTCCGTTGGATGGACCTGGAATTTGACTATTTCGTACGCTGGTTTAAAAGAGGTGGACTTGGATTTCTTATCGAGTATCACATCGTCCCTATTCACCATAGAGCGCAGCGCAGTGAGTTCCTCTGCCTCTAGGGCTTCGGATAGTGCCTCTAGGGCTAGTGCGGTTTTCTTGTTTTCGGCGCGGAGTGCTATGTCCGGATCACTGGCAAGAGTGATGGTTCCATTGGGCCCGGGCATTTTAAGCTTCATGTACCCGTAATGGGGTATGGCTTGGAAAATTGTGAATGCCTCTCTCCCTAATAAAGCATGATATCCGCTGCTGAACGGGGCCACGTGGAACGTGACTTCCTCGGACCTGTAATTGTCCCGCGAGCCGAAAACCACATCAAGTGTAATTTTTCCTGTGCAACATGCTTCCCGACTGGGGATTATTCCTCTAAAGGTTGTGTTGCTTCCCTCAATGCGGCTCCAGTCTATTTACATTTTTCGAAGGGTTTCCTCGTAGATGAGGTTTAATCCGCTGCCGCTGAGGGAGTCCTGGACTAGGGGGTGTCCGGATAGACGGACTATCATTATCAGCCGGACTCTAAGACTATGAAGATACAAGATTGAAGACTTCGTCCCGTGTCCGGATAGAACTTTCCTTGGTGTGGAAGGCAAGCTTGGCAATACGGATATGTAGATCTCCTACCATTGTAACCGACTCTGTGTAACCCTAGCCCTCTCCGGTGTCTATATAAACCGGAAGGTTTTAGTCCATAGGACGAACAACCATTACAACAATCATACCATAGGCTAGCTTCTAGGGTTTAGCCTCCTTGATCTCGTGGTAGATCCACTCTTGTACTACCCATATCATCAATATCAATCAAGCAGGAGTAGGGTTTTACCTCCGTCGAGAGGGCCCGAACCTGGGTAAAAACATCGTGTCCCTTGTCTCCTGTTACCATCCGCCTAGACGCATAGTTTGGGACCCCCTACCCGAGATCCGCCGGTTTCGACACCGACATTGGTGCTTTCACTGAGAGTTCCTCTGTGCCGTCACGATCAGGAAGGATGCCTCTTCCCTTCTTTAAAGACGGTACCATTGCCAAAGGAGCTTTGGCCGCCGGCCAAACTATCCGGCTGGGTGGTTTTCTTATAACCGCCTGTTCGGCCGCCGCTCCGACGATGACTGACGGTGTCCTGGACTAGGGGGTATTCACCACGTCATCTCCCGATCTATTGGATTGGGCCGAGGACCCCCACGGCCGTATACTCATGGGCCAGTCCGGACAGGTGCCGCATACAAGGAAGATTCTACAAGACTTGGCGATCAAGACAAGGACTCCTCCCCCACCGGCGTATTCGGCTAGGACTCTTGTTATCCTAGGCCTCCAGTGCATTATATAAACCGAGGCCAGGCTAGTCGATAAAGATACATTACAACAATCATACCATAGGCTAGCTTCTAGGGTTTAGCCTCCTTGATCTCGTGGTAGATCTACTCTTGTACTACCCATATCATCAATATTAATCAAGCGGGACGTAGGGTTTTACCTCCCTCGAGAGGGCCCGAACCTAGGTAAAAACATCGTGTCCCACGTCTCCTGTTACCATCTGCCTAGACGCACAGTTCGGGACCCCCTACCCGAGATCCGCCGGTTTTGACACCGACATTGGTGCTTTCATTGAGAGTTCCGCTGTGTGATCGACAAAAGGATCGATGGCTCGCCTGCAGATCAACGGCAACTTCGGCACCTTCGTCACCAGCTCGAGTGGTCACCTTGGTTCGACCAAGAATTGCGCCCCGTGTTCGGATCACCATATTCGGACGAGGGCCTTCATCAAACATCAACTCCGATCTCTATCAAGATCACGGAGGAATCATCCATGGAGCTCGGGGGCTCAACGTCAACATTGCCCTCAAGCGGCTGTGCTGTTTTTCTGGACAGCAAACTTGTATCTGCTGCCACCACCTCCTCGAGTATCGCTTTGACGATCGCTTTGGTGGAATTGTGCGGAATTGAGTCTACAACAACCCTGGAAAATTTCGTCGAGTTCCGATGGAGGAATCTCTCGCAATCCACGATATACCGGAGCCCTGTCAAATCTGGACGGGAATCCGGACGAGTTTAGGGCGTGGTGTCCAGATTCTAGCTCGGACGTCCTTTGGAAGATCCAACCGTTGATCGGCTGCGGAATTCCTATATCTACCACCCATCCAAATTTCAGCTCGATCCGACCGTCAGAACTCCGGGAACCTGTCGATTAGTGCATCACTTTTCGGATCTGTTTTCTGCGCGAGAACGAATCCGACCCGAATTCATCTTTTTTATGAACGGGATTTCGGACATCCTTTTTGAAGGAAGTTTTGTATAAGATATTGTGTATTGTTCCCAAACACATCCCACTAACCTTAAGATCTTTTGAACATGATCTTCAACATCATGGCTGGTGTCAAACCAGTCCGGCAATATTGTTCCACGGCTGCCAACCTACGCTAGACACGTCGTCACTTTGTTGAGCCGAGCTCAACTTCTTCGGATCGTCATCTCGGCAAGCCGAACAAGAGTCCGGCATCGCGAAGAACAAATCATCATCAACATCGCCGCCCCACGGATTACACGGAGTGGGAATATCGGCATCGCCGCACGGTCGCTTCATCAAGCCGGCATCGACCACGTCACGACCTGCATCGGCAGGGCCGCACTGTTGCTCCTTCAAGCCGGTGTCCATCACGCCGAACTACTTCGACATCCCGGCTGGACCGGAGGATTCATCATCTCTTCATCAACCTACTCCGGACACTTCGGCGTCACCAGCCGACCAGCTTCGCCACGATTAGCTGGACCGAGGACTTTGCCTCGGCAAGCCAACCTTTGCCAGCATCATCCTCCTTCGGATTGCTACAATAAATAAACCAGGTGCTATTAATCCTAATATTTTTTGTTTGTTTGGGTTCATTTTTCCCAAGGAATTATTACTTTGGTTTGTCCATCATATGTTCACAGGTCTATCAAATGGTGGCCGCATTAACGACGGTCGCATCATGGTTTGGTCAGTCTTCGTACATAGTCCGGCGAACGCCGCATCCGGAGCACGGACCGACCTGTGAATTCAGGCTTTGCCACGCCTTTACCGCATCACGCCGACGCCCTGCATCGACATCGACCTCGGCGCCAGGCCATATTTCTTTTATTACTCACTTTGCATAAATTATTCATTATGCAACGATTTTTTTTAATTACTATTATCACTATTATTTCCGGTTTGCACTATTTTTTGTGCACAGGAAAATGATCCAGCTGGACTATATCCTTTGGCGTCACCTCGACTGGACGGGGGGCTTCGTCAACACTTCATTACCCCATGTCGGGGACTTCGGCATCACTCTGCCGTTCTGCATTTACCGAGCTATGTCACCACTTCGGAATGCCGAGCTCTTTGCTCCGCGACCTTGGGACCGGCTTGGGGGACGGAACCTTGTCCCGCATCAAGCTCGGACCACGTCGTCAATACGGAACACATTAACCAGCTAAGTTGTCTTCATGCTCAAAGTTTTAAATTTTTAACTTGTGTTCGGTTCGACCAAGCATTATACTTTTTTGGAAAAAAAGTTGCTAGTAAAAATCTTTCTTGTCCGAACTCTGTTCGCACATACTTGACGTGCTACCCGCGCCCCTTATACCTGGGGGCTTCTTTAACAGAAGCTTATTAATACGGGCTTTATGCCCAACACATGCGTCACACTTCCGCATGTACCTTTTATTCACCATTATATGCATCGATATGACTTAAGTTTTGGCCAAGCTGGGTTGCCTGGCTCCTGTGCTTACCCCTACGTTCCCGATTGTTCGGCTAGGTGGTAAAGGGAGCACCTCTGCGATTGTTACTGCCGGGTCAGCCGGATGTGTACCTCAGACTGGGTGAAGCCGAAAGCTAGCGTTCTTAAGGGAATATTCGGTCGGTGAACTAAAAGATGATTTTTAATTATTTACCCATCTGCCCCTTGATGATTTTCTGCTTCCATAGCAGCTTTGACATGCACTTTAGGGCATGCATCCCAGCGAAAGGAACCCTTAACGGAACTATTCTCCCTGGAAGATGTTTCTTACTACCCATGTAATATAACATAACTAGTTGGGCACTTGTCTGATACAGCACTAATGACCCCTACCCCTTGTCTCCATGCATACCACGGTTCTTATATAACCATGAAGGTATTCGGACACACTCTGGACTATTGGGTCCTGAGGTCGAAGCGAAAAGGTCCGCTATGACAAACGATCTACAATCCGGCTAGAAGGCATTCTACATGTCACCTTACATTATCAACTTTTACCCAAGTCACTTGGGGGCTCTTAAATTTATATGAGCCGTTTTATGATAACTGTTTTTCTTCTTAGTCGTTGCAAAGTTTTTATTATTATTTATCACTCCTTCGACACAAGTGTGCGGTCACTAGCCGTAGGCTGACCCGCTTGAAGTTTTGAGATAGGATGTGTCATGTTAAAGCACGACAGAAGCACCTTTTTTTTCTAAAGTCCAATTTTCGGATTGGCACCGAACACTTGATATTGTTCGGACGTTATGTTTTCACTAACGTTTCTTGGTTTTCCAAGCTTTTTGGCACTTTTAAACTATTTGTGCTTTTCCAGCATTAGTCTCGCAGTGCAACGCCCAACACCTTTTAGGGATTTCGGCAAAAATATTCTCGGATATTGCTATATATGAATCTGTTTCGAATTGTGTCTTCGGTCAATAGTTGGGTTGCCCGGCTCCCGCACTTGCTTCCTATGTTCCGTTTTGTTCGGCTAGGCGTGCAAAGGGAGAACCACTGCGATTGTGCTTCCAGCTCACATGGTTAAGCACCTCAGTGGAGAAAGCCGAAAACTGACTGTCACAATAAGCGTAAACTGGTCAGCGATCCGATAACTATGTTAAATAACAGGCCGTTCATAACATTGGCCGAAGTGTTTACGGCTCGACCTCGACTATCGCCGAACACTACCAGGGGCTATTAACTAGCCTCCCCAACTAAATCCTCGATATTTTGCTCTTACATTTGAGCTGAGGTTTTATGATCATGCTTAGCATGAGAACCCAAAGAAAGGAACCGATAGCGGGACTATTTTCTTTGGAAGACATTTTTTCTGTTAAACAGTAATATAATATATCTCTCCGCGTACCTTTGTTTATAAAACCGTATGGTCAGATTGCCTTGTGTGTCGTCTTCATAAAGGCTTTATAAAGTAATACAAACACTCCTCAGCTATTGGCCGAGGAGGTGGAAGTCGATGGCCGGTCAACAAAGTTTTGTACAATGCGGATCCGAGCATCAATGACATAAAGTATTTGGATACATAGAATCATTACACATAATTTGTGATTTTACTATGGATATTGATCCTTAATTCGGCCACCCGTGCCCGCATTAAGGCTCGGGGGCTACTGGGCTTCGAGCTTATTATTTAAAACATATCAAAGGGGCATATTGATCCCTTGATCTGGTGTTGCCACCTGACCAGTGTCTCGGGGGCTACTGCATTGCTTGCCCAATGCAGAAAATTTTATGTGCAATATAGTTTCCGAGGAGATTTTGATCCTCAGGTTGGTCGGCCGCACCCAACCTGAGTCTCGAGGACTGAGCACGCCGCTTTTTGTGTCCCGAAGTATTCTGCCGAGCTAGGACTTGATCCTCAGACCGATTTTGCAAATCAACCTGAGTCTCAGCAGCTATGGGGATCAGCGGTCTTATGTCATCCTTCATGGGCATCTCGGGTTTTAGGCTGATACTCACCTTGAGGGCTACTGGCTATGTATCTCGGCAGAGAATAAATTGCACCAACAAAAAATATTGACAAAAATCGGCCCATATTCGGGGTGGTGCACCACCTCAGAAGCAGTCCGGCATAAAGCTCGGGCGCTAGTGGCTGGCTCCATAGAGGGCATTTCCGGCATTAAGCTCGGCTAAACTCCTTCAAACTTCTTTGAACCAAGGTGATTTAGGACACCTCGGATACATAGTCCGGCGTTGGAGCTCGGATACATAGTCCGGCATTGGAGCTCGGATACATAGTCCGGCGTTGAAGCTCGGATACATAGTCCGGCATTAGAGCTGGGAAGCAGTCCGGCATTGGCGCTCGACTGTAAAAGATACCTCGAATGCAGTCCGGCGTTGGAGCTCGGACGCAAGAGGACGCTGCCGCCCGGGAACAACTTCAAACCCGAGGTGTGGCATAAAAATAACGAGGCATTGATAAAGGCCAGAAACTTAAAGGGGCTCCTCGGATACCCGACATGTAAACCCATCGAATGCATTTCGGCGATCCTCAAGATCGAAGATAAAGAAGATTCGTTGAACCAGTTTTCAAGACCGACGACCGAAGATGAAGAACAGTTCGGAAGAATCGAGGAGCGTCCCTAACTTGAAGACCGGTTCAGGGGGCTACTGACGGTGTCCTGGACTAGGGGGTATTCACCACGTCATCTCCCGATCTATTGGATTGGGCCGAGGACCCCCATGGCCGTATACTCATGGGCCAGTCCGGACAGGTGCCGCATACAAGGAAGATTCTACAAGACTTGGCGATCAAGACAAGGACTCCTCCCCCACCGGCGTATTCGGCTAGGACTCTTGTTATCCTAGGCCTCTGGTGCATTATATAAACCGAGGCCAGGCTAGTCGATAAAGATACATTACAACAATCATACCATAGGCTAGGTTCTAGGGTTTAGCCTCCTTGATCTCGTGGTAGATCTACTCTTGTACTACCCATATCATCAATATTAATCAAGCAGGACGTAGGGTTTTACCTCCCTCGAGAGGGCCCGAACCTGGGTAAAAACATCGTGTCCCACGTCTCCTGTTACCATCCGCCTAGACGCACAGTTCGGGACCCCCTACCCGAGATCCGCCGGTTTTGACACCGACAATGACCTCTCGGATAATCAAAAGCGATCTTCATGTCAACTCGGAATTTACCGAGCAGCTAGATCCAATGGAGCTCTCTTCCGTAAATGAGCTCTTGGATCGCTTCACCACCCTGGGAGTCGCTACAGACTACAATCAGATTGGGCTTAAAACCGATCTGAGAGACATTGACTCTCCCTAGGTTACCCATCACGTTGCTGTGGTAGAAGAACAACGCGGCGATTCTCCCCCTTTATTAAAAACCATCTATGTCCGGACTCCTGATCCCTCCATGTCGGATTTCCACGGAGGGACGGATGTCAATCAAGTACGGAACCTAAAGTCTGGCAGCGGACCAGATTCGTTGGACGACATCCAGCAATCCAAGCTTCCAAATTCGGAAACTTTTCGGCCCATGAGCCTCAAGTTGGGCAGGGTTCCGGAATTAATTCCACCCACCCACCCAAACATAAGCGATCTATCTCAAATCCGGCAAGAGCCCGCCGAAACAGTACATCATTACTGGGCCAGATTCCTCCTGGTTATGGACAGGATAAAGGACTGCCGTGAGGAAAACATAATTTCAATTTTCTGCAACAATTGCACGGACAAGGGAATCTTGAACGCCATAAGTCGTCGCGAAATTACACGCTTCACTGACATGGCATCCATAGTACGAAAATAATGTGCGATGGAGAGTGTCCGGAAAACCGAAACTAAGTTTTGGGACAATCCGGCTCCGAACACAACCCTAGTCCGAAACAAAAGGGTGCACCATGCTCAAGCACCCAGGACAAGAACCAAAAAGCAAAAACCCCATAAAGGGCACGGAACCGTACTGGAGGGATGGCTCAGCGGACCCTGTAAAATTCATAGTACAGAGGGCGCCACTCCAACTCATAGCCTTCGAGCATGTTGGATACTGCGGCAGGTGGCCAAAAGTGGCGAAGAGCTTCTAGCCCCGGAGACCCACCCCAATAGTAACAGTACGGTATTAACAGTCTTCGAGACTTTCGCGTCAAATAATATGCGAAAAAGAACAATCCACAGCCTCGCCGAAGTCTACCAAGTAGCAACAACAAATCCATGGAGCGACATGGCCATCACCTTCGACGCCAGCGACGAACCTAAATTCCGAACAGCTCGAGCACCAGCCGCATTGGTCCTCAGTCCAATAGTGGACGGCTTTAGTCTTACCAAGGTACTCATGGATGGCGGCAGCGGATTAAACCTCATCTACGAGGAAACCCTTCAAAAAATGGAAATAGACTGGAGCCGCATTGAGCGAAGCAGCACAACCTTTAGAGGAATAATCCCTAGCCGGGAAGCACGCTGCACAGGAAAAATCACACTTGATGTGGTGTTTGGCTTGCCGGACAATTACAGGTCCAAGGAGGTCACGTTCCAAGTGTCCCCGTTCAGCAGCGGATATCACGCTTTATTAGGACGAGAGGCATTCACAATTTTCCAAGCCATACCCCATTACGGGTACATGAAGCTTAAAATGCCCAGGCCCAATGGAACCATCACCCTTGCCAGTGATCCGGACATAGCACTCCGCGCCGAAAACAAGACAGCCGCATTAGCCCTAGAGGCACTATCCGAAGCCCTAGCAGCGGAGGAACTCACCGTGCTATGCTCTACGGTGAACAGGGATGATGTGATACTCGATAAGAGATCCAAGTCCACCTCTTTTAAACCAGCGGACGAAATAGTCAAATTCCAGGTCCATCCAACGGACCCAACAAAGACGGCCTCCATTGGGGCACAGTTAAACCCTGATGTAGACGCCGCACTACGAGAATTCCCTCGGGAGAATTGGGACATCTTTGCCAGGCACCCTTCAGATATGCCAGGAATCCCACGCAGATTGGCAGAACACAGCCTAAACATCCTAAAAGGATTCAAGCGAGTCAAACAGGCTCTTTGGCGATTTTCCGAACCCAAAATACAGGCAATGGGAGAGGAGCTAGCCAAACTATTGGAAGATGGATTCATCAGAGACATCAAACATCCGGACTAGCTAGCAAACCTGGTAATGGTACTAAAGAAGGACAAATCCTAGCGCCTATGTGTCGATTTTAAAGACCTCAACAAGGCTTGTCCAAAGGATCCTTTCCCCCTTCCCCGCATCGATCAAATAATCGATGCTACTGCAGGGCACGATTCATTGTGCTTCCTCGACGCATACTCCGGCTACCATCAAATCAAGATGGCGGAGGCAGATCAAGCCGCAACGGCATTCATTACTCCATACGGACTATTCTGCTTCAACACGATGCCCTTCGGACTCAAAAATGCCGGCGCAACATATCAGCGCATGATTCAGACATGTCTGGCTACCCAGATCAGCAAAACAGTAGAGGCATACATAGACGACGTGGTCGTCAAGACCAAACACGTCGAAACTCTAGTAGACGATTGAAGGCTCACATTCGACAACCTCCGAGCATATGACATTAAGCTGAACCCAAAAAAATGCGTTTTCAGCGTACCAGCCGGAAAGCTCCTGGGCTTCATTGTATCTGGTAGAGGAAATGAAGCAAACCCAGCCAAGATCCGACCTCTGTCACAGCTGGATATTCCAAAAGACCTCAAACAAATACAAAAATTGACTGGATGCGTGGCGGATCTAAGCCGCTTCATCTCCCGTTTGGGAGAAAAGGCATTGCCCCTCTATTGCCTCCTCAGGCGCACCAAACACTTCAAGTGGACAGATGCTGCCACTGCCGGACTCAAAGAAATGAAGGCCTTATTGGCAACAAATCCGGTCCTGGCCGCGCCTAACCTGGGCAAACCAATGTTGTTATATATCGCGGCAACACATCAAGTTGTAAGCGCGGTGCTCGTCGTCGAACGAGAAACAGAAGGGCATAAATTCCCCCTTCAAAAACCAGTGTACTACGTATCCACTGTCTTAACTCCCTGCAAGTCCTGGTACCCGCATTATCAAAAGATAGCATATGCGGTGTTCATGGCATCCCGGAAGCTGCGACACTACTTTCAAGAGTGTTCGATAACAGTGGCCTCCGAAGTACCCCTCAACGACATCATAAACAACTGCGACGCGATGGGCAGGATTGCAAAACGGGCCATTGAGCTCTTACCATTTGACATAACATACAAACCACGGCGAGCTATAAAGTCGCAAGTCTTGGTTGACTTCGTCGCTGAATGGACTGAAGCCGAACTCCCTAAAGAGTACGACGCATACTCCAATTGGATCATGCATTTCGACGGCTCTAAAATGTTGGCCGGCTTGGGGGCTGGCGTTGTTTTGACGTCCCCAACCGGAGACACAGTCCAATACGTACTTCAAATAATGTACACAGACTCCAACAACGCAGCCGAATACGAGGCCCTTCTACACGGTCTCCGGATGGCAATCTCCATGGGCATTCAACGCCTCGAGGTACGCGGGGATTCAAACCTCGCAATATCACAAGTAAACGGAGACTTCGATGCCAAAGATCCGAAAATGGCAGCCTACCATAACGCCGTCTTAAAAATGTCAGCTCGGTTCGAAGGACTCGAATTCCACCATGTAGCCCGGCATAATAACCAGGCAGCCGACGTGTTGGCACGCATCGGCGCAAAACGCGACGCCGTCCCTCCAAACATCTTCCTGGAGTGGCTCTTTAAGCCATCCGTAATATGGGAAGAGGAGTCCGGAAACAACAATCCGGAACCAACCGCACCGCCCAACACCGAACATTCTGACACAACCGGTGGCTCAACCAATGACATAACACCTTCCGCCCACGAAATAATGGCAGTCATTGCCCCGTGAACAGAACCATTCCTAGCCTACTTAATTAGGCAGGAACTTCCCGAAGACCAAAATGAGGCCCGCTGCATAGTTCAGCGACCTAAGCCTACAAGGTCCATGAGGGGGAGCTTTATAAGAAAAGCACAACCGGAGTCCTTCAAAGGTGTATCTCTGAAGAGGAAGGGCGAAATCTCCTGGCTGAAATTCACGCCGGACTAGGCGGACACCATGCTGCAGCCCGGGCCCTTGTAGGTAAGGCCTTTTGTACAGGATTTTATTGGCCGACAGCCCGGGCAGATGCTCAAGACTTAGTCCAACGATGCGTCGGTTGTCAGCTCTTTGCTAATCAGAGCCACATGCCACCCACCGCCCTCAAAAATATACCCATCACCTGGCCGTTTGTGGTCTGGGGGCTTGACATGGTTGGACCCCTTAAAGGGGGAACCCACAAGCAAAAATACCTATTGGTCATGGTGGACAAATTCACCAAATGGATAGAGGCCAAGCCAGTTAAAACGGCCGAATCCGGACCTGTGATAGACTTCATATCCGGGGTAGTACACCGTTATGGTGTCCCCCACAGCATCATCACCGATAATGGCACGAACTTCACGGCCGACGAGGTTAAACTCTGGTGTAAAAATATGGGCATTAAGCTCGACTACGCTTCAGTCTATCACCCTCAAACCAACGGTCAAGTTGAACGAGCAAATGGTCTAATCAGGAGCGGCATCAAACCCAGATTAGTTCGGTCCCTTACGGAATCTAACACGCACTGGGTAGAGGAGCTCGACTCTGTACTCTGGGGGCTGCGGACCACGCCAAACCGTACTACCGGATTCACACCATTCTTCATGGTATACGGTGCAGAGGCAGTTTTGCCCTGCGATATAATTCATGACTCACCTCGAGTGCGCATGTACGAAGAAAGAGAAGCCGAGTTGGATCGGCAGGACAGCTTGGGCGCATTGGAGGAGGAGTGCGACGTGGCAAAGGCTCGTTCTGCATTCTATCAGCAGCGGGCTCGAAGATATCAAAGCAGAGAAGTACGGGCTAAAACTTACAATGTTGGCGAACTAGTTCTACGCCTGCCGGACAAGAAAAAGGACAAACTCAAGCCCAAATGGGAAGGTCCCTTCATCATCGACCAAGTCCTGACCGGCGGGGCATACCCTCTGTGAAACGCATCGGACAACCGACTCAAGCCGAACCCATGGAATGCAGCCCGCCTCCGAAGATACTACGCCTAGCGCCGGATTCAGAGTTCGTCTCCTTCCTCCTCCCACGTTTTTTACTTCAATTGTTTCTTGTTTCTCTCTTTTTCTCCCCACCTTTTCATAAAGCCTTTGAGGGCTGATTTGCGCATTGTTCGGACACACTTGACATGCTACTCGCACTCATTATACCTGGGGGCTTCTTTCATATAAGCTCATTTATACAGGCTTTATGCCGAACACATGTGTCAAACTTCCGCATGTACCTTTTATTCACCAGTATATGCATCGATATGACTTAAGTTTTGGCCAAGCTGGGTTGCCTGGCTCCTGTGATTACCCCTACGTTCCCGATTGTTCGGCTAGGAGGTAAAGGGAGCACCTCTGTGATTGTTACTGCTGGGTCAGCCGGATGTGTACCTCAGACTGGGTGAAGTCAAAAGCTAGCGTTCTTAAGGGAATATTCGGTCGGTGACTTGAAAGATGATTTCTTATTTACTTATTTATCTGCCCCCAGATGTTTTTCTGCTTTTTTCGCAGTCCGGACATGCACTTTAGGGCATGCCTCCCAGGGAAAGGAACCCTTAACGGAACTATTCTCCCTGGAAGATGTTTCTTACTAACCATGTAATATAACATAACTCGTTGGGCACTTGTCTGATAAAGCACTAATGACCATTACGCCTGGTCTCCATGCATGCCCCAGTTTTTTCATAACCGAGAGGGTATTCGGACACACTCCGGACTCTAGGGTCCCGAGGTTGAAGCGAAAAGGTCCGCAAAGACAAACGATCTACAATCCGGCTAGAAGGCATTTTACATGTCATTTCAAAATACATCGTCAAATTGACTAACTGTACTCCTCTTCAATCCCGTCTAACAGGCTGTCTAATTTACAGTCCCGTTGGGAATACTTAGCGGCCAACTCCACTTGGCCGTACATTAAGCTCACAGGGATCTCCTTCCCATCGGGTCCCACAGGTCCGACCTCGGCCATGTGGTTCGGATCCGCCTTCTTGTACCACGTCTTCACCATAGCCCAGGCCTCCTTGGCACCTTGACGGCAGGCCGATATCTTCCACAGACAGAAGCGCTGCCATGCTCCCTGAAGGTTCTCCGCAAGCTCTCCAAGGCCCTCGGGCAGGGAGACGGACGGCCATAAGGCCTGGGCGACGCCACTCATCGCCTGCCGAACACGTTCAAGAAGTTGCACCAGCTCTGGAAGTTGGTCACCCGTTGAACCGGGTGTGTCCTCCGTAGGCCGACCTGTGAGCACACCTACAGACATATTTTTGTCAATCGACTTCCTCGCCGAACTCTTCTTTTCAAAAGAGTTTGCTCAAGCACTTACTATAGATGCCGCGACGAAGCCGCTGATTCTCCTTCACGGAGCCAGACAGCTCGGCCCGAACACCTTTTAGCTCTTCTTCAAGCAGGGTGTGGGCATCTTGGAGTTTGTTCCTCTCCTGCTGCACCTTCATAAGCACCCTCTCGCCGGCCTTCAGCTGGTGCAGTAGCTGTTGCTTATCCGGATCAAGTCCGGCAACATCTCAAATATTATTGTCAGACTTATACGCACGCCGCACACCATAAAACATTTTTGAAATATATGTTACCGGAGGGGGTCTCTGTGTCTCCTGCTGCGGCGGCTAGTGCGGCCTCAAGTTGGGCCTTGCACTCTTGAAGCTCCTGAGACAATTCTTATTCTTCTCTGTAAGATCCTGCATATTGAATGATCCTTAAATCAGTTATTCTACACTACTTTAAGTCTCGGGGGCTACTGGCATACATAACCATTAAAATTCCCTACCCGTATGTCCTTCACATATTGCTCCGTGGCTTTGGTCAAACCATCTTGAGCGGCACGGAGGTGCGCGTCTCCCGCATTAAAGGAATTTAACGCCTCTGGGGAGAAACACGCGTCACAAAGAACTGTCCGGCGGCACCTATGATTCATGGCGCTCTCCACCTCAGACCTGGTGGCGGACAGCCTGTCGGCATCCTCCGTTGGAGGAGTATCCGACTCGCGCCTTGCGCTCGCTCCCCCTCCGGACCAGGTGTTGGAGCCTGGCTGGTGGAGGCTTGGTTGGCAACCTCTCCAAGCACAGTCCGGCGAGCGCTTTTTCTCCTGGAAAAGTCTTGAGCATTAATACACCTCCTAGGAATCTTTTCCTTAAACTACGGTGGCGAGCTATACCATTGCGGCGACGTTTCAATTCGCACCGCACCCCTCTTCCGGCTGCTGGGCCAAACTGACCCTTGTTGGTCAGCCGCCGCGGGTTCGGCTTCCCGCCTTGAAGGCACCTCCTGCAAGACACCGTTGGTATACGGTGGTCAGAAATATGTAAGGATGAAGTAATGGTGTCAGGACTCCGGTCATAATTACCTGGGAAGCCGGAGATAAGCCGGGGTAGTCAGCCGTAATGGCGACTAGAGCATTGTCCATGCTGAGTTGGTGGAACACCCCGTCAGTTAGCTCCACCTTTGTGTCCGGATCCTCTTCGGAGGCCAGATCAAGGGATCTTCCCAGATCCTCGGGTTGTGGAGCCGGATTGTGTATACCCTCCACATCCCGACGTAGTTCCGGCGTGAAAATCATAAAGTAAGGCTGTCGGTGTCAAAACCGGCGGATCTCGGGTAGGGGGTCCCGAAGTGTGCGTCTAGGCGGATGGTAACAGGAGACAAGGGACACGATGTTTTTACCCAGGTTCGGGCCCTCTCGATGGAGGTAAAACCCTACTCCTGCTTGATTGATATTGATGATATGGGTAGTAAAAGAGTGGATCTACCACGAGATCAAGGAGGCTAAACCCTAGAAGCTAGCCTATGGTATGATTGTTGTAATGGTTGTTCGTCCTACGGACTAAAACCCTCCGGTTTATATAGACAATGGAGAGGGCTAGGGTTACACATAGTTGGTTACAATGGTAGGAGATCTACATATCCGTATTGCCAAGCATGCCTTCCACGCCAAGGAAAGTCCCATCCGGACACGGGACAAAGTCTTTAATCTTGTATCTTCATAGTCTTGGAGTCCGGCCGATGATGATAGTCCAGCTATTCGGACACCCACTAGTCCAGGACTCCCTTAGTAGCCCCCAAACCAGGCTTCAATGACGATGAGTCCGGCGCGTATATTGTCTTCGGCATTGCAAGGCGGGCTCTCCTCCAAATTCCATGTGCTTGCCGAATAGTGTCCGGCTTCCTTACGAATGTTGCGCTCCTTGGCTTTCACGCCCAATAATGGCCCCCTTCCACGTGTCGCACGAATGCGAAAGGCCAGGGTATTTTTATATTTTACCCCCTAGCCGCGCAAATAATCTGCCTATAAGAGAGGCAAGAATCCAGATCCAAATCACACCATCTTCCTTCCGCGAGTACTCATCGGAGCGCTTCTGACCAAAAATCCATTCTATCATGGACCGTCGACACGGCTCCTCCTCTCGCGCTCCTAGCCCTCAGCCAGGAGATTGGAGGAGATGTTCAGTCCTGCACAACGAGCTGGTGACGCTCCGAGCGGAGGGATACCTTCCTCTAGCTTTTATGGTCCCGGTTCGAGCCGGGCTGGGCACGTACAAAGGTGGAAAGCAAGCGGAGGCCACCCCTAGTCCCTCCAAAGGAGAGCGGGTGTGCTTCGTCCCTTATCTCATAAGGGGGCTCGGATTTCCCATTCATCCGTTCCTCCGAGGGCTTCTGGAGTTCTACGGACTCCAGCTTCATCACCTTACGCCCGCCTCTATTCTACACATCGCGGGTTTCGTAGCCCTTTGCGAGCTGTTCCTGGGCATCAAGCCCCATTTTACGCTGTGGAAGAGACTATTTATCCTCGTACGCCGTTCTCACGAGGGGTCAATATATCAAGTGGGCGGAGCCGAAATATGGCGCATCGCCGGGACCGGATATCTATCCGGAACCCCAAAGAAGGTGTCCGAAGACTGGCCTTCGGAATGGTTTTATGTAGAAGATGCTCCACTGCAGGACCCAGTTCAGATCGGCCTCCCGGAGTTTAGCAAGGCTCCTCTGAAGAAACGCCTAAATTGGCGCCCGCGGAGCCCTCAACAGGAGGAAGACAGGAGCGTCCATTATCTGATGGGCCGGATAAGGTTGCTAGCCTATTCCGGATTGACCATGATTGGAGTCATGGCCACGTGCATTATGCGAGGGGTCCAGCCGCTCCAATATAGGGGCACCCAATGTGGGATTTCAACAGGGAGAATGATGCCACCTATCATGGCCGCAAGGGGCCGGGGTCGGCCACAGATCTGGTGAAGATTCCGTCCGGCCTGTACAAGGGGGAGAAGGAGGACTTTCTCCAGACGAGCCCATTGAATGGGTTCTCCAAGAATAACCCTCGAAGCTGGGTAAGCAGACGTTTATTTATCCAACCCGTGCCTTCAAATTTAAGTACCTTACTTCATGGTTTTGACACAGGAACTGCGCCGGGATGTGGAGAGCATACATAGTCCGGCCCCACAACCCGAGGATCTGGGAAGATCCCTTGATCCGGCCTCCGAAGAGGATCCGGACATAAAGGTGGAGCTAATCGACGGGGTGTTCCACCAACTCAGCATGGACAATGCTCTAGTCACCATTATGACTGACTACCCCGGCTTATCTCCGGCTTCCAGGTAATGATGACCGGAGTCTTGACACCATTACTTTGTCCTTGCGAATTTCTGACCACCATATACAACGGTGTCTCACAGGAGGTGCCTTCAAGGCGGGAAGCCGAACCCGCGGGGGCTGACCAACAGGGGTCAGCCTGGCCCAGCAGGCGGAAGAGGGGTGCGGTGCGAATCGAAACGTCACCGCAACGGTATAGCTCGCGACCGTTATTTAGGGAAAAGATTCCTAGGAGGTGCATTAATGCTCATGACTTTTCCAGGAGAAAGAGCGCTCGCCGGACTGTGCCCGGAGAGGTTTCCAACCAAGCCTCCGCCAACCAGGCTCCAACACCTGGTCCGGAGGGGGAGGCGAGCGCAAGGCGCGAGCCGGGTACTCCTCCAACGGAGGATTCCGACAGGCTGTCCGGCACCAGGTCAGAGGTGGAGAGCGCCATGAATCATAGGCGTCGTCGGACAGTTCTTCGTGACGCGTGTTTCTCCCCAGAGGCGTTGAATGCCTTTAACGCGGGAGACGCGCACGTCCGTGCCGCTCAAGATGGTTTAACCAGAGCCACGGAGCAGTATGTAAAAGACATACGGGTAAGGGATTATACTAGTTGTATATGCCAGTAGCCCCCGAGACTTAAAGTAGTTAAAATAACTGATTTAAGGATCACTTAATGTGCAGGGTCTTACGGAGAAGAATACCCAATTGTCCCAGGAGCTACAAGAGTGCAAGGCCCAACTTGAGGCCGCACTAGCTGCCGCAGGAGGAGACACGGAGACCCCCTCCGGTAACACATTATTTTTTTTAAAGGAGAAGCGGTGTGCGTCGTGCGTATAAGTCTGACAATGATATTGCAGATGTTGTCGGACTGGATCCGGACAAGCAACAGCTATTGCGTCAGCTGAAGGCCGGCGATCGAGAGGGTGCTTATGAAGGTGCAGCAGGAGAGGAACAAGCTCCAAGACGCCCACACCTAGTTTGGAGAAGAGCTAAAAGGTGTTCGGGCCGAGCTGTCTGGCTCCGTGAAGGAGAATCAGCGGCTTCATCGCGGCATCTATAGTAAGTGCTTGAGCAAACTCTTTTGAAAAGAAGAGTTCGGCGAGAAAGTCGATTGACAGAAATATGTCTGTAGGTGTGCTCACAGGTCACCCTGCGGAGGAAATACCCGGTTCAACGGGTGACCAACTTCCCGAGCTGGTGCAACTGCTCGAATGTGTTCGGCAGGCGATGAGTGGCGTCGTCCAGGCCTTATGGCCGTCCGTCTCCCTACCCGAGGGCCTTGGAGAGCTTGCGGAGAAGCTTCAGGGAGCACAGCAGCGCTTCCGTTTATGGAAGATATCGGCCTGCCGTCAAGGTGCCAGGGAGGCCTGGGCCATGGTGAAGACGCGGTACAAGAAGGCGGATCCAAACCACATGGCCGAGGTCGGACCTGTGGGGCCCGATGGGAAGGAGATCCCTGTGAGCTTAGTGTACGGCCAAGTAGAGTTGGCCGCTAAGTATTCCCAACGGGACTGTAAATTAGACAGCCTGTTAGACGGGATTGAGGAGGAGTACAGTCAGTCAATTTGATGATGTATTTAAAATGACATGTAAAATGCCTTCTAGCCGGATTGTAGATCGTTTGTCATTGCCGACCTTTTCGCTTCGACCTCGGGACCCTAGAGTCCGGAGTGTGTCCGAATACCTTGTCGGTTATGAAAAAACCAGGGCATGCATGGAGACCAGGCGTAGGGGTCATTAGTGCTTTATCAGACAAGTGCCCAACTAGTTATGTTATATTACATGGTTAGTAAGAAACATCTTCCAGGGATAATAGTTCCGTTAAGGGTTCCTTTCCCTGGGAGGCATGCCCTAAAGTGCATGTCCGGACTGCGAAAAGAGCAGGAAAACATCTGGGGGCAGATAAATAAATAGGTAAAAAATCATCTTTCAAGTCACCGACCGAATATTCCCTTAAGAACGCTAGCTTTCGGCTTCACCCAGTCTGAGGTACACATCCGGCTGACCTGGCAGTAACAATCGTAGAGGTGCTCCCTTTACCTCCTAGCCGAACAATCGGGAACGTAGGGGTAAGCACAGGAGCCAGGCAACCCAGCTTGGCCAAAACTGAAGTCATATCGATGCATATAATGGTGAATAAAAGGTACATGCGGAAGTTTGACACATGTGTTGGGCATGAAGCCCGTATAAGTAAGCTTCTGTTAAAGAAGCCCCCAGGTATAATGAGTGCGGGTAGCACATCAAGTGTGTGCGAACAATGCGCAAATCGTCCCTCCAAGGCTTTATAAAAAAAGTGGGATAAAAGAGAGACAAAAGGCAACTGAAGTATAAAATGTGGACGGGGGAAGGAGACGAACTCTAAGTCCGGTGCTAGGCGTAAAATCTTCGGAGGCGGGCTGCGTTCCATGGGTTCGGCTCGAGTCGGTTGTCCGATGCATTTCGCAGACGGTATGCTCCGCCGGTCAGGACTTGGTCGATGATGAAGGGACCTTCCCATTTGGGCTTGAGTTTGTCCTTTTTCTTGTCCGGCAGGCGTAGAACTAGTTCGCCAACATTGTAAGTTTTAGCCCGTACTTCTCTGCTTTGATATCTTCGAGCCTGCTGCTGATAGAATGCGGAACGAGCCTTTGCCACGTCACGCTCCTCCTCTAATGCGTCCAAGCTGTCCTGCCGATCCAACTCGGCTTCTCTTTCTTCGTACATGCGCACTCGAGGTGAGTCATGAATTATGTCGCAGGGCAAAACTGCCTCTGCGCCGTATACCATAAAGAATGGTGTGAATCCGGTAGTACGGTTTGGCGTGGTCCGCAGCCCCCAGAGTACGGAGTCGAGCTCCTCTACCCGGTGCGTGTTAGATTCCGTAAGGGACCGCACTAGTCTGGGCTTGATGCCGCTCATTATTAGACCATTTGCTCGCTCAACTTGACCGTTGGTTTGAGGATGATAGACTGAAGCGTAGTCGAGCTTAATGCCCATATTTTTGCAATAGAGTTTAACCTCGTCGGCCGTGAAGTTCGTGCCGTTATCGCTGATGATGCTATGGGGGACGCCATAACGGTGTACTACCCCGGATATTAAGTCTATCAATGGTCCGGATTCGGCCGTTTTAACTGGCTTGGCCTCTATCCATTTGGTGAATTTGTCCACCATGACCAATAGGTACTTTTGCTTGTGGGTTCCCCCTTTAAGGGGTCCAACCATGTCAAGCCCCCAGACCGCGAACGGCCAGGTGATGGGTATAGTTTTGAGGGCGGTGGGTGGCATGTGGCTCTGATTAGCAAAGAGCTGACAACCGATGCATCGTTGGACTAAGTCCTGAGCATCTGCCCGGGCCGTCGGCCAATAAAATTGTCACGCCCAATATGCGATACTATCCTAAAAAGACTCCAAGGTCCCACCAAGGATAGAACCGCATATTGATACGCTTTTGCAAGGTGGATAACATTACATCAACATTACATAATAGATGGGGATACATACAAAAGGCATACAATGCCACATGAATACAACATCATCTTACATAAGAGCACCATCCGACTACGGATGAAACACAAACAGAAACTCAAACGACATCCACCCTACTAGCCCAGGCTGCCGACCTGGAACCTATCCCCTGATCGAAGAAGAAGAAGAAGAACTCCAAAACAAGCAACATCGCTCTCGCGTCATGATCATCGCATAACCTGTACCTGCAACTGTTGTTGTAGTAATCTGTGAGCCACGAGGACTCAGCAATCCCATTACCATGGGTATCAAGACTAACAAAGCTTAATGGGAAAGGAAGGGGTAAAGTGGTGAGGTTGCAGCAGCGTCTAAGCATGTATGGTGGCTAGCATACGCAAATGAGAGCGAGAAGAGAGCAAAAGGAACGGTCGACAACTAGTAATGATCAAGAAGTGACCCTGAACTCCTACTTACGTCAAACATAACCCAAAGACCGTGTTCACTTCCCGGACTCCGCCGAGAAGAGACCATCACGGCTACACACGCGGTTGATGTGTTTTAATTCGGATCTGGTGTCAAGTTATCTACAACCGGACATTAACAAATTCCCATCTGCCACATAACCGTGGGCACGGCTCTCAAAAGTTTATACCCTGCAGGGGTGTCCCAACTTAGCCCATGATAAGCTCTCGCGATCAATGAAGGATATTCCTTCTCCCAGGAAGACCCGATCAGTCTCGGAATCCCGGTTTACAAGACATTTCGACAATGGTAAAACAAGACCAGCAAGACCTCTCGGCGTGCCGACATCCTGATAGTAGCCGCGCGTATCTCGTCTCAGGCCACGACCGGATGAGCAGTACGTACAACTAGAACCATCCCTCAAGTTTCCTCGAGGTGGCGCTGCAAGTGGCTCTAGTTTGGACCAACACTTAGACAAGCATTGGCCCGGGGGGGCTGAATAAAGATGACCCTCGAGAGAGCGACTCCCAAGGGAAAAGTAGGTGGTGGTGAAGCAAATGGTAAAACCAAGGTTGGGCCTTGCTGGAGGAGTTTCATTCAAAGCGAACTGTCAAGGGGGTCCCATAAATCACCCGACCGCGTAAGGAACGCAAAATCCAGGAACATAACACCGGTATGACGGAAACTAGGGCGGCAAGAGTGGAACAAAACACCAGGCATAAGGCCGAGCCTTCCACCCTTTACCAAATATATAGATGCATTAATAATATAAGAGATATTGTGATATCCCAACATAACCCTGTCCACCATGGAGAAATCTTCAACTTCACCTGCAACTAACAACGCTATAAGAGGGGCTGAGCAAAAGCGATAACATAGCCAAGCAACAGTTTGCTAGGAAGGTTTCAAAGGTTAGAGGTTCATGGAAAATTGGGAGGCTTGAAGAGCAAATGATAGGTAACGCAGCATAGCAATAGAACAAAGCAACTAGCATAGCAATGATAGTAGTGAGATCCAGGGTAGCGGTCATCTTGCCTGAAATCCCGCTAGGAAGAAGAACAAGTCCATGAAGAAGACGAACGGACATATTCGAACGAATCCTCAGAACTCCAGAACGAAACCGAAGCTAACGAGAGAAGCAAACCGGAAAGAAGCAAACAACATGGTAAATGCACAAACATAAACATGGCATGATGCACAACCAAGTATGATGCATGTCCGGTTTAATGAGGCATGGCATGGCAAAGTGCAACAAGCAATACTACAAGTTAAGTGGAACTCAATATGCAACGAGTTGCATATTGACGAAACACCACATCGAGTTATTTAGTTCACTCCCGTTTAGGTACACAACAATGTTAAATGTTGTTAAACATGGCAAGGGGTGTAACAAAAGTAAACTAACTATTTAGGCAAGTTTAAATGAGGCCGGAACAACAAACAACACTTCCGGAAAATCCCCATGTTATTTAGCAATTTAACGCAACAACAATTTTAAGCATTTAAATTGTTATTATCATGATGCGGATGACAATGCAAGTTTTAAGAAATTTTATGAAAATGTTGACATGAGCATGTTATGAAGCATTTGGTCACCATGGCGGAACAAAAAGGGTGCCACGGCGGCGAAACGGAAATGGTGCCACGGCAACATTCCGATGATCCGACAACTCATCAAGATGTCGGTGCGAACGAAAGTGTGGATGTGCAGAACATGCAAAGATGGTGGGGGTGACTCCGGTTACCGGGTTCCCACGTGATGGTGGCCTGGCAAAAGAGGGACGTGCGCGGAATAAACGGGCACGATGCAAACAAGTGGTACATCTCATACATGCAAGGGCATCTCATCGCGGTCGTCTTGGGTTATACCTTTGAAGCATGCATTTAGGGGCGGATCGGGTTCGGTACGATGTAGAGGAAGTAGGCGTTCACGGGACGTCGTGAAAGTAGTGGTACACGTTTCGTAGTTGTTCGGTGTCACGACGAGGAACTTGACATCCACGGAATCTTCGAGGGTCGACGGTAGTGGTACACGGGCCATAGTGGAAGTAGTCGTTCTCGTGACGGTAGTGGAATTAGTGGTTCACGGACATCGTGGGAGTAGTCGTTCACGGCAACAGTAGAGGTACTCGCGATCTTGGCGACGGTAGTGGTACACGTTGTCTTGTCGAATCCGAGCGACGGTAGTTGTACACGACATGTTGTGGAAGTAGTGATACACATATCGTAGAGGAACTTGACAGAATCCAGTCTCCGGGGTCGCCGCGGTACTTGTAGCTCGTGTAACCCCATAGTTCGTTGAGTGAAGATAGTCGTACATGCATGTAGATGAACTTGACGGGTCCTGATGTCCCGGTACTTGGCGTCCTCTCGGCCTTGACGATGAAGGAACGAAACGCGATGGTGCGGCAGAGTAGCAGCGGGGTCGGACACGGAGGAAGAGGATCGCCTTGGCATAGCGAGCAGGCAAGAGGTGCGCGGTGGAGAAGGACGGCGGGGACAGGCGAGCTCATGGCTGCTGGCGAGCTTGGCGAGGCCAAGGCAGCGAGGCAGGGCGCGGCGGCCATGTAGGTCAACGCGCGCGGCCATGCGGTCGTCCTCCTGCTCGAGGCAGACGATGCAGGGGGCGACGACCATGGCCGGACTTGAGGACGGGGACGGCGAGGCGAGGAGACTCCTGGTCGCCGTAGAGGAAGCAGAGGACGGCGCGGGTCAGGCGACGACGGAGAATGGCAAGATGCGGCGAGGCGAAGCAGGAGAGGTCTCCGGCGGGGCAGGAGACCAGCGGAACGCGGGCTCCTGGTGGAGCTCGTCGGCGACGGCGGTCGCCGGCACGGCGCGGTGAGGGACGAGCGGCCGGCGCGAGGAGGTGGAGAGGCGCTGCAAGGAGAGAAGGGGAGTCGCGGGATCGAGGGGAGGAAGAGAGATGGGGATCGAGCGAGCGGGGCTCTCGCTCCTCTCTGTGCGTGTGCGTGGCGGCGGAAGGAGTATGGAGGGGATCGATGGGAGTTGGGGATCGGGCGCTGGGTGCGGCTAGGGTTAGGTAGGGGAGCGAGCTGGGCTTAGGAGGGTCAGTTGGGCCGCTGGTTGGGCCTCATGGCCTGCTGGGAGCAGGCCGAGCTGCGGCTGCTCTTCCTCTTCTTTCTCCCCAAAACAGAAAATGTCAAAGAAGAAAAGAAGAAGAAATGAAGGTAGAGATAGAATTTGGGCATGGGGATTATTTTACCGGACTCACAAAAATGTGAGGAATTTGACAAAAATAGACTGAGGATTTTTTAGAGGAAGCAAAATCCACACCTGTTAGATTTAACTCAGACAAGTTTGAATTTTGAAACCCATTCGAATGAACTCCAAATGGGTTGAAATTATAGGGGGGTGACCCTACACACCAAATGTGATTTATGGGCAGATTTGGAACATTTATGGAGAAGTAAAATTGCAAGTCAATTTTACTAAAAGGTCGAAAAGGAAGGATAGAAAGTTGAGTCGGATAAAAGAAGAGTTGAAGAATAATGCAAATGTGTTATGGGTGATTTCCAGTTAATGGAATATTTATTATAGCTCCCTAATAATATTGGAAGTATATGTTCTAAAGAGAAATCACCATTGTGAATATCCCTCGATCTCGTGGGGAACGAACACCTATGGGGCAGGGCCCCTTTCGGTCCGGCAAGGGAGCGGAGAGCGCACAAAGAGCAGATCGAGGCGGAGCACGCGAGGGATTTTACCCAGCTTCGGAGCTCTCCGGAGAGATAAAACTCATACTGCTGCTTTTGTGTTTGTATTATGTTCTTGCTCGAGAGCGTGAGCGTTCTGTGTTTTCGAAAGAGTCGAACCCCCTCTACGTTGCGCATGGGCCTCCTTTTATAGGCTAAAGGGGTCACCGACAGGTGGCAACGCAGAGAGGGGTACAAATGTAAAAAGAGGGGTTGGTACAACTGCCATCTACAGTGCACCCTACCTAACTCTGATGGCAGGGGACAAGTGCATTTAATGCCCGTCCGCCTCGCCCAACAGTGCAGAGAAGCGACCGTTAGGGGCGCCACCACCTGCGACGATGGCCTTCTCCTCATCTCCACTTGCCACCTCGCACTGCTTGGCTGCACAGCGCCCCGCCATGTGCTCCTGGGATGGTCCTGGGGCGACACGTCGTCGGATGCGCTGGAGCATGGGCGCGGAGTGGTAGCTTCGCCGCGGCAAGCGCCTTGCCGCGGTCGTTGTCTTGTCGTACCCGAAAGCTTGTCGCTCGCCGGGTCTTGACGGGACGCGCGGCGCGTCACGGCAAGTTTTTTGAAATGCCTTGGTTGGCCTTCCCGGCAAGCTCCTCTTGCCGGGGCCTTGCCCTTCCCGGCAAGCTCCTCTTGCCGGAGTCTTGTCTTCTCAGTCAAAACACTTTGTTCTTGAATGGCATAAATATGAGCTACGGAGGATCTTGGCGGATGCCCGGCAAGCCTTGCCGCTGGACGCTGCGGCTACCCGTGCACAAGTTTGGGATACTAAGGTACCCCTACTTTAGTACACCGACAGGAGCCCCCGGGCCTAGGCCACACACGGTGCCGAGCGCTGTTGGGCCAGGCCCAAAACAGGGCACGGGCACGCGCGGCCTGGGTCCATACCAAATCTAACTCCGTATCCACCGCGCCCTCCCATAACGGCACGCGTCAAATGCGGCGTCGTGGGAGAGATCATGGGCAATTCTTTAATCAAGAAAGGCGTAACGTTCGCATCTCCTCTTTATAAGCAGAGGAAACAGGGGCCGTTACCCCACCTTCGCCACCTGCGGTTCCTTCCTCAGAAAGCTCCGCCGCTCCCCTCCACTTCCCAAGCCGAAAGAGAGTAGCGCTCCGCCGCCCGTCGCAGCCGCCTTCCTCCACCACTTCCGCCATGGCCCCGAAGACCGGAAAGAGTGTGAAGTCGGCCGAGGCGCTTCGGCTTGAGGCGCTGCGCAAGGAGCGAGCACTTTTCCCCCTCGAGCTCACCCCGAAGGCGCTGCGGGAGGAGTTCTATCTCTTCTGGTCGACGGAGACGCGGGCGCATCCGTGCACGCAGGTACTCTCCGCCGAAGCTTCTACTTCGAAAAAGTGTCCCAGAGGATACTATTTCTTCCCTCTATTCTTCTATTGCGGGCTTTGCCCACCTTTTTCCGATTTCTTCTGCGACATTATGAATACCTATGGGTTTCATCTTCTTGACTTCACCCCCAACGCTGTTCTGACAATGGCGGTTTTCGCACACCTTTGCGAGAACTTCGTTGGAATCCACCCAAATGTCGCTCTCTTTCGCTACTACTTCATGCCTCGGGCCGAGAAGGGAGAGCCCTTAGCTGGCGGGATCGCCTGGATCTCGAGGGTCGGCATGAAGGAAGTTTATCTGGAGGGGGAGCTCCGCAGCAAGTGGGATGAGTGGAGGGCGGAGTGGTGCTGGATTGTTGACGCGGATCCGCAGCCATTCACCAACCTGCGTCAAGCCCGAGTAGTGCGCGGCAGCGACTGGAGCGCCCTGGCGGCGGACGACGCCAGATTGAAGATCGCCACCACGCGGATTCTGCGGCTCAGGCTTGCCGAGCTTACTGTATTGGCTGTGGCGCAGACTTTCTTCGCCGCCGCCCCTCTGCAGGAGAGGGGAAGGCCCGCCTGGCTGTTCGGGGGCCCGGCAGATATCGTGAGGCTGTGTCCAGGCCTCAACTTTAATTTCACAGTTTTGGAGTTGGATGGGATGCTCAAGGAGCTATTCAAGCACGACTCCAATCATCCGTAGTGGTTCAGGCTGCCGTAGGGCGTCGTGCCGTTGTGCAATAACTCCCAGCTTGATCGCATCCGCGCAATGATGCCGGAGTGAGACTCGCTTGGGATTATCCCAACGTGGCAAGAGCCTGCGGACGACGTCGTGCAGAATTTCTTCGACAACTTGGTGGAGGTGGCGGTCCGTGCCGACGAGCAGAGGCTCCTCACCCGCGACACCACTGATGACGAGATGCGGTACATCGCCACCAGGGCAGAAGAGGCGGTGGCAGCCGCCGCCGCGGGTGAGTTTGGTTTTACGTTGGAGGAGGCAGAGGTTGCTGAGGCGGCAAGCCTTGCCGACCGGGAGGTTCTTGGCGGGGAGGTTGTTGGCGAGGGGGAGCCCGAAGCCGAAGCGAGCGAGCCTGCCGGGGCGCAAGTGGCCAGCCATCTCCTGGCAACTTGCCGTAGACGGGGCCCTCAGTGCAGCCCCCAGCTCAACCAAGAAGGCGCCTCCGCAAGACTGGAGACACAGAAGGGCGGCGGGCAGGCCAACAGCCGCAGCGCCGCGGGACGCGCTCTACCGCGACAAGCACCGTTGCCGCGGGAGCGCCTCATGCCGCGCCGGCAACCGGAGCGGGATCTTCTCGAGCCGCTACTCCTGATCCTGCCGCAGCTCCCGCCAAGCGTCCAAGGGAGCCTACTCCTCCACCTCATCGTGCGGAAAGGGTGCCAGACTTCGACCTCTCCGCACTGAGCTCCGACGAAGAGGAAGAAGAAGAGGAGGAGTATGACTTTCTTCTCGTTGTACTTATGTTTCTTTGATTTTTGCTATCTTTTGTCTTGTATCTGATCTGCTTCCCTCTGAACCTCGTTCCTTCTCAGGAATCTGGCCGAGAGAGCGGCAAAGAGGGCCAAGGTCCCCGTGGTTGTCATCGAGGACGATCCTACTGTGGCAACAGAGGATGCATCCGAGACTACCTTGACGGACCCGGCAACCTCTCCCCGAAGCAGCCCCCAGCGCAGCCCCCAGCGTAAGTATTTGTTCACTTCCTGTTGTGGGGCGCGCATGGGTGCCTTTCCTTGTTGATATCTTGATTGTTGACTTGCTTGTGTAGGAGCAGAACAGGCTCATCAGGAGCAAGCAGAAGCCGCTCCGGAGGCGCAATCTGCTTCAACTACGCCGCCAAGGGGCGATTCTTCGACAAGGGAGCGCTCTCCGGCAAGGGAGAGGTCCCCGGCAAGGGACGGGACCAGCGAGCCTTCGGTGGTGGAGCCCATGGTCACAGAGCCCAGCACAGGTAGCCCTCCTTGTCGGAAATTTTCCCTTGGGTTCTTCTTCTTTTGGTCTTTTTTGGATATTTGCTTGACTCTTCTCCCCCAATTTTCCTGCCTTCAGATCCTCCCTCCGCGGAGCCAATGGAAACCGAGGCCACCGGCGAGGAGGACATGCGCGGCGATACTGGTGATGCCGCTCCTACTGAAGAGGAGGCCGGCGCTGATGATCCTGCCGACGGCGAGGCCGCCGAGGCTGCTGGTGCTGGAGCTGGCGAGGGATCCGGCGATCGTACTGACGACCCGGGGGCCGCAGCAGCGCAGGGCGCTACACCGAACACCGACCCCTCCGCCGCTGACGCAGCGCCAGGCCCCGAAGAGCCTCAGCCCGGCGCCTACTTGAAGGCCGGCGAAGGTGTCTTCCTCAGGCTCCCCTGGGCGTCGAGCTCCAGGGGGCCGGTCGAGGGAGAGACTTTGGACGGAGAAGTACTCGCCTCCACTGGGCTGGCGGTGGTTGACACGCCAAGCAGCAGCAGTGGCGAATCTGAAGAGGAGCAGCTGCTCCGGAAGTTGGTGTCGCTCTACCGCGCCCGGCAAGCGAAGCTGGAGTCCCGGGAAGCGCTTGTCGCGCGAGCAGGAATTGACATAGAGAAGCATGTGAAGGAACTCCAGATCCGCAACCAAGAGGCCCTCCGGTCCATTGCGGAGGAGAGGGCGCAGCTTGTCGAGGCGCGGAAGGCCTTCCTCCTCGAGAAGGCAGAGGCTGAGGAGCAATAGAGGCTTGCCGCTGAAGAGCTGTCCACCCGGGAAGGTGAATTGACACAGCGGAAAGTCAATCTGGACAGACAAGAGGAGGAGCTCACTGCACGCGAGCAATCGCTTGGCGGGGCGCTCAAGGAAGCAAAGGACGCCGCCGCAGCTGCCGAGGCCACCAAGAAGGAATTGGAGGTGAAGATGACACAGCTGGAGGCTGATCTGAAAGGAAAGGATGAGGAGCTTGCCGCACTCCAGCGCGAACGCGAGAAGGATGCCCTCGCTCATGGTGATCTGCAAGTCCAACTTGCCGACAAGGGCAAGGAACTGAATGCCGCCAAGGACTCAAATGCTGATCTGGAGCTGAAGCTGGCTACGCTGACGGAGACGCTGGGCGGCGCCAAGAAGCGAGAGGAGGATTTGAAGAAAGAGATCAAGGCCAACGAGAAGTTGTTAACGAGGGCCGCCGAGACTCAAAACACCTTCAGGGCTACGGTGGAGCTCTGGACGGAGGGCCTCGTCAACATCGCTGCAGACATCGACGACGAGCTGGCGCAACTGGACTTGGCGGGCTTCGGGTACTCCTCCGACGAGAACCTCCAGCCCAGCGCCAAGCTTACTCTTTTCTTCAAGGGTGTGGCGACGGCTCTCCAGCAACTCCGGGAAAGGATCCCAAAGAAGCTGGCCAACGAGTCGCGCGCAATCTGTGCTAGAGTCTTGGAGAAGGTGTTGGTGAAGATACTCTTCCGCAATCCGGGCCTCGACCTCACCCGCGTCCTCAAGAAGTTGTCGGCGGGTGCTGATCTTGAAGAGCTCAAGGCCCTTGTCGCACCCATTGTGGACAAGGTGAATGAAGTCAGGAGGATCGACGGCGAGCGCATGGATTAGGCCACCCTTCTTCTCCCTTCCTTGTCGCTGTTATTTAAGTTATGAGAACAACTCAGTCAGTGCCACGACAAGTTTCCTTTGTAATATAACTTTATCTTGGGCAGTATTTGCTATGTTATTTCCTGTACTTGATTCCATCCTTTGTATGTTTTTACCCTACGCTTTTCGGGAACTTGCCGGCGCCGGCGCCCTTGCCGCGAGCATTGAGTGCGGAACATCAACAGCCTGCTGGCGGTGCTGCTCCCGGCAAGAAACCTTGTCGCAACTAGTCGCAGCACACTTAAGTTGCTGAGCGGACTCGAAACAAAGTAAGGGCGCAACTAGCTATGAGTTGGTTCCTCCGCGCACAGGTTTTCCATACAAAGCATGGTCGTTCAAGGAAGATAACTTAAAATTTGAAAAACTGATGGTGCTCAAACTTTGGCACCTTAGCTTTTCTGTCGTTTGTGTCCCGGCAAGGTAATACTTCTTTGAGCGACGCCTAGTCCACACCATTATCTTCTTATCTTCTCCTCCCCCCCGGTGAACTTGTGGGCGAAGGAACCTTCTCTTTGAGAAAGAGAAAGAAGAAAAAATAATGATATGGAGCCTCAAGGCTCGTTATTGCTTACCGGGGCAAGTGCTGCACAAAGTGTCAGGTAAATACATGCAAAAAAGAAACAATGCGTGAAATTTGACAAGATGTGCGAAGCACATGAACTTTATTTATGCACGGGATCTGCGCCCGGCTTTGTAGGGTTACATGCAACAGCGGCAAGGCTTGTACAAAAGGTGGTTGTCGGAACAGCAGGTTCCGGCAACCGCACCTTAGGGGTAAAACTTAGGAAGATGCTCTATGTTCCAGGAGTTGCTCACCGGAAAGCCATCTTCGGTCTCAAGGCGGACAGCGCCAGGCCTAGTGACTCGTTTCACCCGATAAGGGCCTTCCCACTTCGGCGTCAACTTGTTGGAATTCTTGGCGGATTGAACGCGCCGAAGAACAAGGTCGCCTTCCTCGAAACTTCTGGCATTAACTTTGCGGCTGTGGTAGCGAGGCAAAGCTTGCTGGTATCGAGCAGCTCGTACAGCAGCCTAAAGACGATCTTCCTCAAGGAGCAGCGTGTCATCTTGCCGCAGCTGCTCTTGCTCAAGCTCGTCATAAGCGAGCACTCGAGGCGATCCGTATACGAGTTCCGTGGGGAGAACTGTCTCTGCTCCGTAGACCAGAGCAAAAGGTGTCTGGCCAGTGGCTCGATTTGGCGTCGTCCTGATCGACCAAAGAACCACTGGCAGCTCCTCGATCCAATTTCTTCCGCACTTGTGCAGCCTGTCGAAAGTTCTGGTCTTGAGCCCGCGTAGCACTTCAGCGTTCGCCCTCTTCGCTTGACCGTTGCTTCTCGGGTGAGCAACAGAAGCGAAGCAAATCTTGGCGCCAAGATCTTGGACGTACTGCATGAAGGTGTGGCTCGTGAATTGTGTGCCATTGTTGGTGATGATCCTGTTAGGGACTCCGAAACGGCAAACAATTGACCTGAAGAACTTGACTGCTGATTGTGCTGTCACCTTCCTCACTGCTTCCACCTCCGGCCACTTCGTGAACTTGTCGATCGCCACATACAAGTACTCGAAGCCCCCGACAGCTCGGGGAAAGGGGCCGAGGATGTCGAGCCCCCAGACCGAAAATGGCCAGGATAAAGGGATTGTTTGGAGAGCTTGAGCTGGTTGATGTATCTGCTTGGAGTGGAACTGGCACGCTTCACACTTGGTTACTTGTGCAGTTGCATCCTGGAGGGCTGTTGGCCAAAAGAAACCTTGTCGGAAAGCTTTGCCGGCAAGTGCTCTTGCACCAATGTGATGGCCACATATGCCTCCATGTATCTCCGCCAACAGCTTCTGTCCATCTTCCCGGGGAATGCACTTCAATTTCACTCTGTTGAATCTCCTTCTGTACAGTATGTCATCGACAAACTGGTACATACTTGATTGCCGGGCTACTTTCTCCGCTTCTTCTTGCTCTTCGGGAAGTTCTCCTATTTGAAGGAAACGGACAATCTGCTGCGGCCATGCCGGAGCCTGTGGCTCAACAACAAGGACTAAAGGCACAAATGCTGCTGCGGGAACATCAGCTTCTACGGCAAGAACCTAAGGTTCAGCCGGAGCTTGATGTTCCCCGGCAAGCTTGCCGGAGCAGAACTTGTCGGGAGCGTCTGCTTCAACGGAACAAACCCTAGGGCCTGTCGGAGCAGACTGCTCCTCAGCACTCTTGGTGTTGATCTTGGGGACCTTCTTGGTGGCGGCTTCGGGGAGCTCAGCCGGAAAGTAGTCACCAGAAATCAACTTCCTCTTCTTGCTCTGTCTAGTTGATGGTGTTACAGATGGTTGAGTCAACTTGAGCACAAAGATCCCTAGTTCCACAGGCAACTTGAGTGCGGCACATTTTGACAGGCCATCGGCAACATCGTTCTGGGCTCTTGGAACATGTTCCATCTGCAGGCCATCAAAATGCTCTTCCAATTTCCTCACTTCATCAATGTAGGCTTCCATCAACGGACTCTGATAATCTTTGTTAACTTGGCGGACGACAAGCTGCGAGTCACCCCTGACAATAAGTTTCTTGATCCCAAGGTCTGCCGCGATCCTGAATCCGGCAAGCAAGCCTTCATACTCTGCAGTATTGTTTGTCGCTTGCTCCTTGGGAAAGTGCATCTGGACCACGTACTTGAGGTGCTCTCCGGTGGGTGCGACAAGTAGTACGCCCGCACCGGCGCCTTGCAGCGAGAAGGCACCATCAAAGTACATGACCCATTCCTTGTTTGCTTCCTTGACGGGGATGCTCGTCTCTAGAGTTTCTTCATCAGGTGTTGGCGTCCACTCTGCTATGAATTTTGCAATGCTCGGCTCTGGATAGTTGAAGTACTCTCAAACTTGAGGCCAAAGCTTGACAATTCCAGTGCCCACTCGACAATCCTGCCTGTTGCTTCTGGATTCTGCAGTATCCTCTTCAACGGAAAGCGAGTGACAACTGTGATCTCATGTGCTTGAAAGTAATGGCGCAGCTTTCTCGAGGCCATGAGAAGGCCGGAAAGCAATTTCTGCACACCAGAGTACCTTGATCTAGCCCCCTGCAGAAGGGAACTGACAAAGTAAACTGGGCGCTGCACCATCTTCTTTTGTTTCTCTTCTTGTGGCTGTACTGACCCATCCTTGTCGGGACCAGAGCTTGTCGCACCAGAGCTTGTCGGGGAAGCCCCCTGCTCATCATCTGCCTCCCTTTCCGCTACTAACGCAGCACTAACCACTTGATTGGTTGCCGCTAGATATAGCAACAACTTCTCTTGTGGCATAGGTGCGACAAGTATTGGAGTAGAGGACAGATATCTCTTCAAGTCTTGCAGCGCAGCCTCCGCTTCTGGAGTCCATTTCATTGGACCTGCCTTTTTCAAAATTTTGAAAAATGGCAGGGCGCGCTTAGCAGACTTAGAGATGAACCTACTAAGAGCAGCAACGCAGCCGGCAAGCATTCGCACATCCTTGTCACGCTTCGGTGCTTCGATCTGCTCAATGGCCTTGATCTTGTCGGGATTGGCTTCAATCCCCCTCTGGGATACAAAGAACCCGAGAAGCTTGCCGGAAGGGACTCCAAACACGCACTTCTCGGGGTTGAGTTTGAGATTGATCTTGCGCAAATTTGCAAAGGTCGCGTCCAAATCTTGGATCAGAGTTGCTCTGTCTTTGCTCTTGACCACTATGTCATCCATGTAGGCTTCTACATTTCTATGCAACTGTGGCTCAAAAGCTTCATGAACTACCCTTGCAAATGTTGAACCAGCATTCTTTAGTCCAAAAGGCATTCGTACAAAGCAGTACGTGCCACATGGAGTAATAAATGCGGTTTTCTCTTCATCCTCTTCTGCCATGAAGATCTGATGATATCCTGAGTATGCGTCAAGAAACGAAAGCATATCACATCCTGCCATGGAGTCAACAATCTGGTCGATGCGCGGCAAGGGAAATGGATCTTTGGGGCAAGCTTTATTAACATCAGTGAAGTCAAGACAAAGCCTTCATTTCCCATTTGCTTTGCGCACGACTACTGGATTGGCCAACCACGTAGGATGGAGTACTCCTCTGACAAGGCCTGCTGCTTCCAACTTCTTGATCTCTTCAGCAACAAATTCTTGGCGCTCCACTGCTTGCTTCCTAACCTTCTGCTTGACGGGCCGTGCGTGAGGACAGACGGCAAGGTGGTGCTCAATTACTTTCCTGGGAACACCGGGGATGTCAGATGGTTGCCATGCAAACACATCGACATTCGCCCGCAGGAAAGCAACGAGCGCGCTTTCCTATTTAGGGTCAAGCGTGGCACTGATGGTGAAGGTACCACCAGTGCCGTCCTCCTTGGCGGCCACTTTCTTGGTCTCTGGCAGAGCTGCCTTTGCCTTCTTACACTTGTCGGTGGAGCACGATGGTGCGTCCTTGATGGTAGCGCAGCACTCCGAAGAGGTGCGTTTGCCGGAGTGGGCATCAGAGCTCTTGCCGGACTTGGTCTTCTTCTTCCCCCCGGGAGCTTCAGCGGCAAGTGTCTTGTGATCCGCTGCGGCTGCTGCCTCCCGGTAGATCTTGTCAGTGCAGATAAGGGCATCTTTCTTGTCGCCAGGGACAGAGATGACACTTATCGGACCAGGCATCTTGAGCACGTTGTAGGCATAGTGAGAGGCTGCCATGAACTTGGCAAGCGCTGGACGGCCGAGTATCCCATTGTAAGGCAATGGGAAATCAGCAACGTTAAAGGTGACTTTCTCTGTCCTGAAATTCAGCTCGCTGCCAAATGTCACTGGCAACGTGATCTTCCCCTTCGGCTTGCTCCTTCCCGGGTTGATTTCTTGGAAGGTACCAGTCTCTTCGATCTCGCTGTCGGGGATCTGGAGCTTCTTGAGTACCGCAGAGGAAATCAGATTCAAGCCGGCCCCACCGTCAACCAGCATCTTTGTGACCTTGAGGTTGCGGATAGTTGGTGAAACCAACATCAGCAAGCACCCGACCGCAGTTATATGATCAGGGTGATCCTCAACATCAAAGATGATGGGCATGCTGGACCACTTCAGAGGCTTGCGCGATTCAACTGATGGTTCTGCTGCATTAACTTCACGCACCCACTGTTTGAGCTGACGGTGCGAAGTATGCAGAGAAGCACCGCCGTCGACGCACAAAACCTCTGTTGCTTTCTGAAACTCCTGCTCGTCGGTCTCATCCTCATCCATCTCTTCATCTTTGTCTTCGTCTTCATCCTTGTCGCGGCCGCGGGGAGGCCTGTCTCCTTGCCACTGCTTAGCCTTTCCGCAGCGCCTTCCCCGGGCGGGACGCTTCTTGCCGGATCCTCCACCACCTTCTTGGGCCTTCTCCTTGTCGCGGTGCTCGTATTCAGCTTTCCGTAGCTCAACAAGCTGCTCAACCTTCTTGCAAGTCTGAAGATCATGGCCCTTGGTGCGGTGGATCTTGCAGTACTGCTTGCCGGAGCCATCCTGCTTGTCGGTGGCCACCACAGCCTCGCCGGAGTCACCAGCTTTGGCCTTCTCGGCGCCACCTCCGTTGTCGGACTGCTCGACAACTAGCACATCCTTAGCTTTCCTCTTTCTGTTATTTCGCCTCCGGTTCTTCTTTGTCGGGGCGGCATCCTCACTGTCAGATCCTTTTGCTCCTGCGTTCTCTCCGGGGAGTTTCCTCCCCTCCTCAGCATGTGCACATTTGTCGGCTAGAGCATATAGCTCGCTGACATCTCTGATTTTGCACATCGCCATCTCCTCCCTCATCCTGCGGTTACGCACGTTCTGATGGAACGCGCTGATAACCGCGGCGGGGTGGACGTTGGGATGTTGCGCTGCACTTGGCTGAATCTTTGAATGTACTTGCGCAGGGGTTCTCCTTCTTTCTGGGCGAGCAGATGAAGATCGCTCTCCTGGCCATGGGGCTTGTGGCCGCCTGTGAAGGCGCCGACAAACTGATGGCACAGATCTGCCCATGAAGAGATGGAGTTGTCCGGCAAGTGCATGAGCCAAGATCTGACGTTGGGCTTGAGCACCAGCGGGAAGTAGTTGGCGAGGATCTTCTCGTCGCGCCCCCCGGCAGCCTGCACCGCGATGGTGTAGACGCTAAGGAACTCTGACGGATGTATCCTGCCACCGTACTTCTCAGGTACATCTGGCTTGAAGTTCTTGGTACTGAGCCACTGGACTTGCCGCAGCTCACGGGTGAACGCAGGGCAACCTGCCGCGTACGGCAAGTCGCCTGGTGCCCCTGGCGCATGCATGTCGACAGTGGACCCAGCGCGTTGTTCGGATTGACGTCGCGCTTCTCTCCGACGCTCGATGCGTGTGCGAGCGTCTTTGTGCTGTCATTCTTGAAGAACTTGGCATTGATCGCGACGAGCTCGTGGATCTGACGACGCCGTGGAGTCGGTGTCGAGGTTGACCCGGCGAGTCGGCGATCTTGGCCTTCGGGGCGGGGAGTGCACGGTGGTGGCGCCCCCACCGGTCTTGTCGCCGTCGGCTTGCGCCTGGGCGTCTTGCCGGGGCTTCGACGTGCTTGGTTGCCGGGGCTTGTCGCCGTTGGCGAAACAGATGAGGCTCTGAATGGTGGCCCTCCAATCGTCGATCTTGTCTGGCGCTGGAGGGTAATCTAGAAGCAGTTGGGCTCGGGCCAGTGCTTCCTCTGGAGTCTTGGGCGGCGGTGGCGAACGACGCAAGGAGCGGGATATGCTCAAACTTCTAACAGTGTTAGAAGGAGCAACATCTCGTCCAGGCGACCGTACCGCGCTCGTGCCAACATGTTGACGCGCATGTTGGCCTTGAGCGTCCCGCGATCCACCGGCTTGGCCTTGTTCCAACGCGAGCACGGTGCTAGGAGCACCATGGCGTTGTCGATCCCGCACCTCCTGGGAGGGGTGCGGCGTATGTACAGACGCCGAAACTTGCGGGGCCTTGTCCTTGGATCTGGTGACAATGTGAGCTCCCCTATCGGCGCCTGTTCTTTCGCCGGCGTCTACTCCACCGCCCATCTGCTCCGGTGGCGGTGGAATCGACGCGGACGGACCAGCCACCTCCGAAGCCTTCTTCTTCGGTGGCATGTCGGTGAAGATGATGAAGAAAACGAAGATTTGGCTCGCGTGAACGCCGGATCAAGTTCACGCAACCTCGACGCCCCCCTACCTGGCGCGCCAAAGATGTCGTGGGGAACGAACACCTATGGGGCAGGGCCCCTTTCGGTCCGGCAAGGGAGCGGAGAGCGCACAAAGAGCAGATCGAGGCGGAGCACGCGAGGGATTTTACCCAGCTTCGGAGCTCTCCGGAGAGATAAAACTCCTACTGCTGCTTTTGTGTTTGTATTATGTTCTTGCTCGAGAGCGTGAGCGTTCTGTGTTTTCGAAAGAGTCGAACCCCCTCTACGTTGCGCATGGGCCTCCTTTTATAGGCTAAAGGGGTCACCGACAGGTGGCAACGCAGAGAGGGGTACAAATGTAAAAAGAGGGGTTGGTACAACTGCCATCTATAGTGCACCCTACCTAACTCTGACGGCAGGGGACAAGCGCATTTAATGCCCGTCCGCCTCGCCCAACAGTGTAGAGAAGCGACCGTTAGGGGCGCCACCGCCTGCCACGATGGCCTTCTCGTCATCTCCACTTGCCACCTCGCACCGCTTGGCTGCACAGTGCCCCGCCACGTGCTCCTGGGATGGTCCTGGGGCGACACGTCGTCGGATGCGCTAGAGCGTGGGCGCAAAGTGGTAGCTTCGCCGCGGCAAGCGCCTTGCCGCGGTCGTTGTCTTGTCGTACCCGAAAGCTTGTCGCTCGCCGGGTCTTGACGGGACGCGCGGCGCGTCATGGCAAGTTTCTTGAAATGCCTTGGTTGGCCTTCCCGGCAAGCTCCTCTTGCCGGAGTCTTGTCTTCTCAGTCAAAACACTTTGTTCTTGAATGGCATAAATATGAGCTACGGAGGATCTTGGCGGATGCCCGGCAAGCCTTGCCGCTGGGCGCTGCGACTGCCCGTGCACAAGTTCGGGATACTAAGGTACCCCTACTTTAGTACACCGACACTCGATTTAAATGGACCGAAGATCCATACGGTTTATTTAGTTGAGTTTGAAAAAGGGGTGCAAGATGCCATTATGCAATGCACATGAAGCAATGAGATGAAAAGCCTGACATGAACAAAATGCAAAACGAAGACAAAACCCAACCACGAAGGAGATAATCATATCGCATCTCCGGAAAAGGCAAGAGTTGGAGTTACGAATATGGAAAGTTGTATCCGGGGCGTTACAAAAATCCTGTACGGAAGGCCTTGCCTACGAGGGCCCGGGCTGCAGCGTGGTGTCCGCCTAGTCCGGCGTGAATTTCAGCCAGAAGGTTTCGCCCTTCCTCTTTGGAGATGCACCTTTGAAGGACTCCGGTTGTGCTTTTCTTATAAAGTTCTCCCTCGTGGACCTTGTAGGCTTTAGATCGCCGAACTATGCAGCGGACCTCATTTTGGTATTCGGGAAGTTCCTGCCTAATTAAGTAGGCTAGGAATGGTTCTGTCCATGGGGAAATTACCACCATTATTTCGTGGGCTGAAGGTGTTATTTCATCGGCTGAACCACCGATTATGTCAGATTGTTCTGTGTTGGGTGGTGCGGTTGCTTCCGGGTTGTTATTTCCGGACTCCTCTTCCCATAGTACGGATGGCTTAAAGAGCCATTCTAGGTAGATGTTTGGAGGGACAGCGTCGCGTTTCGTGCCGATGCGTGCCAACACGTCGGCTGCTTGGTTATTATCCCGGGCTACATGGTGGAATTTGAGTCCTTCGAACCGAGCTGACATTTTTAGGACAGCGTTATGATAGGCTGCCATTTTCGGATCCTTGGCGTCAAAGTCTCCATTTACTTGGGATATTGCAAGGTTTGAATCCCTGCGCACCTCTAGGCGTTGAATACCCATGGAGATTACCATCCGGAGACCATGTAGGAGGGCCTCGTATTCGGCTGCATTGTTGGAGTCCGTGTACATTATCTGAAGTACGTATTGGACTGTGTCTCCGGTTGGGGACTTCAATACGACGCCAGCCCCCAAGCCGGCCAACATTTTGGAGCCGTCGAAATGCATAATTCAATTGGAGTATGCGCCGTACTCTTTAATGGACCAGAGGCAGAACCGGGACAAGCATCAACACGGGAACATTTGGATTACGTACTCTTTGTGAGTTACGTTTTCAAATCATATAGTTTTGTTTATATAAGTCTTATAAGCTCTTTTATTAAGGAAGATACACTCGCCAGAAACAATGTTATGGGTTTCGGATGTATTCAAGCGTAGGCAGTGAAGCCAAAACCGGACCTTCTAAAGAAAGTTACAGCTAAAGGAACAGCATGGTTCCTGATCGTGTGTCATAAGGGGAACATTGTTACGGACCCTGCTTCAACAGGGGACACTGTTACGGAAAAATTTGTTACCGACCATGCGTTGCGAACGGAAAACATTGTTACGACCATGCCATGCGAACGGAAAACAAAGAGGAAACATTGTTACTGACCTTGCATTGCGAATAGGAAACATTGTGAATTGTTTACGACCATGCTAATATAATAGGCAAAAGCATTGCACATTATATATGTCCGTGTCATCTTGTAAATTGAGTAGTTTGTGTCAGAGAGTCCTTGAAACCTTAGTTGGACTCCTCATGCATTTTCACGGGAGTCACTGGGCTGACTGAGAGTGGTCGTACATGAACACGCGACAAAGATTCCTTCCACATCCCTAGTTTAGTAAATTGAACTAAAGCAATGCATCAGGTAGGCATATTTCAAAAAGTTGCCAAGTTTTATTAATAGGTATGGATTAAAACAATGTAGCTACAGTACCTCGCAGTTTAAAAAAAATCATGTTTTAATAAAATGTTTGCCTTTTCGAATTTCAAGTTCCAAAATATTGGTGTTCTGAAAATGTTTGCAAATTCGAAAAAATAATCATAACAATACCTCCTAGTTTTCAAAAATTGTTTGTGTTTTAATAAATACTAAGGTTTCAAAATAAAATAAAATAGACACATTGTTATTTTTTGCAAATTTGAAAAATAATCACAATAGTACCTCCTAGTTTAAAAGAATTGTTTATGTTTTAAAAAATACTAAGGTTTCCAAGAAAAGAGAAATATTGTTCTTTTTTTTTAAAAAGTTCATGTTTAAATTTTTATTAACAACTTTACAAAATTACCGCGTTCTAAAATATATTCACTTTTTTTAAAAAAAAATCCTCTCACTATCTGCCATAAATGTAAGCTTATTTTAAAGATTTGCGCTGCTAATTAAACAAAAATTCTTTTCTATTCTAGTGGCTGGCGGTCTGATCGCTCCAGCCTTAGTGGCTGGGTTCGATTTCTCACGACGCACAATTCTTTTTTGGAATTCTTTTTACTGCTGGGTTGTTGGTACGCTAAGGGCATCTCCAGCCGCGCACCCAAGAAGGCCTCCCCAGGCGATTTTTTCGCGCCGGCGCCGAAAAAACGTCCCAGTCGCGCCCCCAGGACGCCGAAAATCGCCGGTTCGGGCCTTTTTTCCGCCCGGCGGTCATAGGCCGAACCCGGTGCGCTGGGGAGCCGTTGGGGGCTCCGGCGCTAGTGAAAAGCGCGCCTGGCCCACACCGACAGGGGAAAAGTCAAGTTTTTCTTCCCCGACTCGCCTCGCACCCCCCGCGCCCTCGGCCACCACTAGCAGTATCCCAGCGACGGTCGCCGGCCTACTCCGCCTAGATAGCCATTCCCCGCCTGAAAAAGCAGCGCTTCGCCGCGGCAACCCCTCCCCGCAGCACTAGGCGGTGCCGGCCGCTGTTTCCGGCCGCGGAGGCGCGGTTTAACGGCGGGTACACGCCCACGAGCGCAAGGTGTTCGGCGTTTTGACTGACTCGGCGATGGACTCCGATGAGGAGGAAGAGCTCGCCGCGCTGCTGGAGGAGGAAGCCGCGGCCGACATCCAGGAAGAAGAGCATCTGATGGTGCTCGCCGCCATCGCCCAGCTGCTCGCGAGCAATGAAAAGCCGCGTCGAGGTGGCTCGGCGCCGGGGCGGGTGAAAGCAAAGAACCGGCATCGTCTGCAAGGCTACTGCATGCTCTACTCCGACTACTTCGCCAATGCTCCACTTCATGGCGAGAGAACATTTCGGCGCCGTTATCGGATGATGCGAAAGCTCTTCCTCAGGATTGTGAATTCCATCCGGGAGTTCGACAACTACTTCAAGTGCAAGATGGATTGCACTAGCGCTCTTGGATTCACCTCCATCCAAAAGTGCACGACAGCGATGAGGATGCTTGCATACGGAGCTCCCAGTGATTCACTCGACGACTATGGGCGCATGGCCGAGTCCACCAGCATAGAGTGTTTCTACAAGTTCTGTCGGGCAGTGGTGGCAGTGTTTGGGCCACAATACTTGAGAGCACCCAATGCGGAAGACACTGCTCGGATCCAAGCCCAGAATGCAGCAAGAGGATTTCCTGGGATGCTTGGAAGCATCGACTGCATGCATTGGAAATGGAAGAACTGCCCATTTGGTTGGCAGGGGATGTACAAAGGCGCCAAAGGCGGTTGCAGTGTGGTGCTTGAGGCGGTAGCCACACAGGACCTCTGGATTTGGCACTCCTTCTTTGGTATGCCAGGAACTCACAATGACATCAATGTGTTGCAGTGCTCTCCTGTTTTTGCCAAGCTCATTGAGGGCCATTCTCCTCCGGTGAACTTCGAGATCAATGGGCACCAATACAACAAGGGGTACTATCTAGCTGACGGCATCTATCCGAGATGGTCGACATTTGTGAAGACAATCTCAAACCCTGTGCCAGGAGGCAAGAACGCCTAGTTTGTGAAGGTTCAGGAGGCTTGGAGGAAGGATGTCGAGCGGGCATTTGGTGTGCTCCAATCTCGATTCGCTGTTGTTCGGTACCCCGCTCAGACATGGTCGAAAGATCAAATGTGGGAGATCATGACTTGCTGTGTCATCTTGCACAACATGATCATCGAGAGCGAGCAAGAAGACCCAGTGTTTGACATTGAACCATACTACAGGCAGGGTCCTCTAGCCGAAGTTGATCACCAGCTACCGGCAACTTGGACTGCCTATCTCAGTATGCGTCAAGAGATCCGAGACCCACAGGTGCATCATCAACCGCAGAAAGATCTGATTGAGCACCTATGGAGGCTCAAGGGGGACGCCGCGTGATGAAATACCAGTTTTTATTTGTTGAACTATATAATTTGTATTGAACTATTTGTTGTTGTACTATTTTGTTGAAGTATTTGATTTTTCTGTGATGAAATATGTGATAAGGAATAATTATGTTGATAAATGAACGCCGAGACAGGGCGAAACCACGCCGAATATGGGCCTATTCTCGCCCATATGGGCCGTTTATGCGCCGAAATTGGGCTGCAAAGCGGGCCAATTTCGGCGCCTGGGGGCGAGCTGGGGGCGGCGACTGGGCGAAAAACCGCCCCCAGCGCCGAGTGTCTCGCCGGCTCGCCCCCAGGGGGCGATTTTTGTGCGTCCTGGGGGGGCCAACGGCTGGAGATGCCCTAATGGGCCGGCCCATTGCGTCCTGTGATCTAATTTTGACAAAAGTGAATAGGGAGAACGAGAAAACTCCCTTACGAGGAGAAGACCTGCGACGTACGAAATTTATCTGGGTCCCACCATAACCAAAAAAACTGGAGAAACAATCCTCCCTTTAATATTAGGTAAAGATATAGACTAGGAAACATGCCCGTGCGTTGCAACAGGAGAAAAAATTAACTCAACTTTAGTAAAAGAAAATGGTTCAAGACCCCACACAGGTACATGCCCGCCATTTCAACACGGCAGAGAAGCATTAATAGCATAAACCATGAATATGAAATATTACTAAAGCTTAATTTCCCAAATCTAGTTTAATAGTGCCAACAATAGTTACAAAGGCATGCATTGTTTTTCACTATAGAGATAGCTATAGAGTATCTACTTCTAGTGTGGATTTTCTAACTTGTAGTTGTATTTTTTACATGATCTTCCTTGGTCTTTGTACCCAAATATCACTATGTTACTGGGAAAAAGTAATCATAAACTCAAATGTGTAGTTATGTTTTTTTTTCATGTAGAGCATACATGTTTTGATTGTTTGAACCAATTTTTTAAAAGATGTTTTGATTGTTTGCACATAATTTTATTTTTAGAAAAGAGAAAATATACTCAAACTTGTTGCTCCAAACAACAATTTTGTGAGTGCCCGTGAGTTTTATACAATTTTATGTGGGTGTTCGGCTCGGCTCCCATCCCGATCGGCATAAGTTCATGTTCTTGCAAACACCGGTAGCCGGTGGCAATTGCTGACGCGGATGGTGGTATGTGTGCATGGCGTGGTGGTCTTGGCTCCCACTTGCCGCTGACCATGCTTCTTGATAGATTGGTCCTGTAGTATTCATATTTCTAGTCTCTTGAAGCTAGTGTTTATCAGGTGTCGTTGGAGGAACAATCTGAGAAGCATGGCGTGCTTCCTCGTCGGCCGAGTCCACACATGGTTATTCCTATTTTTATATTTCGCCAGCAACATGCACGGTGTGTTCTTCTAATTGAAATCAATCGATGTGCATGCGGGAACTACGGGAGTATTTTTTCCGTGATGGAAATAAATTCGTGATGGAGTATTTCTTTGTGTCTATTCGTCATTTGACCAAACTTGACCATCTTCTATAGATTCCTTTCAAACTTGGAATGAACCGCGTTCAGCTAGCTCTGAGGCATAGGGATCCGTGTACATTTATTTTGAATAAAAATCAAATTCTTCCATCATGACCAAATCCTAAGACTCACAAAGAGAACCAAACAAGAAGCAAGAAACATGATGCAAGGATGCAATGGTTTGAGCTCTCTACTAACGATACGATCAAGCTACCAACTTGAGAGCCCCCCTTGATAGGACGGGTAGCGATCCTATAACCCGGTCTCCCAACTACCACCATGAGACCGGTAAAATAGAAAATCTATCAAGGGCAAACCTTTGCCTTGCACATGATCCACTTGAGCTATATGATGATGATCTTGACTCCCTCAAGTTGGACCACCTTTCTTGATTGCGTTGGCTCGATGAAGACTAGATGATTGCTTCCCCATGGTCCACTATGGGTGAGCCACTCTTCGGCTCATCTTCACAAGTCCACTGTCACCACAATGGATGGAAATTTCAAGCACTTGATCTCTTGATGATGCATCACTTGAACTTGCACACCGCATCCTAACCCCACAAAGAACTCTCATGAAGACCATGGGTTAGTACACAAAGCGTAATTGAGAATGCTTACCATACCATGGGATCACTTGATCCCTCTCGGTACATCTGCTACGCTTTGTGTGTTGATCAACTTGATTCAGTCTTTCAGTTAGTCTTGATCAACCTCTCAAAAGACCAATCTTTTAGGTAATTCCTTGAATAGCACCTTGGTCGACACAAACTCTCCTTGAAACCAACACATGTACTTCAAGAAATGCCTATGGACAAATCCTTCAAATATAACTCAATGCAACCATTAGTCCATAGAGAATGTCATCAATTACCAAAACCACACATGGGGGCACCCCATGTCCTTTCAATCTCCCCCATTTTGGTAATTGATGACAATCACTTTCAAGAGAGTTTATATAAGGAATTATGCATCACCATGCAATGGAACAACAAATGATGTAGGAGAATGAGATGCAAATGCTTCGGAACAAAACCAAAGCAAGGATAAGACTCTGAAAACCTTCTCCACGAAACTCTCTAAAACGAAGACTCTGAAAACCTTCTCCACAAAACTCTCTGAAACTTCTCCCCCATTGGCATCGATTGCCAAAATGGGCGAAAAGCTTAGAAGGCCAATATGAAAAGTGTTCCTCCATAAGTTGTGTATTTCTCAACAAGATAGTGGAGTGCCATACACATATCCAAAGCTAAATACTTGGAGGAACACAAACTATATTGAGGCACAAAGATTGCTAAAGAATGATATGCCACAAGGACATAATAAAGAGAGACACAAGCAATCAAGCAATCAAAAGATACCAATTGAAGCAAGGAATCAAAGGATATCAATTGAACCAACTAGACCAAAGATCCTACGACCCACATAAATAAAGGATATTATGATATGAGCAAAGGAGTGTTCTAAAGAAACTAGAGAAGCTCCCCATGATTTGTGCACGCAATATTCGTATTTGGATACAAAGTGCACAAAATAGGATCATAGATCCCCCAAAATCAATAGAAACTTACAACAAGTGCAATTGAGCATATAGGAAACAAAGCCAAGTACTTGCAGCAAACACGTGGTTGAGCAACATGTAAAAGAGGAAACTTAAGAATGGGCTCAACCAAAATGGTGTGTGTGAGTCAAGGAAATGCACTTGAGAAGACTAATCAAGGGGGGCTCCCGAGATATCATTGGGAGGATTTAGAAGAAACCAATTGAAGGTAGTAGATAGTAGTTCATTGAGCATCCTAGCTTGACTCCAATAAGCACATGGTGACACCACCTTCCTTATGAGTGAGTCGAGCATCCAATGCATCTCCAATTGTTCCTAGAACAGCAACACAAACAAAATGGTACCCAAACTCATTGGGACCAAAATTTAGAAACATCAATATACATAGGACAAACTCCACATAAATACGTGCACAAAGAGAAGGAAATGAATTTCATGCACATCTCATGCAATTTGAGACTTGGTGGAGTTTCCCTATATATTGGGTAAAATAAAGAAGGCATGCCACATAGACTACATGAAGTAAATATGCATGCTCAAGACCTTCAAGAACCGATACCAAATGACAAAGGAAAACCAAGTGAAGAAAAGATATCAAATGAATAAAACATAACTTGGAGGATATCCATAAAAGATACATCAAGGAATGAGATATCCATTGATACACTCAAAATAAAAGATATCAAAAATCCCAAAAGAGAGGATAATACCAGACAAACCAAGCCCTCTACAAAGTTTCATGATGGCACAAAATACCAAAACGAAAACGGCTTGCCTTCCACCAACACACACTTGATAAGGATCGCAAGATGAGTGTTTTATAGAAAATAGGATAGCGCCCCAAGACTAGTGCATTATAGAGAATTTGCATTTGAATACAAAATGCACAAGGTGGGATCACCACTTTCACTATATCTAGAAAACACTAGACAAAGATCAAGAAATAAACAAGATCCACAAGTGGTATGGAAGACAAAGGGAGTTGATACATTCCATGACAAGAGAAAAGGCAAATAAAAGCAAAAGCCAATGTAAAGATGATCAATAAATTCTACCACACAAGTGAGTACCAATTGCCAAAAGACAAGAAGTAAATGGTAATAATTCCCGGTGGTAGAGAGCAAGGATATCCGACATCATCTTCACACCAAACAAAAAGCAAATTACAACTTGTAGAGCTAACATGCCACCTAGGAACAAGATAATTTACAATATCAAGTCTAGGTGACAATATCTCAAATGTACACATTTTCTAGGCTAGTAATATACACATAACATATTACTCCCCCATAATGTGATACCAATTAAGGATAAACAAGAGGCAAATGAAAGGATCCAACAAGAGATAATTAATGAACTACTTAGAATTTCAATTTCTCATGAGAAGACATACCACATAACGACTATATAATCTTGAAATATCAATATTAGATGGTATTACTCATGTACACACATTTATAGGATTGTGAGGTGCACAAAGCACATCACTACCCCATAACGGGATTTCCATTAATCTCTCACAAGAGCCAACTAAGAAATAAACAAGATGCAAAAGGCTCAACGCATGACACACACGTACATGATGTGCAAACCAACACACACATACTTGATTGCTCAAGATAATCAAGTTGGAAGCACAACATATACAAACACATGCAAGGAACGAAACCAAGCATGCAAAGGGGCAAGTAACTATCAATGTAAACACTTTAATCATGAGTTACCGCAAGGAGGAACATTGGATATAAGATAGAAACTTGATAATCCGAATGACTTGGCTTGAGACAATAAGAATGATGAAGTCCCCTTAATTCTTCATAATGTAGCCAAGTCTCCACTGATCTCCAAGAACACCTATTGATCAAGTATGAGCTAGTTGGTCCCCAACCAAGTTGGGTCCTAAGAGGTTAGTCACAATAGGCTTGGCTACCCAAATGGTTCTTTTCTTCACACCACTTTGAGCACCAACAAATTTGGCAAACACATTGCCAACCTTATCCTTCCCAAGATAATAGATATCATCAATTAGAATAGGGTTGGATAAGGTACCATTTGTGCATGAAGAAGTGACGTGATCTTTTTCACGACATAGGTAGCAACGTCTACTCTTTACTTTCTTGTCACTTGATTTCTCAACTTGAGAAGCATTAGCTTGAGTTTTGTTGGGAAGAGGCCTTTCTTCAACTTGAGTTTGAGAATGAGAGTGAACTCATGGCCGCTTCCCTTGTTGCTTGTCACTAATGGCCTTCTTCTTCAAAGGGCAAGATTTAACATGATGCCCTTCAATTTTGCACTTGAAGCAAATGATCTTGGCCGAGTTCTTGACTTGTTTTTGGCCCTTCTTCTTGTTGCTCTTGGACTTCTTCTTCTTATTGGAGTTGAATCCAAGTCCACCTTTGTCATTGGGGGATATTTGTACACTCAAGATATTGTTGAGTATGGCCTTCCCTTCATGACACTTTTCCAAATCTTTCTTCAAGGAGGTGACTTGGGCCTTGAGCTCTTTGATTTCCTCTACATGGTTAGTCTCAATACAAGCACTAGAGGAAGTATAAGCTTCATTGTTAGAGCAACAAGGCAAGGAAAGCAATTCATCACAAGATGTACCAATGTTATGCATGGATGAACCGCGAGGACGCAATATAGCATTTTGACTAAAAGTAGTGCTAGTGTCCACATGAGGCTCACTAGATGTTACCTTAGCAATCATGGCCTCATGTGCTATCTTTAGCGCATTATGAGATACTAGAAGATCATCATGAGACTTGAGAGCTTTTCATGGCTTTCTTCCAATTTCCCAAAATTTCTAGATAGCAATTCAAGTTGAGCCCATAGCTCAACGTTCTCCTTCAAAATGGATGCTTCACAAGTAATATAGTTACTAGCACAAGCATCATCATTAACAACAATAGGAGAGGACAACTTGGCAAGCTCTTTAAATAAGAAGCTTCAAGTTGATCATGAGACTCGATGAGCTTGATGAGCTCACCCTTGATGACCCTTGAGCCATTTTCGAGGTGCTCAAAATCCTCAAGGAGTCTAGCATGAGCAACTTCAATCTTAGCATTTTTAGTTTCAAAAACATTGGCCACCTCAAGAGCTCTATCATGAGATTCCTTCACTCTAGATAATTCTAGAGCAAAAGTCTCCTCAAGAGATTCCTTGGTGGTTTGTTCAAGTTCAAGGGCTTGAGAGAGGTCTGCAATCCCATTAGCGTAATCATGCTCATGAACTTCCATTTTATCAATGGTGACCTCATGTTCCTCAAGACGAGATTCCAACTCATCAATATATTTCCTGCCCTCAATAGCAATAGACATGATTTCCATGAAGTTGGAACGAGCAATTTTATTCTTAAGAAGAGATTTAAAAATCATTTCCCCCTTAACTTTTAAGGAGGCAACATCATCATTCTCTTCATCATAATCGACATCATCATCACTCTTGCCATCATCAATATCATCACAAGATATATTGAGATTCAAAATGGGAGATACCTTTGAAGCCTTCGCCATAAGGCAAAATGCAATAGATGATGATGTAGGATCCCTTGAAGCACCATTCCAGACCACATCTTGTTCCATGGAGTATTGGGTTTCCTCTACATTGTTAGTACAACAACTCAAGGAAATACATGCATTTTTATCATGGCAACAAGATATAGCAAGCATATCATCATGAGATTTAGTCAAGCAATTTACACATGATATGCATGGACTATCAACACAAGCATGAGAAACATGTAAGGTGCACGAAGTGTTAAAGTCCAAAGATGGAGCATTGCAATAAGATAGTGATGAAGACTCATCAATGATAAGCACACTATCATCATTGCAATGACCACCACTACTCACCATGTCATTACCTTGTGGCAAACCAAATGTGGGTGATGTAGTAGAAGTTGAGAAAGCAACATGGCCGGAGGTGGAGGGAGAACAATCATCCCCACAAATCCTGCACACACCATATTTATCTTGAAGCTTTGTCCACAACTCATGAGCATTCCGAAACGGCATGAGTTGAAATATAAATACATTGCTCAAAGCATCGAAAAGCACATTAGAAGCTTGAGCATTGAGATAAGAGTTTTTGTCATCCTCTAAAGATAATCTTTCGGGATCCTTTGGACGAGAAAAACCCATATCTATAATTCACTCTATATTTGGGTCCATGACCCTAAAGAGATTAAGCATGCGAATTACCCAAACATCAAAATTTGTGCCATTAAACCTAAGAGTGTCAGAGAATCCTAATCCCCTAGTCAACATCTTTACTCTCTAGACGATTAAGCCTAACAAAGAGAGATGAGGCTCTGATACCAATTGAAAGATCATGGATGTTGGCTAGAGGGGGTGAATAGGCGCTTTAAAATAATTATGGTTTAGGCTTGAACAAATGCGGAATAAACCTAGCAGCTAATTTTTCAAGCAGAAAACTACAACAACTGGGCTCACCTATGTGCACCAACAACATATGCTAAGCAAGATAAACTACTAGGTGATAGCAAGATATATGAAAAGAAACAATATGGCTATTACAAAGTAAAGGGCATAAGTAAAGAGCTCGGGAAAGAGATAACTGAGGCACGCGGAGACGACGATTTATCCCGAAGTTCACGCCCTTGCGGATGCTAATCTCCGTTTGGAGCTGTGTGGAGGCACAATGCTCCCCAAAAAGCCACTAGGGCCACCATAATCTCCTCATGCCCTCGCACGATGCAAGATGTTGTGATTCCACTAAGGGACCCTTGAGAGCGGTCACCGAACCCGTACAAATGGCAACCCTTGGGGCGTTCACCAAACCCGTACACTTTGGCAACCCTTGGGGGCGCTCACCGAAACCTTTCAAATTGTTCGGGGCGATCTCCACAACTGAACTGGAGTTTGTTGCGTCCACCGTCGGCTACCCGAAACACATTGTTAAGGATCCTGTTGCCACCATCAATGGCGCAGCTAAAGGAACAGCATGGTTCCCGACCGTGCGTTATCAGGGGAACATTGTTCTGCAAAACATTGTTACCGACCTTGCATCGCGGATATCAAACATTGTTACAGTCTGTATTGCAAACAGATAACATTGTTATAGAAACATTGTTATGGACCCAACATATTTACATAAGCCTTTTCGTAAAACAATGTAACGGACCAGAGGTAGAACCGGGACAAGCATCAACACGGGAACATTTGGATTACGTACTATTTGTGAGTTACGTTTTCAAATCATATAGTTTTGTTTATATAAGTCTTATAAGCTCTTTTATTAAGGAAGATACACTCGCCAGAAACAATGTTATGGGTTTTGGATGTATTCAAGCGTAGGCTGTGAAGGCAGAACCGGACCTTCTAAAGAAAGTTACGATTTCCGAATTGGAGTTTGCTGCGTCCACCGTCGGCTACCCGGAAGACATTGTTAGGGATCCTGTTGTCACCATCCATGGCCAGCTAAAGAAACAGTATGGTTCCCGACCGTGCGTCATCCGGGGAACATTGTTATGTAAAAACATTGTTACCGACCTGGCATTGCGGATATCAAACATTGTTATAGACCTTGCATTGCCATTAGGAAATATTGTTACCGACCTTGTATCGTGAATAGAAAACATTCTTACTGACCATGACTTGCGAACAGAAAACATTGTTATGAACCCAACTTATTTACATAAGCCTGGTCGTAAAACAATGCAACGGACAAGAGGCAGTACCGAGACAAGCATCTACACGGGAACATTGGGATTACGTACTATTTGTGAGTTACGTTTTCAAATCATATCCTTTTGTTTATATAAGTGTTATAAGCTCTTTTTTAAGGATGATACACTCACCATGAACAATGTTATGGGTTTCAGATGTATTCAAGCGTAGGCAGTGAAACCAGAACCGGACCTTCTAAAGAAAGCTACAAATTCCAAACTGGAGATTCCTGCGTCCACCGTCGGCTACCCGAAAGACATTGTTAGGGATCCTGTTGTCAGCTTCCATGGCCCAGCTAAAGGAACAGCATGGTTCCCGTCCGTGCGTCATCAGGGGGAACATTGTTATGTAAAACACTATTGCCGACCTTGCATTGCGAATAAGAAACATTGTTACCGACCTTGCATTGCGCATAGGAAACATTGTTACCGACCTTGACTTGCGAATAGGAACCATTGTTACTGAAACATTGTTATGTACCCAGCAGATTTACATAAGCCTGGTCGTAAAACAATGTAACGGACCAAAGGCAGTACCGAGACAAGCATCAACACGGGAACATTTGGATTATGTACTATTTGTGAGTTACGTTTTTAAACCATATAGTTTTGTTTATATAAGTCTTATAAGCTCTTTTATTAAGGAAGATACACTCGCCAGGAACAATGTTACGTATTTCGGATGTATTCAAGCGTAGGCTGTGAAGGCAGAACCGGACCTTCTAAAGAATGTTACGATTTCCAAACTGGAGTTTGCTGCGTCCACCGTCGGCTACCCGAAAGACATTGTTAAGGATCCTGTTGCCACCATCAATGGCGCAACTAAGGAACAGCATGGTTCCCAACCGTGCGTCATCAGGGGAACATTGTTCTGCAAAACATTGTTACCGACCTTGCATCGCGGATATCAAACATTGTTACAGACCTCTATTGCAAACAGATAACATTGTTATAGAAACATTGTTATGGACCCAGCATATTTACATAAGCCTTTTCGTAAAACAATGTAACGGACCAGAGGCAGAACCGGGACAAGCATCAACACGGGAACATTTGGATTACGTACAATTTGTGAGTTATGTATTCAAATCATATAGTTTTGTATATATAAGTCTTATAAGCTATTTTGTTAAGGAAGATACACTCGCTAGAAACAATGTTATAAGGTTTCGGATGTATTCAAGCGTAGGCTGTGAAGGCAAAACTGGACCTTCTAAAGAAAGTTACGATTCCCGAATTGGAGTTTCCTGAGTACACCGTCGGGTACCCGGAAGACATTGTTAGGTATCCTGTTGTCACCATCCATGGCCCAGCTAAAGGAACATTATGGTTCCCGACCGTGCGTCATCAGGGGAACATTGTTATGTAAAAACATTCTTACTGACCTGGCATTGCGGATATCAAACATTGTTATAGACCTTGCATTGCGATTAGGAAACATTGTTACCGACCTTGCATCATGAATAGAAAACATTGTTACTGACCATGACTTGCAAATAGAAAACATTGTTATGAACCCAACTTATTTACATAAGCCTGATCGTAAAATAATATAACGGACAAGAGGCAGTACCGGGACAAGCATCTACACGGGAACATTGGGATTACGTACTATTTGTGAGTTACGTTTTCAAATCATATGCTTTTGTTTATATAAGTGTTATAAGCTATTTTATTAAGGATGATACACTCGCCATGAACAATGTTATGGGTTTAAGATGTATTCAAGCGTAGGCAGTGAAGCCAGAACCAGACCTTCTAAAGAAATTTACGATTTCCGAACTGGAGTTTCCTGCGTCCACCGTGGGCTACCCGAAAGACATTGTTAAGGATCCTGTTGTCACCATCAATGACCCAGCTAAAGGATCGGCATGGTTCCCGACCATGCGTCATCACGGGAACATTGTTTTTTAAAACATTGTTAGCGACCTTGCATTGCGGATATCAAACATTGTTACAGACCTTTATTGCAAACAGATAACATTGTTATGGACCCAGCATATTTACATAAGCCTTTTCATAAAACAATGTAACGGATCAGAGGCAGAACCGGGACAAGCATCAACATGGGAACATTTGGATTATGTACTATTTGTGAGTTATGTTTTCAAATCATATAGTTTTATTTATATAAGTCTTATAAGCTCTTTTATTAAGGAAGATACACTCGCCAGGAACAATGTTTGGGGTTTCGGATGTATTCAAGCATAGGCTGTGAAGGCAGAACCGGACCTCCTAAAGAAAGTTACGATTCCCAAATTGGAGTTTCCCGAGTCCACCGTCGGCTACCCGGAAGACATTGTTAGGGATCCTGTTTTCACCATCCATGGCCCAGCTAAAGGAACAGTATGGTTCACGACCGTGCGTCATCAGAGGAACATTGTTATGTAAAAACATTGTTACCGACCTGGCATTGCGGATATCAAATATTGTTATAGACCTTGCATTGCAATTAGGAAACATTGTTACCGACCTTGCCTCGTGAATAGAAAACATTGTTACTGACCATGACTTGCGAACAGAAAACATTGTTATGAACCCAACTTATTTACATAAGCCCGGTCGTAAAACAATATAACGGACAAGAGGCAGTACTGGGACAAGCATCTACACGGGAACATTGGGATTACGTACTATTTGCGAGTTACGTTTTCAAATCATATGCATTTGTTTATATGAGTGTTATAAGCTCTTTTTTAAGCATGATACACTCGCCATGAACAATGTTATGGGTTTCAGATGTATTCAAGCGTAGGCAGTGAAACCAGAACCGGACCTTCTAAAGAAAGTTACGAATTCTGAACTGGAGTTTCCTGCGTCCACCGTCGGCTACCCGAAAGACATTGTTAGGGATCCTGTTGTCACCTCCCATGGCCCAGCTAAAGGAACAGCATGGTTCCCGTCCGTGCGTCATCAGGGGGAACATTGTTATGTAAAACACTGTTACCGACCTTGCATTGCGCATAGGAAACATTGTTACCGACCTTGCATTGCGCATAGGAAACATTCTTACCGACCTTGCATTGCGCATAGGAAACATTCTTACCGACCTTGCATTGGGCATAGGAAACATTGTTACCGACCTTGACAGGAATCATTGTTACTGAAACATTGTTATGTACCCAGCAGATTTACATAAGCCTGGTCGTAAAACAATGTAACGGACCAGAGGCAGTACTGGGACAAGCATCAACAAGGGAACATTTGGATTATGTACTATTTTTGAGTTACATTTTCCAACCATATAGTTTTGTTTATATAAGTCTTATAAGCTCTTATGTATTCAAGCGTAGGCTGTGAAGGCAGAACCGGACCTTCTAAAGAAAGTTACGATTCCCGAATTGGAGTTTCCTGCGTCCACCGTCGGCTACCCAGAAGACATTGTTAGGGATCCTGTTGTCACCATCCATGGCCCAGCTAAAGAAATAGTATGGTTCCCGACCGTGCGTCATCCGGGGAACATTGTTATGTAAAAACAGTGTTACTGACCTGGCATTGCAGATATCAATTGTTATAGACCTTGCATTGCCATTAGGAAACAATATTACCGACCTTGTATCGTGAATAGAAAACATTGTTACTGACCATGACTTGCGAACAGAAAACATTGTTATGAACCCAACTTATTTACATAAGCCTGGTCGTAAAACAATGTAACGGACAAGAGGCAGTACCGGGACAAGCATCTACACGGGAACATTGGGATTACGTACTATTTGTGAGTTACATTTTCAAATCATATGCTTTTGTTTATATAAGTGTTATAAGCTCTTTTTTTAAGGATGATACACTCGCCATGAACAATGTTATGGCTTTCAGATGTATTCAAGTGTAGGCAGTGAAACCAGAACCGGACCTTCTAAAGAAAGTTACTAATTCCGAACTGGAGTTTCCTGCGTCCACCGTCGGCTAGCCGAAAGACATTGTTAGGGATCCTGTTGTCATCTTCCATGGCCCAGCTAAAGGAACAGCATGGTTCCCGTCCGTGCGTCATCAGGGGGAATATTGTTATGTAAAACACTGTTATCGACCTTGCATTGCGAATAAGAAACATTGTTACCGACCTTGCATTGCGCATAGGAAACATTGTTACCGACCTTGACTTGCGAATAGGAATCATTGTTACTGAAACATTGTTATGTACCCAACAGATTTACATAAGCCTGGTCGTAAAATAATGTAACGGACCAGAGGCAGTACCGGGACAAGCATCAACACGGGAACATTTGGATTACGTACTATTTGTGAGTTACGTTTTCAAACCATATAGTTTTGTTTATATAAGTATTGTAAGCTCTTTTATTAAGGAAGATACACTTGCCAGGAACAATATTACGTGTTTCAGATGTATTCAAGCGTAGGCTGTGAATGCAAAACCGGACCTTCTAAAGAAAGTTACGATTTCCGAACTGGAGTTTGCTGCGTCCACCGTCGGCTACCCGAAAGACATTGTTAAGTATCCTGTTGCCACCATCAATGGCGCAGCTAAAGGAACAACATGGTTCCCAACGGTGCGTCATCAGGAGAACATTGTTCTGCAAAACATTATTACCGACCTTGCATCGCGGATATCAAACATTGTTACAGGCCTGTATTGCAAACAGATAACATTGTTATAGAAACATTGTTATGGACCCAGCATATTTACATAAGCCTTTTCGTAAAACAATGTAATGGACCAGAGGCAGAACCGGGACAAGCATCAGCACGGGAACATTTGGATTACGTACAATTTGTGAGTTACGTTTTCAAATCATATAGTTTTGTTTATATAAGTCTTTTAAGCTATTTTCTTAAGGAAGATACACTCGCCAGAAACAATGTTATAAGGTTTCGGATGTATTCAAGCGTAGGCTGTGAAGGCAGAACCGGACCTTCTAAAGAAAGTTACGATTCCCAAATTGGAGTTTCGTGACTCCACCGTCGGCTACCCGGAAGTCATTGTTAGGGATCCTGTTGTCACCATCCATGGCCCAGCTAAAGGAACAGTATGGTTCCCGACCGTGCGTCATCAAGGGAACATTGTTATGTAAAAACATTGCTACCGACCTGGATTGCGGATATCAAACATTGTTATAGACCTTGCATTGCGATTAGGAAACATTGTTACCGACCTTGCATCGTGAATAGAAAACATTGTTACTGACCATGACTTGCAAACAGAAAACATTGTTATGAACCCAACTTATTTACATAAGCCTGGTCGTAAAACAATATAACGAACAAGAGGCAGTACCGAGACAAGCATCTACACGGGAACATTGGGATTACGTACTATTTGCGAGTTACGTTTTCAAATCATATGCATTTGTTTATATAAGTGTTATAAGCTCTTTTTTAAGGCTGATACACTCGCCATGAACAATGTTATGGGTTTCAGATGTATTCAAGCGTAGGCAGTGAAACCAGAACCGGACCTTCTAAAGAAAGTTACAAATTCTGAACTGGAGTTTCCTGTGTCCACCGTCGGCTACCCGAAAGACATTGTTAGGGATCATGTTGTCACCTTCCATGGCCCAGCTAAAGGAACAGCATGGTTCCCATCCGCGCGTCATCAGGGGGAACATTGTTATGTAAAACACTGTTACCGACCTTGGATTGCGCATAGGAAACATTGTTACCGACCTTGCATTGCGCATAGGAAACAGTCTTACCGACCTTGCATTGTGCATAGGAAACATTCTTTCCGACCTTGCATTGGGCATAGGAAACATTGTTACCGACCTTGACAGGAATCATTGTTACTGAAACATTGTTATGTACCCAGCAGATTTACATAAGCCTGGTCGCAAAACAATGTAACGGACCAGAGGCAGTTCCGGGACAAGCATCAACAAGGGAACATTTGGATTACGTACTATTTGTGAGTTACGTTTTCAAACCATATAATTTTGTTTATATAAGTCTTATAAGCTCTTATGTATTCAACCGTAGGCTGTGAAGGCAGAACCGGACCTTCTAAAGAAAGTTACGATTTTCGAATTGGAGTTTGCTGCGTCCACCGTGGCTACCCGGAAGACATTGTTAGGGATCCTGTTGTCACCATCCATGGCCCAGCTAAAGAAACAGTATGGTTCCCGACCGTGCGTCATCCGGGGAACATTGTTATGTAAAAACATTGTTACTGACCTGGCATTGCGGATATCAAATATTGTTATAGACCTTGCATTTCAATTAGGAAACAATATTACCGACCTTGTATCGTGAATAGAAAACATTGTTACTGACCATGACTTGCGAACAGAAAACATTGTTATGAACCCAACTTATGGAACAATGTAACGGACAAGAGGTAGTACCGGGACTAGCATCTACACGGGAACATTGGGATTACGTACTATTTGTGAGTTACGTTTTCATATCATATGCTTTTGTTTATATAAGTGTTATAAGCTCTTTTTTAAGGATGATACACTCGCCATCAACAATGTTATGGGTTTCAGATGTATGTATTCAAGCGTAGGCAGTGAAACCAGAACCGGACCTTCTAAATAAAGTGACTAATTCCGAACTGGAATTTCCTGCATCCACCATCGGCTACCCGAAAGACATTGTTAGGGATCCTGTTGTCACCTTCCATGGCCCAGCTAAAGGAACAGCATGTTCCCGTCCGTGCGTCATCAGGGGAACATTGTTATGTAAAACACTGTTACCCACCTTGCATTGCGAATAAGAAACATTGTTACCGACCTTGCATTGCGCATAGGAAACATTGTTACCGACCTTGACTTGCGAATAGGAATATATGATTTGAAAACGTAACTCCCAAATTGTACGTAATCCAAATGTTTCCGTGTTGATGCTTATCCCGGTTTTGCCTCTAGTCCGTTACATTGTTTTACGAAAAGGCTTATGTAAATATGCTAGGTCCATAACAATGTTTCTGTAACAGTAATTCCTATTTGCAAGTCAAGGTCGGTAACAATGTTTCCTATGCGCAATGCAAGGTCGGCAACAATGTTTCCTATGCGCAATGCAAGGTCGGTAAAAGAGTTTTACATAACAATGTTCCCCCTGATGACGCACGGACGGGAACCATGTTGTTCCTTTAGCTGGGCCATGGAAGGTGACAACAGGATCCCTAACAATGTCTTTCAGGTAGCCGACAGTGGACGCAGGAAACTCCAGTTCGGAATTCGTAACTTTCTTTAGAAGGTCCGGTTCTGGTTTCACTGCCTACGCTTGAATACGTCTGAAACCCATAACATTGTTCATGGCGAGTGTATCATCCTTAAAAAAAGAGCTTATAATACTTATATAAACAAAAGTATATGATTTGAAAAGGTAACTCACAAACAGTACATAATCCCAATGTTCCCGTATAGATGCTTGTCCCGATACTGCCTCTTGTCCGTTACATTGTTCTACGACCAGGCTTATGTAAATCTGCTGGGTACATAACAATGTTTCAATAACAATGTTTCCTATTCGCAAGTCAAGGTCGGTAACAATGTTTCCTATGCGCAATGCAAGGTCGGTAACAATGTTTCCTATGCGCAATGCAAGGTCGGTAACAGTGTTTTACATAACAATGTTCCCCCTGATGACGCACGGACAGGAACCATGTTGTTCCTTTTGCTGGGCCATGGAAGGTGACAACAGGATCCCTAACAATGTCTTTCGGGTAGCCGACAGTGGACGCAGGAAGCTCCAGTTCAGAATTCGTAACTTTCTTTAGAAGGTCCGGTTCTGGTTTCACTGCCTACACTTGAATACATCTGAAACCCATAACATTGTTCATGGCGAGTGTATCATCCTTAAAAAAGAGCTTATAACACTTATATAAACAAAAGTATATGATTTGAAAAGGTAACTCACAAATAGTTCATAATCCCAATGTTCCCGTGTAGATGCTTGTCCCGGTACTGCCTCTTGTCCGTTACATTGTTTTACGACCAGGCTTATGTAAATAAGTTGGGTTCATAACAATGTTTTTTGTTCACAAGTCATGGTCAGTAACAATGTTTTCTATTCACGATGCAAGGTCGGTAACAATGTTTCCTAATCGCAATGCAAGGTCTATAACAATGTTTGATATCCGCAATGCCAGGTCGGTAACAATGTTTTTACATAACAATGTTCCCCTAATGACGCACGATCGGGAACCATACTGTTCCTTTAGCTGGGCCATGGATGGTGACAACAGGATCCCTAACAATGTCTTCCGGGTAGCCGACGGTGGACTCAGGAAACTCCAATTCGGGAATCGTAACTTTCTTTAGAAGGTCCGGTTTTGCCTTCACAGCCTACGCTTGAAGACATCTGAAACACGTAACGTTGTTCCTGGCGAGTGTATCTTCCTTAATAAAAGAGCTTATAAGACTTATATAAACAAAACTATATGGTTTGAAAACGTAACTCACAAATAGTACGTAATCCAAATGTTCCCGTGTTGATGCTTGTCCCGGTACTGCCTCTAGTCCGTTACATTGTTTTACAACCAGGCTTATGTAAATCTGCTGGGTACATAACAATGTTTCAGTAACAATGATTCTTATTCGCAAGTCAAGGTCGGTGAGGGCGTCCTGGACTAGGGGGTGTCCGGACAGCCGGACTATCATCGTCCGCCGGACTCCAAGACTACGAAGTTACAAGATTGAAGACTCCGTCCCGTGTCTGGATGGGACTTTCCTTGGCGTGGAAGGCAAGCTTGGCAATACGGATATGGAGATGTCCTACCATTGTAACCGACTCTGTGTAACCCTAGCCCTCTCCGGTGTCTATATAAACTGGAGGGCTTTAGTCCGTAGGACATAACCTCCATTACAACAATCATACCATAGGCTAGCTTCTAGGGTTTAGCCTCCTTGATCTCGTGGTAGATCCACTCTTGTAATACACATCATCAATATTAATCAAGCAGGACGTAGGGTTTTACCTCCATCAAGAGGGCCCGAACCTAGGTAAAACATTGTGTCCCCTGTCTCCTGTTACCATCCGCCTAGACGCACAGTTCGGGACCCCCTACCCGAGATCCGCCGGTTTTGACACCGACATTGGTGCTTTCATTGAGAGTTCCTCTGTGTCGTCACCGATAGGCTCGATGGCTTCTTCAATCAACAACGCTGTCCAGGGTGAGACTTTTCTCCCCGGACATATCTTCGTATTCGGCGGCTTCGCACTGCGGGGCAACTCACTTGGCCATCTGGAGCAGATCGAAAGCTACAACCCTGGCCATCAGGTCAGGTTCGGAAGCCTAAACTTCACGGCCGACATCCGCGGGGACTTGATCTTCGACGGACTCGAGCCACAGCCGAGCGTGCCGTGCTGTCACGATGGGCATGATTTAGCTCTGCCGCCGGACAGTGCCTTGGTGGCCGCACACGAATCCGCTCCGGCCCTCAGTCCGGAGCCGGTCGCCCAGATCGAGGACCGGTGGTTGGACACCGCCTCGGGGGCTGCAACTTCTGCGGCAATGGAGCCGAACTCTGACCTTGTCCCCTATAAAGCTCGTGACTCCAACGTGCCGGACTCCCTGCCGGACTCCGAACCTCCGGCATCCCTGCCAATCGAATCCGATTGGGTGCCGATCATGTAGTTCACCGCGGCGGACATCTTTCAGCACTCGCCCTTTGGCGACATCCTAAATTCGCTAAAGCATCTCTCGCTATCCGGAGAGCCCTGGCCGGATTACGGCCAGGATGGTTGGGATGCGGACGACGAAGAAATTCAAAGCCCACCCACCTCCCACTTTGTAGCCACTGTCGACGATCTAACTGACATGCTAGACTACGACTCCGAAGACATCGACGGTATGGACGACGATGCCGGAGACGAACAGGAACCAGCGCCTACAGGGCACTGGAAGACCACCTCGTCATATGACATATACATGGTGGACACCCCAAAAGATGGGGACGGCGAAGAAGCAGCGGAGGCAGATTCCTTAAAGAAACAGCCCAAGCACCGGCGTCAGCGGCGCCGCTCTAAATCCCGCAATAGCAAAAATGGAGATTCCGGCACAGGAGCTAATAACACCCCAGACAGTGCCGAAGACAATCCCCTCCAGCAAGATTCAGCGCAGGAGGATGCAGAAGCAAGCCCTCGCGAGAGAGCGGCAGACGAAGAGGTCGAGGATGATAATTACATGCCTCCCTCCGGAGACAAAGCAAGCCTCGGCGACGACGAATTCGTCGTGCCCGAGGATCCCGTCGAACAAGAGCGTTTCAAACGCAGGCTTATGGCCACGGCAAATAGCCTAAAGAAAAAGCAGCAGCAGCTTCAAGCTGATCAAGACCTGCTAGCTGATCGATGGACCGAGGTCCTCGCGGCCGAAGAGTACAAACTCAAACGTCCCTCCAAGAGCTACCCAAGACGCAAGTTGCTCCCCCGATTAGAGGAAGAAGCATACATACCTTCATCACCAGCGCACGATACGGCCGACCGACCACCCCGTGGTCACGACAGAGAGGCATCCAGGCCCTCCACCAAGACCGTACCCCGGCATCGCTCCAAAAGTACGAAGCCAAGAGGGAACGCGCCGGACTTGCGAGATATATTGTAGGACAAAGCAAGGCAATCCAGATCCATCTACGGATCACGTGGGTGCCCCACGACCCACGACGAATACCGTCGCGCCGGATACAACAACTCCGGCCGGGCCGAACGCAGCAGACAACGCTCCCTCGAGCTACGTCGTGATATTGCTCAATACAGAGGCGCCGCACACCCGCTATGCTTCACTGACGAAGTAATGGATCATCAAATCCCCGAAGGGTTTAAACGTAAACATCGAATCCTACGATGGCACAACAGACCCCGCGGTTTGGATCGAAGATTATCTCCTTCACATCCATATGGCCCGCGGCGATGATCTCCACGCCATCAAGTATCTCCCACTCAAGCTTAAAGGACCAGCTCGGCATTGGCTTAACAGCCTGCCCGCAGAGTTAATTGGGTGTTGGGAAGACCTGGAAGCCGCATTCCTCGAAAACTTCCAGGGCACATATGTGCGACCACCAGACGTCGATGACCTAAGCCACATAATTCAGCAGCCAGATGAATCGGCCAGACAGTTCTGGACACGGTTCTTAACAAAGAAAAATCAAATTGTCGACTGTCCGGATGCAGAGGCCCTCACAGCCTTCAAACATAACATCCGCGACGAGTGGCTAGCCCGGCACCTAGGACAGGAAAAGCCGAAATCCATGGCAGCCCTCACATCATTAATGACCCGCTTCTGTGCGGGAGAGGATAGCTGGCTCCCTCGCAGCAATAACCTTAGTAAAAATTCTGGCTGTCGGGATGCTAAGGACCACAATGGCAGGTCGCGTCAAAGCAAAAATAAACGCCGCATTAACGGCGACGATAAGGAGGATACGGCAGTCAACGCCAGATTCCGAGGCTCCAAACCTGGTCAGCGGAAGAAGCCATTCAAAAGAACCACTCCGGGTCCGTCCAATTTGGACCGAATACTCGACCGCTTATGCCAGATACATGGCACCCCCGAAAAGCCAGCTAATCACACCAACAAAGACTGTTGGGTGTTCAAGCAGGCAGGCAAGTTAATTGCCGAAAACAATTACAAGGGGCTGCATAGCGACGACGAGGAAGAGACCCGGCCGCCGAACAGTAGAGGACAGAAGGGTTTCCCCCCACAAGTGCGGACGGTAAACATGATATACGCAACCCATATACCCAAGAGGGAGCGGAAGCATGCATTAAGGGTAGTATACGCGATGGAGCCAGTCGCCCCGAAGTTCAATCCATGGTCCTCTTGTCGAAGAGACCATCCGACCAGCATCCGCCATGGCAGATTCGCCGCATTGGTTTTAGACCCAATCGTCGATGGATTTCACCTCACGAGAGTCCTGATGGACGGCGGCAGTAGCCTGAACCTGCTTTATCAGGATACAGTGCGCAAGATGGGCATAGACCCCTCAAGGGTTAAACCTACAAAGACGATCTTCAAAGGCGTCATACCAGGTGTTGAAGCCAATTGTACAGGCTCAGTCACACTGGAAGTGGTCTTCGGATCCCCGGATAATTTCCGGAGCGAGGAGTTAATCTTCGACATAGTCCCATTCCGCAGCGGCTATCACGCTCTGCTCGGACGAACCGCGTTTGCAAAGTTCAACGCGGTGCCGCATTATGCATACCTCAAGCTCAAGATGCCAGGACCTCGTGGAGTCATCACGGTCAACGGAAATACGGAACGCTCCCTCCGAACGGAGGAACATACAGCGGCTCTCACGGCAGAAGTACAGAGCAGCCTTTTAAGGCAATTTTCGAGTCCGGCCCTTAAACGGCCGGATACGGCCAAACGCGCCCGGAGAAACATCAACCAAGACCACTTGGCATGATCCGAGCACGCGTAGCAATGCGGCCCCGACCCCAGCCCTCGCATGATTGCAAGACCAACCCTCCGCGTACATCATTACGCTCTAGAGATACCATGGGCGTAGGGGAGGGGCACGACCACAACAGACCCAGAGTGCGGCTCGACCACACCAGGGGCTCACAAGTGTGTCACTCTTTTTTATTATTACTTTCCTTCTTTGTATACACAGGACTCCATTAACCAGAGACCCTGTCCGGCGGTGCACCTGCCGAACTCACAATGCAGCAGCCGGGGAAGAAACAAGGCTGCGACGAACATTCAGGTGGTCTCCATTACGAGCATTAAATTCGAATATATACACCAGTCTGCAGCCCACCCCTGGAGGGGGACATGTTTATTTAGTCCAATCCCTTGCTTACCGCACTATTTGTATCCTTCCGCACTCATAGCAGAATCCCTTGAATAAATAATGCAGCATCTTTTGCCTGTTATTGCATTACTTTACACATATGTTCATTAATGACATCTTGCACCCGTATATTTTGGTACGGCCGAATACACCAGGGGCTTACGTTCCCCGCATTATGGTGTGATAAGTCCGAACACTTTCACAAGTGCGGCACCCCGAACTTATAGCATTATATGAATCGGCTCCGAATCATGTCTTGGGTCAATAGTTGGGTTTGCCCGGCTCCCATGTTTTGGTGCCTTACGTTCCGTTCTGTCGGCTAAGGAGGCACTAGGAGAACCACGGCGATTGCGCCCCGGTTGAGCTGGGCGAGCGCCTCAGTGGAGAAAGCTAAAACTGACTGGCATGATAAGGCGAGAGACTGGTCGCTGTTCGAGAGGTTTTTCGGGTCCCTAAAGACTCATGCCGCTTCAAGCGAAGTACCGGATAATGTCCGACGAATGCGTGGATAGCGCCCCGAAATTGGTCTTCCGAATACTAGGGGCTTCGCCGAAATTTAAAATTATAGAATTCTATGGCTAAGTGAGAGTGTTCAAGCATTATAAGTCCGGTTGCCTTGTTCGTTGTGTTGAGCGCCTCCCTAGATGGACCCAAAAATGGGAACAAGAGTGCTCAAGTTATCCCGAACACCCTAGCACTTGCGGCTCGGGGGCTGAAGCCAACGACTTACCATCTCTCCGATTTTATAAACGGCCGCACAGAAGGTAATATTTTAAATTAAACAAGCATTGCTTAAGCGCATATGAACAAAGTTTTCAGCGCACAGGATAATACATAGCGAGTTTTACTCAATAATTACATCTCTAGGGCACTCATCTGCAATATTGCGGGCACCCTTCAGGACAGTCTTATAGTACGATACTCCTTGCCCGCTGGCGGCGGGTCAGTAAGAAGCCTCTCCGCATCCAACCTGCCCCAGTGCACCTTTGCGCGGGCAAGGGCCCGACGAGCACCTTCAATACAGGCGGAGCGCTTGACGACCTCCACCCAGGGGCACGCATCCACCAGCCGCCGCACGAGGCCAAAATAGCTCCCAGGCATGGTCTGTCCAGGCCACAGCCGGACTATGAGGCCCTTCATGGCCTCCTCAGCCGCCTTGTGGAGCTCGACCAGCTGCTTCAGCTGGTCGCTAGGGGGCACCGGATGGCCGGCCTTAGCATACTGAGACCAGAAGACCTTCTCCGTTGAGCTCCCCTCCTGGCCACGGTAGAATGTGGCGGCATCGGATACACTGCGGGGCAGATCTGCAAACGCCCCTGGAGAGCTCCGAATGCGGGTAAGTGTCAGGTAGTTTACATTAACATGCTTGCTTTGCATGAAAAATGCCTTACCCGCCGCTATCTTCTTCACATCTTCAACCTCCTGAAGGGTCGTACGGGCCTCGGCCTTGGCGTACTTGGCACTTTTGAGAGCTGAGGCGAGCTCGGACTCTCGAGTCTTGCAGTCGCGCTCCAAACTCTCATGCTTCTCCATGAGAGCCTGGAGCTCTTGCCGCACTTCCGCCACCCACGCCTCCTGCTTCTCTTGCTCGGCCCGTTCCGCGGCTGCATTGCGTTCGGCCGCGGACACAGCCTCCTTCAGGGTCGCCACCGCGTTAGTGGCCCCTGCAGTACCCACGTTATCCTTGTCATTTTTATTGCAACCTAAATCCTTTTCTGTAAGGTAAATCTTCAAAGTGGTGTTACTCACCTTCTTTGTCCTCGAGCTGCTTCTTGGCACGGCCGAGCTCTTGCTCGGACCGCTCGAGATCCTGCTTCAATGCACCGACCTCCGCAGTCAGTGCGGCAGAGGTCAGCAGCGCAACCTGCAAACCCATATTGACATATTTTTTAGCAACCCTACGTATATCTTTTTAGATCCTCAGTCCGGCTTTTCTTTCCGAACGCTGAACTGAGCATCAGGGGCTACTGTCTATGCGGTATTACATTACATAATTTTAACTTCTTACCTCAAAGCCTGTTAGAAGGCTGCTGTAGGCTTCGGTCAGCCCGCTCTTGGCGAGCTGAACCTTCTGAATCACCGCACTCATGATAGTGCGGTGTTCTTCCTCGATGGAAGCGCCTTTGAGCGCCTCCAACAGGTTGTCCGGCGCCTCCGGTTGTACGGGGGCCGCCAGCGTCACGGTCTTGCCCTTCTTGCGAAGGGGCCACCTGCCGGACTCTGGAACCACTGCAGGTTCCGGCGTAGAGTCCGGCGCAAAGTCCGGGAGGCTGCCTTGCGGCGCCTCCGGAGCCTCCTCCTGATGGGTCCCTTTTCGGGATCCCACCTCGGCATCCTCATCGATGCGAGGGGTGGAGGCAGTCGGGATGGAATCCACATCCGACGGAGCCAACGACCCGCTCGATGAAGCAGGGAGATCGTCATCGGCCGGACTGTAGGCAGTATGCGGCGTTAGAGGGACACTATGTGACACAAAAGGAAATTGCAGATTCAGGGATCCGGATACTTACGATCTCGCTGGAGGCCTGGCCCTCGAGGGCCACTCTTCTTCGCCAACGTTGGTGTTGGCGGAGTTGTCTGGGGGAATAGTTCTTCCCCTCTTGGACCCTTCGGGCTCCCCTGTTGGGGAGGCCTTCCTCTTTCTCTCTCCCTCCTCTGGGAGAGGGTCTTCTTCCTCCTCATCTTTGGGGGAGGAATACGCCTCGGAGTCGTCGGACACCTGAAAACGGGAACTCTTTCGAGTGCCCGTGGCCGCCTTCTTGGCCTTCTTCTCCGGCACCACGTGCGGTGCCGGAACCAGCAGCCCCGCTAGACGGGCGTCCACTGGGTCTTCTGGCATGGGAGCCGGGCAGATGAGCTGCTCGGCCTTCTTCATCCATTCCTGTCAAAGGAAAAACGAGATTAAAACCCGCTTAGGGTCGAACTACTAACAACAAAGTGTCCCATAAAGGGGTAGAATCACTTACCTCGTCAGCTGGACGCTGCGAGTGGAATCCGCGATCTTCCGTCGCGGATGCGGGGGCTTCGGCGCCCTTAAACAGCACCCTCCAGGCGCCTTCGTACGTTGTGTCGAAGAGCCTGCTCAGCGCCTGTTGCTGTTCTGGATTGAACTCCCACAGATTGAATGCCCGTTCTTGGCATGGGAGAATCCGGCGGACGAGCATGACTTGGACCATGTTAACCAGCCTGAGCTTCTTGTTCACCAGCTTCTGGATACAGGCTTGGAGTCCCGTCAGCTCCTTCGAATTACCCCACAGCAAGCCCTTCTCTTTCCAGGAGGTGAGCTGCGTAGGGATGCCAGATCTGAACTCGGGGGCCGCCGCCCACGTAGGTTCGCGCGGCTCGGTGATATAGAACCACCCCGATTGCCACCCCTTGATGGATTTCACGAAGGCCCCTTCGAACCAAAGGACGTTGGGCATCTTGCCCAACATGGCACCTTCGCACTCCGCTTGAATGCCCTTCACTACCTTCGGCTTGACGTTGAAGGTCTTAAGCCACAAGCCGAAGTGGGGCTGGATGCAGAGGAAGGCCTCGCACACGACGATAAACGCAAAGATGTTGAGGATGAAGTTCGGCGCCAGATCATGGAAATCCAGGCCGTAGTAGAACATGAGCCCCCGGACAATGGGGTGAAGTGGAAAGCCCAGTCCGCGGAGGAAGTGGGGGAGGAAAACGACCCTCTCATGGGGCCTGGGGGTGGGGATGAGCTGCCCCTCGTCGGGCAGCCGGTGCGCAACATCGCCGGAAAGGTATCCGGCGCTACGCAGCTTTGTGATGTGCTCCTCCTTAACGGTGGAGGCCAACCATTTACCTCCCGCTCCGGACATGGTCGGAGAAGGTCGAGGCTAGATGCGCGGACTTGGGCGCTGGAGCTCGAGTGCGCGGAGGTGGATAAGCAAAGGAGGAAGAAGGCGTAGGTGAGAAGGTGAATCCTGATCCCTTATATATAGGCGGACGAAGACTATGCGTCCCCACTAGCCCGGTAAAACTCGCTTATCTCCCACGCGCCACCATCAATGGCGCAGTTGGGTTACCCACGTCCGTATTGATGAGAATCCCGGAATAAGGGGAACACGATCTCTGCTTCGATAAGACGTGCCAAGGAAACCGCTTCGCTAAACGCGCTGAGGTGGTATAATAAAAAACGATTCAAGTAAAGGCTTGGTAGTGGTGTGACGTCATGCCGCAAAATAAGTCAGCAGATCGAACTTGTGTATATATTATTCTCTCTACGGTGGAACGTGGAATTTATTTTGCAGAGCCGGACACTATCCGGGTGTTCACAATCTTCTCTGGATTATTCAAAGCAGGAACCCGGCTTGCAATGCCGAACATTATGCGCGCCGGACTCATCGTCATTGAAGCCAGGTTCAGGGGCTACTGAGGGAGTCCTGGACTAGGGGGTGTCTGGACAGCCGGACTATCATCATCCGTCGGACTCCAAGACTACGAAGATACAAGATTGAAGACTTCGTCCCGTGTCCGGATGGGACTTTCCTTGGGGTGGAAGGCAAGCTTGGCAATACGGATATGGAGATCTCCTACCATTGTAACCGACTCTGTGTAACCCTAGCCCTCTCCGGTGTCTATATAAACTGGAGGGCTTTAGTCCATAGGACATAACCTCCATTACAACAATCGTACCATAGGCTAGCTTCTAGGGTTTAGCCTCCTTGATCTCGTGGTACATCCACTCTTGTAATACACATCATCAATATTAATCAAGCAGGACGTAGGGTTTTACCTCCATCAAGAGGGCCAGAACCTGGGTAAAACATCGTGTCCCTAGTCTCCTGTTACCATCCGCCTAGACGCACAGTTCGGGACCCCCTACCCGAGATCCGCCGGTTTTGACACCGACAGTCGGTAACAATGTTTCCTATGCGCAATGCAAGGTTGGTAACAATGTTTCCTATGCGCAATGCAAGGTCGGTAATAGTTTTTTACATAAGCACGGACGGGAACCATGTTGTTCCTTTAGCTGGGCCATGGAAGGTGACAACAGGATCCCTAACAATGTCTTTCGGGTAGCCGACGAAGGACGCAGGAAACTCCAGTTCGGAATTCATAACTATCTTTAGAAGGTCCGGTTCTGGCTTCACTGCCTACGCTTGAATACATCTGAAACCCATAACATTGTTCATGGCGAGTGTATCATCCTTAAAAAAAGAGCTTATAACACTTATATAAACAAAAGCATATGATTTGAAAACGTAACTCACAAATAGTACGTAATCCCAATGTTCCCGTGTAGATGCTTGTCCCGGTACTGCCTCTTGTCCGTTATATTGTTTTACGACCAGGCTTATTTAAATAAGTTGGGTTCATAACAATGTTTTCTGTTCGCAAGTCATGGTCAGTAACAATGTTTTCTATTCATGATGCAAGGTCGGAACAATGTTTCCTAATCGCAATGCAAGGTCTATAACAATGTTTGATATCCGCAATGCCAGGTCGGTAACAATGTTTTTACATAACAATGTTCCCCTGATGACGCACGGTCGGGAACCATAGTGTTCCTTTAGCTGGGCCATGGATGGTGACAACAGGATCCCTAACAATGTCTTCCGGGTAGCCGACGGTGGACTCAGGAAACTCCAATTCGGGATTCGTAACTTTCTTTAGAAGGTCCAGTTCTGCCTTCACAGCCTACGCTTGATAACATCCGAAACCTTATAACATTGTTTCTGGCGAGTGTATCTTCCTTAATAAAATAGCTTATAAGACTTATATAAACAAAACTATATGATTTGAAAATGTAACTCACAAATTGTACGTAATCCAAATGTTCCCGTGTTGATGCTTGTCCCGGTTCTGCCTCTGGTCCGTTACATTGTCTTACAAAAAGGCTTATGTAAATATGCTCGGTCCATAGCAATGTTTCTATAACAATGTTATGGAAATCGTAACTTTTTAAGAAGGTCCAGTTCTGCCTTCACAGCCTACCCTTGAATACATCCGAAACCCGTAACATTGTTCCTGGCTAGTGTATCTTCCTTAATAAAAGAGCTTATAAGACTTATATAAACAAAACTATATGGTTTGAAAACGTAACTCACAAATAGTACGTAATCCAAATGTTCCCATGTTGATGCTTGTCCCGGTACAGCCTCTGGTCCGTTACATTGTTTTACGACTAGGCTTATGTAAATCTGCTGGGTACATGTCGGTGTACTAAAGTAGGGGTACCTTAGTATCCCGAACTTATGCACGGGCAGTCGCAGCGCCCCGCAGCAAGGCTTGCCGGGTGACCGCCAAGACCCTCCGTGGTTCCTTTGGAGCCATTCAAGAACAAAGTTTTCAAGCCAAAAAGACAAGGCCCCGGCAAGAGGAGCTTGCCGGGAAGGACAAGGCCCCGGCAAGAGGAGCTTGTCGGGAAGGCCAACCGAGGCATTTCAAGGAGCTTGCCGCGACGCGCCGCGCGTCCCGGCAAGACCCGGCGAGCGACAAGCTTCCGGACGCGACAAGACAACGACCGCGGCAAGGCGCTTGCCGCGGCAAGCTACCACTCTGCACCCACGCTCCAGAACATCCACCAACGTGTCGCCCAGGGACCTTCCCAAGCGTGCATGGCAAGAGGCTGTGCAGCTAGTGGTGCGAGGTGGCAAGCGGAGATGACAAGATTGCCATCGTGGCAAGCGGTGGCGCCCCTAACTGTCACTTTTCTGCACTGTTTGGGCGACGCAGACGGGCATTTAATGCTTTTGTCCCCTGCCGTCAAGGTTAGGTATGATACACTGTAGAGGTAGCTGTACCAACCTCAACTCTTTTTACATTTTTACCCTTGCATGCGTTGCCACATGTCGGTGACCCCTTGAGCATATAAAAGGAGGCCCATGCGCAACGTAGTGGGGGGTTCGAAAGCAGAAAACACTCACGCTCGGTCTCGTTAGTAGCTGAGGTGTACTGTAGCACTCTGCGCTCCCGAGCAAGAACACAATACAATCAGACAAGTAGCAGTAGGAGTATTATCTCTCCGGAGAGCTCTGAAGCTGGGTAAACCGCTCGCGTGCTTCGCCTTGATCCGCTCTTCGTGCGATCTCCGCCCCCCGCCAGACCGAAAGGGGCTCCGGTCCCATAGGTGTTCATTCCCACAACATATTTGGCGCGCCAGGTAGGGGAACCAGGCGATTTGCCGTACGCGGTAGGTTGCCCTGCGTTCACTCGTGAGTTGCGGCTAGTCCAGTGGCCCAGCACGAAGAATTTCAAGCCAGACGTACCAGAGAAGTACGACGGCAAGACGCATCCATCGGAGTTCCTCAGCATCTAGACCATTGCGGTGCAAGCTGCTGGGGGATGGGACGACAAGATCCTTGCCAACTACTTCCCGCTGGTGCTCAGGCCCAACGTCAGATCCTGGCTCATGCACTTGCTGGACAACTCCATATCCTCATGGGCGGATCTATGCCATCAGTTTGTCGGCGCCTTCACAGGCGGCCACAAACCTCATGGCTAGGAGAGCGACCTTCACATACTCGTCCAGAAGGAAGGAGAGTCCCTGCGCAAGTACACTCAGAGATTCATCCGTGTACAGCACACAATCCCAGATGTCCACCCTGCCGTGGTCATCAGCGCGTTCCATCAGAACGTGCGTAACCGCAGGATGAGGGAGGATATGGCGATGTGCAAGATCAGAGACGTCAGTGAGCTATATGCCCTGGCCGACAAGTGTGCACGTGCTGAGGAAGGGAGGAGACTCCCCGGAGAGAATGCAGAAGCAGGAGGATCTGACAGTGAGGATGCTGCCCCGGCAAAGAAAAACCGGCGGCGGAATAACAGAAAGAGGAAAGGCAAAGACGTGCTAGTTGTTGAGCAGTCCGGCAACGGAGGTGGCATCGAGAAAGCCAAATCTGGTACCCCCAGCGAGGCTGTGGCGGCCGCCGACAAGCAGGGCAGCACCGACAAGCAGTACTGCAAGATCCACCGCACCAAGGGCCATGATCTCCAGAGCCGCAAGAAAGTCGAGCAGCTTGTCGAGCAGCAGAAGGCTGAGTACGAGCGACACGACAAGGAGAAGGCCCAGGAAGGTACTGGTGGATCCGGCAAGAAGCGTCCCGGCCGAGGAGGACGCCGCGGCAAGGCCAAGCAGCGGCAAGGAGACAGGCCTCCCCGCGGCGGCGACAAGGATGAAGATGACGACGAAGATGAAGAGATGGATGATGAAGAGGCCGATGAGCAGGAGTTCCAGAAAGCCACAGAGGTCCTGTGCGTTGACGGCGGTGCTTCTCTGCATACTTCACACCGCCAACTCAAGCAGTGGGTGCGGGAAGTCAATGCGGTAGAACCACCCGTCGAGTCGCGCAAGCCTCTGAAATGGTCCAGCACGCCTATCATCTTTGATATTGAGGACCACCCTGATCGCATAACTGCGGTCGGGTGCTTGCCGATGTTGGTTTCACCAACTATCCGCAACCTCAAGGTCACAAAGATGCTAGTTGACGGCGGGGCCGGCTTGAACCTGATCTCCTCCGCGGTGCTCCAGAAGCTCCAGATCCCTGACAACGAGCTCGAAGAGACCGGTACATTCCATGGAATCAATCCGGGAAGGAGCAAGCCGAAGGGAAAGATTACGTTGCCGGTGACATTTGGCAGCGAGCTGAACTTCAGGACTGAGAGGGTCACTTTTGACGTTGCTGACTTTCCATTGCCTTACAGTGGGATACTCGGCCGTCCAGCACTTGCCAAGTTCATGGCAGCCTCTCACTATGCATACAACATGTTGAAGATGCCGGGCTCGATAAGCGTCATCTCTGTCCCTGGCGACAAGAAGGATGCTCTTATCTGCACCGACAAGATCTACCGGGAAGCAGCTGCTGCAGCAGATCACAAGACACTTGCCGCTGAAGCTCCCGGGGGGAAGAAGAAGACCAAGTCTGGCAAGAGCTCTGATGCCCACTCCGGCAAGCGCACCTCTTCGGAGTGCTGCGCTACCGTCAAGGACGCACCATCGAGCTCCACCGGCAAGTGTAAGAAGACAAAGGCAGCTCCACCAGAGACCAAGAAGGTGTCCGCCAAGGAGGACGGCACTGGTGGTACTTTCACCATCAGTGCCGCTCTCGACCCTAAATAGGAAAGCGCGCTCGTTGCTTTCCTGCGGGTGAATGTCGACGTGTTTGCGTGGCAACCGTCTGATATCCCCGGTGTTCCCAGGAAAGTAATCGAGAATCATCTTGTCGTCTGTCCTCATGCGTGGCCCGTCAAGCAGAAAGTCAGGAAACAAGCAGTGGAGCGCCAAGAATTCATAGCAGAAGAAATCAAAAAGTTGGAAGAAGCAGGCCTTGTCAGAGGAGTGCTCCATCCTACGTGGTTGGCCAATCCTGTAGTCGTGCGCAAAGCAAACGGGAAATGGAGGCTTTGTATCGACTTTACCGATGTTAATAAAGCTTGTCCCAAAGACCCATTTCCCTTGACGCACATTGACCAGATTGTTGACTCCACGGCTGGATGTGACCTGCTTTCATTTCTTGACGCATACTCAGGATACCATCAGATCTTCATGGCAGAAGAGGATGAGGAGAAGACCGCATTCATCACTCCGTGTGGCACATACTGTTTCATACGGATGCCCTTTGGTTTGAAGAATGCTGGTTCAACATTTGCGAGGGTAGTCCATGACGCTTTTGAGCCACAGTTGCACAGAAATGTGGAAGCCTACATGGATGATATAGTGGTCAAGAGCAAGGACAAGGCAACCCTGATCCAGGATTTAGATGAAACCTTTGCAAATCTGCGCAAGATCAACCTCAAGAACAACCCCGAGAAGTGTGTGTTTGGAGTCCCCTCCGGCAAGCTTCTCGGGTTCTTCGTGTCTCAGCGGGGAATTGAAGCCAATCACGACAAGATCAAGGCCATTGAGCAGATTGAAGCACCAAAGCGTGTCAAGGATGTACGAAGGCTTGCCGGTTGCGTGGTTGCTCTCAGCAGGTTTATCTCTAAGTCTGCTGAGCACGCCCTGCCATTTTTCAAAATTTTGAAAAAGGGAGGTCCAATGAAATGGACTCCGGAAGCGGAGGCTGAGCTGCAGGACTTGAAGAGGTACCTGTCCTCCACTCCGACACTTGTCGCACCTAAACCACAAGAAAAGTTGCTGCTGTACTTAGCGGCAACCAATCAAGTGGTTAGTGCTGGTTAGTAGCGGAGAGGGAGGCGGATGATGAGCCAGCAACCACGGCGGATGCATCCAGCGACAAGCAGGGGGCTTCGCTGACAAGCTCTGGTCCCGACAAGGGTGGATCTGCGCAGGCGCGTGAGGAGGTGCAGAAGAAAATGGTGCAACGCCCAGTTTACTTTGTCAGTTCCCTTCTACAGGGAGCTAGGTCAAGGTACTCTGGTGTGCAGAAGTTGCTTTTCGGCCTTCTCATGGCCTCGAGAAAGCTGCGCCATTACGTCCAAGCACATGAGATCACAGTTGTCACTCACTTTCCGCTGAAGAGGATACTGCAGAATCCAGAAGCAACAGGCAGGATTGTCGAGTGGGCATTGGAACTGTCAAGCTTTGGCCTCAAGTTTGAGAGCACTTCAACTATCCAGAGCCGAGCATTGGCAGAGTTCATAGCAGAGTGGACGCCAACACCAGATGAAGAAATTCCAGAAACGAGCATCCCCGTCAAGGAAGCAAGCAAAGAGTGGATCATGTACTTTGATGGTGCCTTCTCGCTACAAGGCGCCGGTGCGGGTGTGCTACTTGTCGCACCCACCGGAGAGCACCTCAAGTACGTGGTCCAGATGCACTTTCCCAAGGAGCAAGCAACAAACAATACTGCAGAGTATGAAGGTTTACTTGCCGGTCTCAGGATCGCAGCGGACCTTGGGATCAAGAAGCTCATTGTCAGGGGTGACTCGCAGCTTGTCGTCCGCCAACTGAACAAGAGTTATCAGAGTCCGTTGATGGAAGCCTATGTTGACGAAGTGAGAAAGTTAGAAGAGCTCTTTGACAGCCTGCAGATGGAACATGTTCCGAGAGCTCAGAACGACATTGCTGATGGCCTGTCAAAGTGCGCCACACTTAAGTTGCCTGTGGAACCAGGGATCTTTGTGCTCAAGCAAACTCAACCGTCTGTAACACCATCAACTGGACAGAGCAAGAAGAGGAAGTTGATTTCTGGTGACTATTTTCCGGCAGAGCTCCCCGAAGCCGCCGCCAAGAAGGTCCCCAAGATCAACACCAAGAGTGCTGAGGAGCAGTCTGCTCCGGCAAACCCTAGGGTTTGTTCCGTTGAAGCAGACACTCCAGACAAGTTTTGCTCCGGCAAGCTTGCCGGGGAACGTCAAGCTCCGGCTGAGCCGCAGGTTCTTGCCGTAGAAGCGGATGTTCCCGCAGCAGCATATGTGCCTTTAGTCCTTGTTGTCGAGCCGCAAGCTCCAGCATGGGCATAGCAGATTGTCCGTTTCCTTCAAATAGGAGAACTTCCCGAAGAGCACGAAGAAGCGGAAAGAGTAGCCCGGTAGTCAAGTATGTACCAGTTTGTCGACGACACACTGTACAGAAGAAGACTCAACGGTGTGAAATTGAAGTGTATCCCTCGGGAAGACGGACAGAAGCTGTTGGCGGAGATACATGGAGGCATATGTGGTCACCACATTGGCGCAAGAGCACTTGCCGACAAGGCGTTCCGACAAGGTTTCTTCTGGCCGACAGCCCTCCAGGATGCAACTGCACAAGTAACCAAGTGTGAAGCGTGCCAGTTCCATTCCAAGCAGATACACCAGCCAGATCAAGCTCTCTAGACGATCCCTTTATCCTGTCCATTTTCGGTCTGGGGGCTCGACATCCTCGGCCCCTTTCCCCGAGCTGTCGGGGGCTTTGAGTACTTGTACGTTGCAATCGACAAGTTCACGAAGTGGCCGGAAGTGGAGGCAGTGAGGAAGGTGACAGTACAGTCAGCAGTCAAGTTCTTCAGGTCGATTGTTTGCCGTTTCGGGGTACCTAACAGGATCATCACCCATAACGGCACGCAATTCACGAGCCGCACCTTCATGCAGTATGTCCAAGATCTTGGCGCCAGGGTCTGCTTCGCTTCTGTTGCTCACCCGAGAAGCAACGGTCAAGCAGAGAGGGCAAATGCTGAAGTGCTGCGCGGGCTCAAGACCAAGACTTTCAATAGGCTGCACAAGTGCGGAAAGAACTGGATTGAGGAGCTGCCAGTGGTTCTTTGGTCGATCAGGACGACGCCAACTGGAGCCACCGGCCAGACACCTTTCGCTCTAGTCTATGGAGCAGAGGCAGTTCTCCCCACGGAACTCGTATACGTGTCGCCTCGAGTGCTCGCTTATGATGAGGTTGAGCAAGAGCAGCTGCGACAAGATGACGCGCAGCTCCTTGAGGAAGACCGTCTTCAGGCTGCTGTACGAGCTGCTCGATACCAGCAAGCTTTGCGCCGCTACTATAGCCGCAAAGTTAATGCCAGAAGTCTCGAGGAAGGAGACCTTGTTCTTCGGCGAGTTCAGTCCGCCAAGAATTCCAACAAGTTGACGCCAAAGTGGGAAGGCCCTTATCGGGTGAAACGAGTCACTAGGCCTGGCGCTGTCCGCCTTGAGACCGAAGATGGCATTCCGGTGAGCAACTCCTAGAACATTGAACATCTTCGTAAGTTTTACCCGTAAGGCGCGGTTGCCGGAACCTGTTCCGGCAACCACCTTTTGTACGAGTCTTGCCGCTGTTGCATGTAATCCTTCGTACAAAGCCGGGCGCAGACCCCGTGCATAAATAAAGTTCATGTGCCCCGCATATCTTGTCAATTTCATGCATTCTATTATTTTGCATGTGTTATCTGACACTTTGTGCAGCACTTACCCCGGTAAGCAATAACGACCCATAAGGCTCCATATCTTTATTTTCTCTTCTTTCTTTTCTCAAAGAAAGGGAAGCTTCCCTCGCCCACATGTTTGCCGGGGGGGGAGGAGAAGATGATGGTATGGACCAGGCGTCGTTCAAGAAAGTTTTGCCTTGCCGGGACGCAAACGACAGAAATGCTAAGTTGCCAAAGTTTGAGCAATCAGTTTTAAATTTTTTAAGTTATATTCCTTGAATGATCGTGCTTTGTATGGGAAACCTGTGCGCGGAGGAACCAACTTGTAGCTAGTTGCGCCCTTACTTTGTTTCGAGTCCGCTCAACAATTTAAGTGAGCCGCGACTAGTTGCGACAAGGTTTCTTGTTGGTAGCGGCACCGCCAGCAGGCTGCTGACGTCCCACACTCAGCGCTCGCGGCTATGGTACCTGCTCCGGCAAGTTCCCTAAAAGCGTAGGGCAAAAACATACAAAGGAAGGAATCAAGTAAAGGAAATAACATAGCAATCGATACCTAAAATAAAGTTATATTACAAGATAACTTGTCGCAGCTCTAATAAATTGTTCTCGAGACATGATTAGCAGCGGCAAGGAGGAAACGGGTGACCTAATCTATGCGATTGCCATCGACCCTCTTGACCTCGTTCACCTTGTCCACAATGGGTGCGACAAGGGCCTTGAGTGCTTCCAGATCAGCATCCGCCGGCAGCTTCTTGAGGACGTTGGTGAGGTTGAGGCCTGGGTTACGGAAGGCCACCTTCACCAACACCTTCTGTAGAACTCTCGCACAGATCGTGCGCGACTCGTCGGCCAGCTGCTTTGGGATCCTTTCCCGGAGTCGCTGGAGGGCCGTCGCCACGCCTTTGAAGAACAAAGTGAGCTTGGCGCTGGGCTGGAGGTTCTCGTCGGAGGAATACCTGAAGTCCTCCATCCCCAGCTGCTCCAGCTCCTTGTCGATGACTGTGGCGATGTTCACGAGACCCTCCGTCCAGAGCTCCACAGTCTCCCTAAGGGTGTTCTGCATGACAGCAGCACTCGCCAGTAGCTCCTCGTTGGCCTTGATCTCCTCCTTCAAGGCCACCTCCCGCTCCTTGGCGCCGTCCAGCGTCCTGGTCAAAGTGGCCAGCTTCAGCTCGAGATCTGCGTTGGAGGCCTTGGCGGCACTCAGCTCCTTGCCCTTCTCGGCGAGACGGCCCTGCAGCTCACCGTGGGCGTGGGCGTCCTTCTCGCGCTCACGCTGGAGTGCGGCAAGCTCTTCATCCCTCGCCTTGAGATCGGCCTCTAGCTGCGCCACCTTCGTCTCCAGCTCCTTCTTGGCGGCCTCAGCAGCTGCGGCAGCATCTTTTGCCTCCTTGAGAGCCCCGCCAAATGTCTGCTCTCGCGTGGCAAGCTCCTCCTCGTGGCTGTCCAGATTGACCTTCCGCTGCGCCAACTCGCCTTCCCGCGCAAACAGCTCCTCGGCGGCAAGCCGCTGTTGCTCTTCAGCCTCGGCCTTCTCGAGGAGGAAGGCTTTCCGTGCCTCGGTGAGTTGTGCCCGCTCCTCTGCAATAGCCCAGAGGGCTTCCTGGTTGCGGCTCCGGAGCTCCTCCGCACGCTTCTCAATATCCACTCCCGCCTGCGCGACAAGCGCTTCCCGGGATTCCACCTTGGCTTGTCGGGCACGGTAGAGTGACATCAGCTTCCGCAGCAGTTGCTCTTCCTCAGACTATCCGCTGCTACTGCTTGGCGCGTCAACCAGCGTCAGCCCAGCGGAGGCGAGCACCTCTCCATCGAAAGTTTCTCCTTCCACCGGTGCCCTGGTGCTTGACGCCCAGGGGAGCTTGATGAAGATGCCATCGCCGGCCTTCAAATAGGCGCCAGGCTGGGGCTCCTCGGAGCCTGGCGCTGCGGTAGCGGCGGAGGGATCGGCGGTCGGCGTAGCGCCTGACGCTCCTGCGGCCTCAGGGCCGTCAGTGCGATCACCAGATCCCTCGCCAGCTCCTGCGGCGGCATCCTTGGCAACCTCTTCGCCGGCGGGCTCATCAGCGCCAGCTGCTTCTTCGGTGGCAGCTGCGTCGTCGGTGTTGTCGTGCGTGTTCTCCTCGCCGGTGGCCTCGGTCTCCATCCGTTCCGTAGAAGATGGATCTGACGGCCGGGAAAAGAGAGAAAAAGTCAAGCAAAAACCCAAAAAGAAGATCAGAAGAAGAAGAACACAAGGGAAGTTTTCAAGCGAGAAGGGTTACCTGCACTGGGATCTGCGGTCATGGGCTCCACCACAGGGGGGTCGTTGGTGCTGTCCCTTGCCGGAGAACCGTCCCTTGCCGGAGAATGCTCCCTTGCCGGAGAGCGCTCCCTTGCCGGGGAATCCTCCCTTGGCGGCATAGTCGAAGCAGATAGCGTCTCGGGGGCGGCTTCTGGGCGCTCCTGGTGAGGCTGCTCTGCTCCTACACAAACCAACAGTCAGATATCAGCAAATAAAGAGCACCCATGCGCGCCTAACAGCAAAAAAAAGTAAACCATATACTTACGTTGGGGGCTGCGCTGGGGGCTGCTTTGGGAAAGGATTGCCGGGTCCGGCAAGGTGGTCTCGGGCGCGCCCCCTGCCGTCACGGTGGGCTCGTCCTCGATGACAATCATCGGAGCCTTGGCTCTCTTCGCCGCTCTCTGGGCCAAGGTCCTGAAAAGGAATAAGTTCAGAGTAAAGCAAAACAGATACAAGACAAAACAGCAAGAATTGAAGAAAAACAAGTGCAGCAAAGAATCTTACTCGTCTTCTTCCTCGTCGGAGCTGAGCATGGAGAGGTCGAAGTCTGGCCCTCTTTCGTCGCGACGAGGCGGAGGAGTAGGCTCCCTCGACCGCTTGGCGGGGGCAGTGGCAGGATCAGAAGCGGCGGTCCGAGAGGACCCCGCTCCAGTTGCCGCAGCAGCGTGAGACGCTCCCGCGGCAACAGTGCTTGCCGCGGTGGAGCGTGTCCCGCGGCGCGGCGGCTGTTGACCCGTCTGCCGCCCTGCTACGTCCCCGGCCCTGCGGAGACGCCTTCTCAGTGGCGCTGGGGGCTGCGCTAGGGGCTCTGCCTGCGGCAAGCCGCTTGAAGGTGGCCGGTCGCTCGCACCCTCGGCGAGCTTGCTCGACTCGGCCTCAGGCTCGGCAAGCTCTCCCTCGCCGGCAAGCTCTCCGGCAAGCTCATCTCGATCGGCAAGGCTTGCCGCCTCTGCCGCTTCTGCCTCCTCCACGGTGAATCCAAACTCACCCGCGGCAGCGGCTGCCACCGCCCCTTCCGCCCTAGTGGCGATGCGCCGCATCTCATCATCGGTGGTGTCGTGGGTGAGGCTTCTCTGTTCGTCGGCATGGACCGCCACCTCCACAAAGCCGTCGAAGAACTGCTGCACAACATCGTCCGCAGGCTCTTGCCAGGTTGGGATGAGTCCATGCGAGTCACACAGTGGCATCATTGCACGGATGCGGTCAAGCGAAGAATTGTTGCACAGCGGAACAACACCCGCCGGCAACCTGAACCACTCTGGATGCTGAGGGTCGTGCTTGAACAACTCCTTGAGCATCGCATCCAGTTCCAGCACAGTGAAATTGAAGTTGAGGCCCGGGCGCAGCCTCATGATATCCGCCGGACCCCCTAACTCCCAGGCGGGTCTCCTCCTCTCTTGTAGGGGGGCGATGCGGCGGCGGAGAAAATCTGCGCCTACGGCGCCTACAGTGAGCCCGGCAAGCCTGAGCCGCAAGATCCGGGTGATGGCAATCTTCAGCTTGTCGTTGTCCGCGGCCAAGGCGCTCCAATCGTTGCCGCGCACTACTTGGGCTTGGCGCTGGGCAGTGAATGGCTGCGGGTTCTCCTCAACAATCCTGCACCACTCTGCTCTCCACTCCTCCCACTTGCTGCGGAGCTCTCCTTCCAGATACGACTCCTTGCCAGCTCTCGAGATCCAGGCGATCCCGCCGGCTAAGGGTTCTCCTCTCTCAACCCGGGGCATGAAGAAGTGACGGAAAAGGGCTACGTTTGGGTGGACTCCAACAAAGTTTTCGCAGAGATGTGCGAAAACCGCCATGTTCAGGACAGCATTGGGGGTGAAATCAAGGAGGTGGAACCCGTAGGTGTTCATGATGTCACAGAAGAATTCAGAGAAAGGCGGGCAGAGCCCACAGTAGAAGAACAGCGCGAAGAAGGGATACCCGTTCGGGGCCCGTTCCGAAGCGGTGGCGGAGAGTACCTTCGTGCGCGAATGCGCTCGCGTCTCCGTCGACCAGAAG